>NW_027104387.1:0-400139 GCF_902728285.1 Clytia hemisphaerica | reverse complement strand
ACGCTACACAACCATTCTGTACACTACACCGCGCTCGCATCGCTCGCTTCGCTGCAAATGTCGTCGTGTATAACAAAGACTGTGAACAATTTGTTGGCTCGTCAAAGCTAGGCTGCTGGCATCCACTAACGGATTCGTGCTCCTTATAGAGGATGCTTAATAAGCTATATTTCCTTTGTCCAGAGATTTGCCGCCTTTAGCCGATATACGGCTAAAGACATTTTTAGCTGGCGAGTGTCTACAAATATAACATTACGTAATGTTTAAATTTTCTGTGAGGCACCAAATCATAGATTGGAAAATATATTTGGATTTTGAAAAAAAAGTAGGCGGAAGGAAGTTTGCTTGTTTTTCTTCCTCCTTTCTTGTTTAATGTGGAGATTTTGTAAAAGATGAGAAATTAGATTTATTGGATTTAAGTGCCCTGATGTATCTTCTATGTGCACCAACAAAATTTTGCTTCATAAAACTACATTTTGATGCTTTAATTTGGACTTGCATGAGTGTATAATCTTTTACCACACTGGATTCGTTGATCACTTTGGCTCCAGATAATTGTTTTGTCAGTTCTACAGATATGTTGCAGATTATTTCAAGGTATTCTAGTTATGTATATACAGTACATATTGAATATTTCTGACATTACTTCTTTATGATTCTACAAAAGGGAGTGTTGTTGTTCCTTCAACAAGGGCCTTTACTTTAAATGTTAAAACAAACAAAGAACTTTTCTTCGACGTTGGCATTTCACTTTTTAATACTGTGTGGCCTTTGTATCTTTTCAGGTACTTAGCTTCAATTCTTTGAAGAGATTGGAGTGTTTCTGGTTGTTTTCTTTCACTTTTGTGTTCATATTTGTATTTTTTGAGCTTCGACCGAAGAGCTGATGGAAAAATTTTGATAAATTTACAGACCAGATATCTTATAAAAGCAAAAGTCAAAAATAAATCTACAGACTGTACATAATGCGCGCATCAGATTGTTTTCTATCTTTTTTCTGTTTTGTTTTTCTGGTCTGGGATTCGAATTTCAAATGTAAACATTCCATTGAAAACGTTCGAAACGATCGTTTTTGCGCGCACATCAATGTCAATCAAATTACTCGCCAAGATTTCCTTTGCGAACCGGAAAGCGGTTGGTAGATCATTAAGCAGACCTATACTACCTGTGGTTTTGTAGAGGTCTGCGATTCAGACTACGTCAAAGCCGGTTAGTTTCTTTCTCAATAGCGAACTTGTTTTCAAGTCATTCATTTTACTGTTGTTGTTTTTTAATTACGTAATATTTATTTCAATTTCAGGGGGTCAACTTTTACCCAAAATCTGCTCCAATACATGTTTAACGGGAAAATTTGGAAACTAAAAGCTTCATTTTAAATTTAAACATATTTTTATGACTGGTATTTTGCACTAACTTGGTTCTGCTATGGACAACTTTATGTTATATTTTGAATTTAGGAGACAATAGGGTCACCCATATTAAAAGGTAAACAAATATTGCAGCCTGTTTTGTACAAAAATAAAATCGAAATAATATACCATTCTCTCTCCACAGTCAGACAGTGGACCTCTGACTGATGACAAAAAAGGAAAAGAGACTACAAAAACTGTTTAGAAAACAAAGCCTAAAGAAAGATTTGTGTAACATTCAGTAATCTGAGATGGTAAGTAAACATAATTCTATGAAATATAACTGAATAGTGCATAGACATTCTTATTTCTGTGTTGTGATTCAAACCGTAAAGAATTAATGGGGGGGGTTTCATGGTTTGCGGAGGAGCGGAATCGTTCCTTTTTTCGGACGGTGTGGCGGAATTTGGCGAAAATTTTGACGGAATTACGGAAATTGGGTTCTCTGACGGAGACGGAAAATTAGACAATTTTAGTGCGGAAAAACGGAATTTGGCAAAAACACTTGCGGAATTTCGGAATTAGCAAAAAATATTCTAAATTCGCGGAATTTTTGACAAAAATCTTGAATTTTAAAGGAATCTTCGGTGACGGAAAAAAATTTTCCTTTTGTACGGTATGACGGAATTTGACAAAAAATTGGACGGAGTGACGGAATTCGGGACCCCTTGAAACCCCCCCCATTAATGATGGAAGTTTTTTTTTTTTAAGCATGGAAGCATAATAATGAGTTGGGTATGGTGGCAATGAGTGATTTAAATTTTGACTTTTGAAATTTTAAGTATCAGATTAGTTATCCATCTTTCTATTCAATTTTGAGTTAGTTATTAAAGTTGGTTTTTAATTCATTGCAACCTCGTGTGCAACCCACCAATTTTTTAAGGCTCATTTTTACTATATTTATTTATATATTATTTATAATCTTAATTTAACATTTTATTGTATATATTTCAAGATATTTAAAATTTTCTAAGTTATTATTTTAAGGTTCAATCTCAATTTTTTTCACTAATCACAATCTAAGATTTTCAGTTTGAAAAACCACAATTTTCGTCGTCAGATTACCTAACTTTTTACACATACCTAAATTCTCAACATCCTCTCAGGCTTTATTTTATTTGTTTTTATAGTTCAATCATGTAATAAAGGTTTTTATATGACTATTATTGTATTTTTATATGTAGCGAGAATGGGCCTTCGGGCCTGATGTTTATACTTAAATATATAGATAGATAGATGACCAAGCGAAAAGAAATTCAAAAAATCCCTGTCGTCCACAGGGGGGGGGTAATGGTTTTTTTTTCTGGAACTACCCATTGTTAACGTCACTTTTACAATTTTCATGTCTGGTCATGGTTTTGCCTGATTATTGAAAATGGTTCTTAACTTCTAGATCAAAAGTTATGCTAAAAAAAGTTAGTGTTTTATTCCGAAAATGAAGGGGATTGAGTATGCCCCAGACTCTGACTCTGCATGATTCATGCAAAATTAAAGGCACTTTTGATCAATAGAAATCGTTTAATCTAGGAAAAGCTGGAAATTTGTTGTTATAGGTTTTTTTCTCAGTTTGAAGAGCCCTATCAAGTGGTAAAGGTTCTTTTTGATTTTGAAGAGCTCAAAATGGATTTTCAAGCCTTACATTTTGCCTGGAAACTCAACAAAATCATAAAATTTACAAAGACTGCAGACTTTCAAGCTTGCAAAGTAAAGTGAAAGGTTCTGAGGAAGCTAGCCTTAGGCCTAATTGCATCATCTTTTGAGTGTTAAGATTTTTAATATAGTTAGTTTGTGCAGGAGCATGAGTTGATCAGCTCTACTACAGGGTATTTAGATTGAAGCTATACTACTATATTTCAAAACCTTTAAACACATAATTTTTATATCTTTTTTATAAGGATTGTTGTTGTAAACACAAATTGACTACATCTTCATCATGCTGATCCCAATGTCTCAGTTAGCGATTTGCCCTGGAAATTGTAGTGGGAACGGTGTTTGTCTCTCTGGTACTTGTTTATGTGAGGTAAGTTGAATCTATTTTCATTTATAATTCAATATCCTCATGATATGATTTTTGAGAAAAGACTTCAAAATAAGATTACTTCATCTTGAAGTTCTTTTGTAAAAACCTGAAAAGGTAAGTTAGAAATAAGTTAAGGTAAGATAAAAATGAGTTTTGCAAAATAAATTTCTGAATTTTCCAGGTTCAATATTCTGGAGGATCATGTGATCATACAAATATTGGATATTTTGTGACTTTTGGTCTATTCTTCTACTTGATATGTCTTGGAGCAATTTTACAATTGGTGAGTTGTAGTCTTTTAGTTTTAAGTTTTCAACTTTCGATAAAGATGATTTAGTCCTTCCTCTGCTTTTTTTGTAGTGAAACTGTTCCCTTATGGAAGATTTATCACTAAATATATGAAGCTCAACTTTGTTGCCAATATTTTCCTTTAATAAATTATCATACTCAGTTTTCTTCACTGTTTTTGTTATCTAGGTATTATGTATGTGGTCAGATTTTACACGATCAAAAAGAAATTGTTTACATCATGCTTTTAGACCAAGTATTCAAAAATTAATATATTTGGCAGTTATCTGTGCCACTGGTTCTCGAGCAGTTTATTTTACACTTGGTTTGCTGGTGAGTTATTTTTCTTTCAGTTTTGAACAAAAGTAAACATTTTACTTTTTTCTATGATGTCTCCAATGGTGTCTAGCTGATGTAATCCAGAAGTTCAAAGTACAAAGATTTGTTTATTGATTTTTTCATTTATTTTGTACTTCCTGCTTTAAGGCTTTAAAATAGAATTTTAATCATAGACCTGTCGTTAATGAAAGTATAGCTGTGATAAATCAGCTTGATGCAATTTATGACATATCATTTCCTTAAGGATGTAGTAACAAAATTTGTTCTTATTTTATAGGATTTATCAAAAGTGACATTTCAAGAGAACCTGTTTTCCACTTTCTATCCTTTTGTGCTATCCGGCATGTTTCTTATAATTTGTTTTTGGGCTGAGGTAAAAACATAAGAAAATCTCAATGAATTTTACTAGATTAGTTATAAACATTTTAAAGCTCCCACTTTTATTGAAGGTTGTTTTTGACTAAAAAGACTACTGCCATATATGAAATTTTAAATAGAGTAAAAAGACTTGCTGTAATTACAATCTTCCCAATAAATTCCATGATAAAATGACTTTCATTTAGTTGATTTTCAGATTTAAAATGAAACCTTTTATTATTACATTTTCTATCTGACACCCTTTTCTAATTTTAGACATTTCATGTTTCTGGTTTAAAGTTGGATAGGCCGCGATTCCTAACTAAATCATTTGTGGCCTTTGTGATCATGAATTTCATGGTTTATGGAATGTTGGTCATGCAGTATGTTGGAAATCATCTTTTGAATGAAAAGTTAAAGGTATTGTTCTTTTCAAATTGAAAAGGACCTTAGTATCAAGTCCAAAGTAAGAAGTCCACATTTAAACTAAAATTCAACCCAAATCTACGAACAACTTTATAAGAAATTAAAACCAAGATTTAGGCTTTTGGAAAGCTTATCATATGATTTAGATAATTTGAAATCAAAGAAAGGTTTACAATAAGAATTGCCTTAGGTTTACTAATTCAAATATCAAACATAATATGTTAACACTTGGTCATGTTGGTGTACTGCAAGGCTTTTCCGATTTTTTAGTGTTTTTTAGATTATAGAGCATACTTTTTTCTATTGAAGGTCAAACTAAATGAAGTTGTCAATGGAAGCTTTGCTGTTTTGATGTTGATTTCCTTGGTGTTTTTCCTGATATATGGAGTTGAAATCTTTTGCAAGGTATCAAATTCTCGTTAAGCTGAAAATTTTTATTTAGAAACTTTTCTGTTGTCCCAAATCAGCATACATGTTTTTTTTATAAAAAGTTCAGAATTTTCGAAGCTTCTTAACTACTGGATGCTCTTTTTTAGTCTCAAACCTGGAAATGTTCTTAACTCATTCTTAATATTTTGGCAATCGAAGCCATTATGTTCTTACAAGGTTTGTTCTTCTGTTTGTTCATAGAATACTTTCAATTTTGTTGTTTCTTTCAGGTGGAAGGAGCTTTTAAGCCTGACACTCTAGCAGTACAAAAGCAAGTCAATGTTAATTTCTATCAACTTTTTGTCTCACGCTTTGGACTCGTTATGCAAGCTGGTTTCTTGGTAAGTGTACTTTTTAATTTCCTACTTTTTTCAATCAGTCACAAGTCACTCAAATTTAAGGAGATTTGTATAGCTGATATTGTTTAAGTCTTTATAAAGATATATCTAAAAGCTTCTTAATGATATGATAAGGAATTTCTCCAAAAAGAAAATAATTCAGTCGTTATTGTTTATAAACCTTTATTGACGTCAAACTGCTATTTCATTTCAATGTTTTTATTTTTAATGTTTTTAAATGTCGTTATCTGATCAGTATGAGAAATCACAAGACTTTTTGGAATTTGCACATCCCTTTGATGTCTCATGCATATCAAATTTAACTGTCCAAATAGTTTGTGTTATTTTGAAGTATTAAGTTTCACTCCTCCCTACGTACATACTTCCAAATAAAAATGTTGTCAATTTCAATGTGCAATAATATAGATTTCAAAGTTTTATCTTTCGTTTTCTATAAATAAAATTATACGTCAGTAACTGTCCCCCAGATTTCAGTTAAATTTTTTAAAATTTATAGTTTTGTGTTCTTTTAAAAACAAATAAACACAAAATTAGGGTATATCTTTCCAATTTCCAAACAGTTTATATTGGCTATCAAAAATTGAGCCAAGCGTTTGAGGATATAGATAATTGATCTCATTTTATGAGATGGCCAATTTTTAAAAACCAACTTAGACAATAATTTTGTTTTTTTTTAGTTGGCAGTAACTGTCTTTCTCATGAGTGAAGTCTTGAGCAAAATGTGGAAAGAGAAATTGCCAATTGGTGAACGAAATATTTTCAATATCGCATATCATGTGGCTGAGCTGGCTGTTGTTCTTTGGTTCCCATGCTGTCTATGGAATGTCTACAAGTATGTTTTGCTTGACCATTTTTGAAAGCTTGCTGTTTTGTTATTTCGTACCAAAGCTGCCTTTCTGTTTGCCATAATTTTATGTCATATTTTTATATTTTCAGACATAATTCGTTACTTTCTGTTTAGGAAGGTATTACAAATATGATGATATGATGTCCCAACCCCCCTGTAATATCCTAATGATCTAATGACTGGAATATATCTTGTAGCTTTATTAAGGAAACACTTATAATCACCACTTACTTTTTTATTTTATTTTAGACCGGGTGAACTATGGATATTGAATCCTCAGAAAATTCTGGATCTTGGAAGAGTTCGAAAGGTTTAATCTTCAGTTTTTCAAAACGTGCTGATCACATTACATTAACAGAAAGAAAATCTGACATCTAGTTTCTTTGGTGTCCAATTGATCACAATTTAAAACTCCCAATAAATTTATTATCCAAAGTTGGCTTTTCAAATCGTAATGAACAATAAGAACGAGTCTTTCATAATTTATATATTTTTGCCCTGTCACGTGCAAAAGTAATCTTATTATCCTAATCTTTAAGCCTCGCAGCAGATTTATCACAAATATTTTTTTTACATAGGAAGCAGAACAACAAGCACATGAACAAGCACCCATCGTTCGAGCCTCGCCCACCCCATCCAATTACAATACATTCAGTTCTGAAGATGACAACGAAACTGACGATGAAGATGAAGAAGGTACTGCTCCCATTTTTTTCTTTTAATACAAAAGACTATTATTTATTTTTGGTTAACAGACAAGAAGTTAGCTCTCTTAGCTAGAATCGCCCCTTTTCTATGTTTGATTAACAGAGACAGAGTATTCATTTATTACAAATGCTTCTTGATTCTGTTTGCTCATAAGAGGCAAAGCTAACATTTTTTTAGTGCAATGTTTTTCTTCGTTTGATTCGTTTCACATTCGAAAGGAATCATGGGTAATCAAGACCACCGCACTCTGATAACGGGTTTATGTTTGTACGTTAACGGGAAGCCCTTACGGGGACGTAATTAGTTCTGCTCATTTCGAACGGTAAATGTCCCCTAAAGGCCATTTTTGTCTGGTCGACTGTAAATTTGTAATCGTGAGTGTTTACAAAAAATTGAAAAAGACTTACCTTAACAAATGTACCAAAAGATCTTTTCCTCTATGACAAGAAAGTAATCTTTTTTTTCCGACTGAGGAAATTACCGATTAACCCTTCAAAATTGACCGTGACCTTTCCGTTCCTTTCTGACAAAATTTGAAAACGAAATTTCTTCGATTTTCTCAAAACCTTTATGTCCCCCTCCTCTTGTAAAAGACCCAAATTATTTGTTGATGATTTCATTATTTCACAATGAAGAAAATAAACTAAAATTCTTCATTTTTTCACTGATTCATCTTATCTTCTTCATTTAATAAAGAACAGATTGAGTTGTATACAATAAAAACACCTTCTTCCTCTTATTCATGATATCTAGTCTTGTTCTTGGGAAAGGCTTCTCTTTGGATTTCAGACTCAATTCTTGTCATCATTTGTTCCAGACAGATATTTTTATGTTCAAAAATCATCCCCGTTAGCTTGGTGTTAAAAAATGAACAAGTTATTGAAAGACTGAGAACTAGCTGTTAAAAATACTTGCAGAACTAAATCGTTCAGTTTCACAAAAGAGTTCCCCCCTTTTTATCAGTACTATAATCAAAACCTTTGAGAAAAAACTAACCATTGAAAAAGAAAAGTCTAGAAAAATTTAAATTTAGCAGAAGAAGGATGAACTATGATTTTGAATATGAAATAGATTTTGTGTTGGCTAGGAAAACGATTTGAAATCTGAATAATTCTTGGGACCACCATGGGATGAAAGACTCCTCAAACCGTAACAAGAAAAAAAGTAAATTCGAATATCTTACGATTTTCAATAGTGTCCCTTCGATAATTAGATTTTGACTTGTTGATTTTGTTTTGAGCTCGCCATCTTTGTTAAAGAAAAAAACGCTGACAACATAGTTTGTTGGTGACCTTTCCAAGTTGACTTTCAAAATCCCTCCCTGAAATCAAAGGTACCTTCAAATTTTTATTACTCTAGGGTACCTAATAAACTGGGGGTTTGGAATAAGCGGGGTTGGTGGAAAAATTCTCAAAACTTAAAAGGGGGTTGGAATAAAAATGTCCTGGGTTGAAAAATTTTGGAAAAGAGGCTAATACAGCAGAATTGGTGCAAAAGAGGGAACTTTCAAAAACATTTTCCCAAAAATTAATAAGCAGGGGATTGGAAAAAGAAAGTCCTGTGTGGAAAACTTTCGAAAAATAAATTAGCGGGGGACGTTTGTTACGTACCCGAGACTATTCTCTGTCAGTCTGTGTCACATACAATAAGTGAATAGCTGCATTATCATTTTTCTTGTTAGATTGTGACGGTAACCGAGATTGCTGGATTTGTTATGATGACGAGAAAATTGAACATTTAATCCAACCATGTGATTGTAAGGGTGGTACTAAATACGTCCATCACACATGTCTCAAGAAATGGCTGATGGAGGTAGGTTGTAATGAATTTTGAAGTTTCTGTAGATATCGGGTGTGTGATAATTAATTATAATGTCCATCCAAGGTATGTATGTAACATTCGGAAATAATTTTAATGGGTTATGAAATTTAGTTAAGCGGTATAGTATAGACGTTGTCAAGTTTTGTTAATATGTATGCAGTTGAAAGCGATTGTTTTTATTGAACCTTTATTCTCTTTCCAATCTGATATCACCATGTTTCATCATATAAATAAGCCAATTCCTGTAGAAAAAGACTTTTTGACCCAACTTTTTGTTGTTTGATATTTATTTCTTACTTTCAGCGACCGTCCGAGAATGAGAAGGAGACAATTAGTTGCAGTGTTTGCAAAGCTCAGGTAAAAAATTAATTTCTTCAGGATTAGTTGATTTGCTTTTTTTGTGTAAAAGATTCCAATCCTTTTCTCTAGTCTGTTCACAAGTTAAAATCTTTTGTCGACATCTTGGTCAGAGAACATAGCCTCTTTATTTCGAGTCACAACTTTACTTTCTGCAAAAATGGCCTAGTTTTCGAAAGCAGAAGCAATGTTCTTTCTACGAAGCTGAAAGTTTTGTCCGAGAGCCATTTTTGCGCCATTATTGAGACTTGAAGTAGAATAAAACTTTTGAAGTAATTTATGACGTGTAGAGGATATTCTTTTTTTTTTCATTTTTCATTAGTACAACGTAGAGAAGGACACAAGTGTCGTCTGGCTTCCCAGTGGTCAAAAAGTCAGGTTGGTATTTTGCCTATTATTTCAAAACAGGCTATTTATATTATGAAGTCTCAAATTCTTAAAGGGAATTGATAATAAAGACTGTTTTTTGTTTTTCTTCTATACAGGGCGTGGTCACAAACGTTAATCGTTGCAGTCACCATGATTCTACTTCCGGTCAGTTTATTTTTGATGTGGAAAAGAATTCCATATGATCCGCTCAAAGTTGGGATGGCGTTCGCTTTATTCTTTGGCGAACTCATACTTGCCAAGTAAGTACAACCTGTTAGACGTGCACAACACAACACTGAAACGTTAATTACTACCGAAATGCCTAAGGGAAGATTCCTATTGCACTTAACGTTTTGTTCAGAGTAATTTATTTTCATTTCTCTTCGTGCAGAGTGGATCGGAAATAACAATCCCGAGTATATTATAATGTCATACATCATTTGAAACCCGATTTAGCAGGCTTAATCCTACTTGAATCCAAACCTTAAGAAAAGAAAATGAAAATTTGTTTTATCGAAATTCTCAATCTTTTCATGTACCTGATAGGTTCTTGGGTTTCAATTTTGTCAACGCGTACTCTGTGACCAAGAGGAGTGCTCTGCGAATTTTGAGCAAGAAGGAAACAAGACACAGTCGATCGAACGGATATTCTGACGAAAACAACTCCATCTCGTCAGTATCTGTGACGTCATAGGTCACGTGATATCCTTTTGACGGATGGGAAATTGAGAAGTGCGTTGATTGAATTTTTGATTAAAAACGAAAGCATAGACTAGATTGATTTTTACTATGATTCAAAAGTGAAAAATATAGTATGAAGTAATATAATTATAATATAAGAACTTTCTTTTTTTGACACAAAGTATTTTTTATTAATTTATTTTTTTAACTATATGTAAGCATTTTTTTGTTCCGTTTCTCCGAATTCATACCGCTTTCTTTTCCAAAACCATCTTTTCCGAAACCACAATTTACACCAGCATTAAAATTCGTAGAAAATGTTAAAATAATAAAAATTTGATGAGGCTTGGCTGTTCTTACTTTTTTGGCAATTTTGAGCCTCAAATTGTTCTTATCTTGTTCTTGTCTAAAGGGTATTGAAGTATTTTAGGATTTATACCCAATTTTTACTTCTTTGACCTCTGAATTGCTTGAAATTGAGTAATGTCAGGCTAAGCATTGATCTTAAATTGTTCTTTTTTTGGCGATTTTGGACCTCATTGTTCTTATAAAAGAAAAAAAAAGTGTAGGTTATAGTTTGTGGTGTGGATTCGGATAAATTTTCTTGTAAAAATAAATCGAAACATGGTAACACAAGTATTTTGGTGAGAACTAATTATATCGATACAATAAATGATTTAATTTAGGCGAGAACTAAAATCTTGGCCTATTTTGCCAAAAATCGTCAAATTCGCTAAAATTAGTTCACTCAAAGAAGCTTTAATCGGACTGAAAAACTAGTAATTTGGAAATTAGAAATTCGCTATTTGCTTTGTGTTGTCAACTATAAATATTTTTGGACCTACCTCCGGGTACCCCGGTGGAGGTTCTATAAATTAACCCATGTCCGTCCGTCCGTCCGTTCGTTCGTTCGTTCGTTCGTTCGTTCGTTCGTTCGTTCGTTCGTTCGTTCGTTCGTTCGTTCGTTCGTTCGTTCGTTCGTTCGTTCGTTCGTTCGTTCGTTCGTTCGTCCGTCCGTCCGTCTGTTACCAGCTTTTCTCAGGATTGGCTCATTAGTTTTTTCTGATTTCTTGCACAATGATGCAAAATGGCAATGCCCAGAACGTGACGAAGCCCGATTTTTGAGAAAAAATTTATTTGGGCAAATTTGGGCCAAAAACTACCTAAAAATAGGGTTTTTTGGACTTTGTGCAAAATCCTGTCATTACTTTTTTCTGATTTTTTGTACAAAGATGGAGGGCAAGATTCTCTAAAGAATGGCTGAAGTGGTTTTTCCCGGAAAATTCTTATTCGCCTTAAAAAACGGATTTTCATATTTTTGGGGAAATTCCCTTTAAACAAATAAGAAAATATAGCCTTTCTCAATGTTGACTCATAATTTTTTTCTGATTTTTTGCACAATGATGCAAAATGGCAATACCTAAAATGTGCCGGAGCCTGATTTTCGAAAAAAAATATATTTGGGCAAATTTGGGCCAAAACTGCCTAAAAATAGGGTTTTTTGGACTTTGTGCAAAATCCTGTCATTACTTTTTTCTGATTTTTTGTACAAAGATGGAGGGCAAGATTCTCAAAAGAATGGCTGAAGTGGTTTTTCCTGGAAAATTCTTTTTGCCTTAAAAGACGGATTTTCGTACTTTGGGTAAATTCCCTTTAACCAAATAAGAAAATATAGCTTTTCTCAATGTTGACTCATAATTTTTTTCTGATTTTTTGCACAATGATGCAAAATGGCAATGCCCAAAATGTGACTGAGCCAGACTTTTAAGGAAAAATTTTGGGTAAATTTGGGCCAAAAACAGCTTAAAAGGTTTTTTGGGCCTGAATGGTTTAAGTGATTTTCGTATTTGGGGAAATTCCTTTTTACCATTTTACATTATTCAACACACAAGCTATATTTTTCCATTCTGAATTTTTGTACAATTATTGTCACTTTTTTCTTATTTTCATCTGATGTTAATCATTAGGTAGGTCCATTCAGCATGTTGCTTGTTAACGTTTAAAGTGTGTTTTTTGATTATAAGAATTTAAAATGTTTCGTTTTTTGTTATTTTTTTAATGTAAATTATTTGATTTTTTTTTTGTTTATTAATGCATTGATTTTGAGAATAATATCTAAATTATAATATCTTAGAATAATATTCGTCCCCAAAAAATTAGGGTATTGTTGAAATTGGAAAGTTCAACCTATAAAGCTTTTGACCACAAAAATAATTCAATTAATCAATTTACTCAATCTTATGAGTGTTTGTTGATCCAAAATTATATTACCAAACTAATTTCAAAGCTCGTTTAAAGGATAATCCTAACAACATTATCATGTAAAGCTAACTTCGTTATTTATTTCAGCGAATCTTCAAATTTCAAAAAATATTTCAATATTTTACATGATGAATGCTCGCTCACGATAATCTTTTCAACGAGTCAAGAATCACAATTTAAATACCTTCAAACTGTTTCAGAAGTAACAAGTCATACAAAGTTTTAAAAGAAAGGAAGCTTATTACGAGTACAAATTATATTTCACAAGTATAAATGCTAAAAATCTAAAAGTTGAAATAGTAAAAAAGTGTAGAAAAATATTATTATAATTTCCGCTTTCTGGCTTTCTGAGAGATGAGAATGACTTTTCCTTCTCTTGAACAACGATCCGTTCTTTCCTTTTTGTCCATTTTCTAAAATAATGTAGAAAAATATTGTCCATAGCTAAATGATAAATAGCGAGAAAAAGGTATTAAACTTTGAGAGTTTGAGAGTAGAAATTTTTCGAAAAGTTAGAGAAGCACCTACAACTCAAAGCATTTTCATTTAAAAGTCTATTCACGATATGTGTGCACTAAATTTGGCTTTGCTTGTTATTTCTCAACCAATGCTTCAATCTTAAAAAGTTTGGTATCGTTGGGGAGGTAGGAAGGAGCTTATTAATTTACTGTTAGATTTTTCCGTGAAATTTGAAATGAGCTAAAGAAAAATGAAGAAATAAACGTTATTTTTACATCTTTGGAAAGCTTAAAGCTAGGCGATTTCAAAAACAATCGCACCAAAATCAAATGTTGTATACGTGTATACATAATAAACATTGGAACACGAGGTTTTTGCTTTTGTTTTCATCGTTTTTTCGTTACTGTGTCTTCATGTTCTTTTCAAATTTCACGGAAAAAATGAACAGTAAATTAATAAGCGCTTTCCTACTTTCCCAACGATACCAAAATTTTTAAGATTGAAGCATTGGTTGAGAAATAACAAGCAAAGCAAAATTTAGTGCACACTTATCGTGAATAGCGACTTTAAAATCAACTGACTCATCGCTGGCAGCAGTACCCCCTGTTAGAAAGTAATACACCATTGAAAAGATATTTCCAAGGAGAATAATCAAAAGTATAATGAAAGCGTTTTGAAAAATTCTGGTATTTATTTTTTTATCCAAAATAGCGTCGACATTCATTCGGCAACAGAACTGTCGTTATAAGATCTGATTGAGCAATAAAGGTCTTGCATACTGTTATTCATACTTACAGCAAAGGTCACAAGTCTTTTTGCAATCTTTTGCAAATTTGGGATATTTTTTACATCCATTGTCATGAGATACTATATCTACACACCAGTCAGCAGGGTCATCATCCACACAAGCTGTAAAAGGGAAAATTAGTATAATATATTATCTCCGAGCAGATTTTGATTACTCCGTGTTAGCAGTGGGGGGGGGGGGAGGCACTCTAAAGGTCATTGCTCCGTAAGAGAATCTGCCCGGTGCGAGGTACCATTTTAATCTATTTTTGATTTTTGATGAATATCAAATGTCCTTTGAGCGTGGTGATTGACTAAAGGAAAACAATCGCACCAAAATCAAATGTTGAGCATACACACAATAAACAATGTAACCCGAGCATTTCCTTTTGTTTTCTTCGTTTTTTCGTTACTGTGGGGGAAAATATTTATTTTTTTTCAAATTTTGTTTCTCAATGAACAAAGATAGAGTCATGTCGGCTAATTGCGACCGACGGGTAATTGCGAACACTTTTTTTCAATTTTCAAATGAGAGAAAAAGTCTTTTTTAACTTTCATAAAAGGAACAGACCAGAGTGGTGGAAATAAGAACATATTAAAAACATTTTTAGACTTTAAACTCAAAAAGTCTAGAACATACGAAGGCTTCAAAATTTTGGAATGTTCTTATAAAAAAACGCGTACCTGATCTTTTCTCGAAGAAATCTTCTCTGAGTGTGTTTCTGTAACTATCACCCTTTCCTCTGTTCAGTCTATAGTTATCATGCCGATCTTGAATATGGTACGAGAATACCAATGGGACGATCAAAAGAGTCAATGTGAAATATTTCCACATGTTTTGTCAATTTAATAACAGAAGTCTGAAAGGCAAGACCGGGTGATTAAAAAACTAAAATTTTGGCAACCTCCCTGTGAGTAATCAATGGTCTCTGTTTAGGACATTAAGCTACTTTTATCAAAAAGATAGAATAATTAAAACTAACTAACTTTTGTCTGTCTTGTAGTGATAAACTTAATTTTTCTTAAAAATCTTAAAACCTCAGTTATATAGACCCTTGCAACCATCTCGAACACTTTTAGCAATTTATCGCCCATTTGAACCCTTTTTTGCCTTCATGTCTGTAACTTTTAATCCAAAAAAGATATAAGAAATCGGAATACACTTTTTTATGACAACAATTTCATAAGAATAACGAGGCTCAAAATCACCAAAAGATAAGAACAATTTAAGAACAATGCTGAGCCTGAAATTACTCAAATTCAAGCAAATTAAGGGTTAAAGTAGTAAAAATTGGGTACATGTTTTTTTATAAGCATAACGCTTATAAGCATACGAAGGCTCAGATTTGCAGAATTCCTAAGCATAACATGAGCATATACGTCAGCCTAAAATATTTTTCAAGTGGTCATTTTTATCTGTTTTTGTTTCATTCTTATCTGGTTTGGAAGAGGTCAAGTAAAAAATAAGACATTCCACGGCTAGCTAAATTCCACTGCTCCCAAAATCTTGACAATTTTTTTACAAAATTTCTGAAATTTCATTAAAAAACTTGGCTCGGGGTGAATCATAAGCATAATTCTTAAGCATATAATAAGCATAAACTATGCCTGGATGCTTTGAGAACTTAAGCATACACGAGCCTGACCAAGGGGCATACACTTGCTTATAAAAAAAACATGTATAACGCCTAATATATCTCAATTACACCTTATAAATAAGAACAGGATAAGAACAATTTGAGGCTCAAAGTGCCAAAAAAATAAGAACAACCGACTCATAGAAAAATTTTACTGGTTCTTGTAAAAAAAAAGTGTACACTTTTTAAATCAGCGAAATTTCAAAATTTAAAAAAAGTAACACTGAAAACTTTAAATCAATCCTGAGATCCACTCCAGATAGAACCAGTCACAATCGAGGTGCTCACAAATGAACAAATAAATAGCAAGCAATTATTGATGTGATAATCAACTCTCGTAAACAATAAAAACCTCACCGATCTGCAACCAACCGTAGCAAACTTGTTCCAAAGTAGACACCCCTCAAAACAAAGGAATAGTATGAGGTATTTTTGATGAAATGAAATGAATTTTCTTATCCTTCATAAAAAGATTAACATCTTTATTGGTAAGTTCTTGGTGAGATGTTTGAAAACCACAGAAATTAATAAGTTAGAAACTAGACACAAACCTCCTTGTATCAACGTTCACCAAACGTTATGGACGAGAAATGGACGCGATGAGAGCTTCGTAGTTTTACTCATTTTTGAATTCCTTATTAGATTTTTTGATGAGATTACGAATAATTTTCGCCTGTCTGAAGATATACCTGTTCATTGTCTGAATCGAATTGCACATCGAAGAAAAATCGATTTACCTCGAGAGTCAATCTGGTTTCAGAAAATCGCATTCAACTATAACCGTCCTACTCAAGCTGAAAAACGATATTAAAGTTGCAATGAGCAGAAGCGAAGTAACGCTATCTGTATTTGCCGATTTCTCAAAGGCTTTTGACACCGTTGACTATCGAACTTTAATAAAACAACTTAGTAGCCTTGGCTTCTCTCGAAAAGTACTTTATTTGATTAGAGATTATCTATCAGAACGCAAACAATACGCCCAAATCGACGATAAATCATCGAGCAAATTAGATGTACAGTTTGGCGTTCCACAGGGGAGTATACTTGGCCCGATCTTGTTCAACTTGTATGTGACCACTATAAACACCAACGGTCCGAGCACATACCTGCTATATGCCGATGATACTACGCTACTCCGACATACAAAGATCCAAGAACTGCAGAGCGCCATCGAATCGGTCCAAAATGAAATAGACAACATCAACCTTTGGTCTGAGCAAAACAATCTTTGTCTAAACACAAAAAAGACAAAAATGACAATCTTTTCGACCAGACAACTTGCACAACGCCATTCCCTCGCGGAACTCGTCACGGTTATCAAAAGCGCTGGACAGGATATTGAACAGGTCAAAAATTTCAAAATTCTCGGTGTTAGATTTAATGAGCATCTAGACTGGACTGAACATGTCAACCATACCATGAGATCTTGTTTTGCCACGTTACGCTGCTTAAAACGATTCAAGAACACCGCATCATGGCAGCAGCGCAAGATGCTTATGGAGTCACTGGTTCTCAGTAAACTGACATATGGCATCGCTTTACTATCCGATGCTACAAAAGCCCAGATTGAGCGTCTTCAGAAAGTCCAGAACGCCGCCGCTGGCTTCGTGCTCAAACGTTATGCCAGAACCAGCGACGTAATCGATCTCGAATGGTTACCAGTTTCTGAGATGGTTGATCTAACAATCGCCAAGATTGCCCATAGCGCTCTCCACAACCCCAGCTGGCCGTCATACCTCAAACTCAATAGACAACCGGATCCAGACAGAGAGCTCCGAAATGGTAATTTGGTCGCACATGACATTGAGGACACATCTCGTCTAACTGGCACCTTTGCACATGAGGCCGCAAAATGCTTCAACAACTTGCCTGTTGATATCAAACGAATTGACAAAAAGGAAAGCTTTGCTGATAAATGCTGGAATTTTTATTTTGATAGGGCGCTAGCCAAATCTCTAAGCTAATTCAATTCAACCTCGAGTCACAAACACAGTCAATCTAGTATCTGATACTTACGTGTAGTCTTTAGCATTTGCAGCCTAGTCTATTTTCTAAGGTCATTTATTTTCAATCACTTGCTATATATTTGGACTCACTCTTCTTGTGTTTTCTAGCCCACCAGCGATTCTAGCGTTCCCATTTTGATATATTTATTTTATGTTAATATTTATTTTATTTTATCTAAAACATTGTTCTAACATTTTATATTCCTAAATGAGACCGAACCTATATTCTATTTTACCGCAGCCATTCCACAATTTTGCCATCACAATATCTACAAATTTAACCGAATGGTTTTAGTTTTGATGTTAATTCGATGTTGCGCTATTACGTCTAGTCTATTCTAAATTCGAATTTTCTTCTCAGTTTGATCTCCTATGAATATATTAAAATATTATCATATAAGTAGTTTTTCTCCCTAATATTTAATATTTACTATTTCATTGCATAACTAGGACTTTGACAACCTACACAATTCGACCTATGTGTTTTTTTATCTATATCATCTTATCCGATGAACCTATTTTTCAGCGTCTTCTATATTAGGTTGCCCATTGATTTACTATTTCTATACTATGTAGCCGACCAGCCCACTAAGCTTCCATTAATGATTTAGCTGTCCACTTCGTATCAGTTTGAATCGTAGAATTTTATATACATTTATATACATAACATATACATAAAATATTTCAACTTCTTGTAAGAAGAACCAATATACTTTTGGAGATCAAGAAATTAATGATGAAAAAAAAAAAAAAAAAAAAAAAAAAGAATCTTTAAAAAGTTACTACGGTGGTGGTCTTAATTTTGTATTTTCGGAAACTAACATAAAGGGCTTTGAAAAACCGAATGTGCAAATTCCAAATGACTTCTGTTTGGTTTAGTTTCGACTGGTCATAAAAAACTCTTTTGAAATTTCAAATAATTCCATAATTAATTTCTTGTAAGATCGATTGAAATTTACAATACATAAAAAGCTATCATAATGAAGGGCCTTGATATGAATTTAGCCTAATATTCAAGAAAACATACTTTAGCTTATTTTATGGATACATTGACAACTGACTTGAGAACTTTAAGTTAGCAAATCGAGTAAAAAGTGATCACATCATAAAAAACCTATCACTGATTCTTAAAAAAATATTCACATCAGAGATTAACGAGAAAAATAAATAAATGTAGGAAAAAATAATTTTCGCGCGCTAAGTTATCCCAATAATTGCTTCGGAAAATATTCCGAAATCAGAATCATAACTTAACATCCGAAGCTTTGCCTGGCAAAGAGAAATCACCAGGGCTGACAATTAGCATATTTGTTGGTTTTTATCAAAACCATCAATTTCAAGTTTTACAGAGACGGGTGCAACTTCAAATTAGTCCATCACCTCGAAAATCTTAGGTAAATTAGCCGGTAAGGCGAGGCCAATTCAGTTTGCTGTTTTACGGGCTAAACTACTCTAAAAAAGGGTAGGTCGGTCGGCGAAAAAATAAAAATAAAAGTAGAATTTTACGTATAGAATCTCCTAAAATCCTAAAAAGGCAGCAAAAGCAAAGACTACTATATCTTGACAAAAATGCGAAATAGAAAATGAAAAGACACAAAAAGCTCGAATTCGTGGATTAAATGAAAAATTGGATATAAAATTCTCAAAAAAATTTGACAGTCTGTAAAGTAATGAAAGTAAAAAAGTAGTACCAAAATCAATTTTATTTTTATTTTGGTTTTTTGAATTTCAGGGTTGGTCGGGCCCGTAAAACAACTAATCAGATTTGGTCTTGACTTAGAATTATTACTGCTTTTCATTTCCGAATATGAAAAATACCAACAGATTACTTATTGTTTTCGAGCTGTTCAGTGATTAACTTCCGTTGGTATTCAGAATAAAAGCTATTATGATCTAGCCTGAAAACCAAGTTCATCATTTCTTGTTCTTTCTCTGTACTAGAGAGTTGGCTCAGCTTATCCAATAATTCGATTAAAAACTTGGAGAAATTGGTCTCGAAAGTTCCGATCGTATTCTCGATATCTCCGGTTGACATCATTTGATCGTAGTGTCGGATAGAAACTTTCGGTGCTGTCGAAGCGGAATCCTTGGCGCTCGATTCGCTTTTTTGTACCTCAGCGCTATGGTTGTAACGCACCATACAATTACAGAAAGTGACGCAAACCGCCATTAATTTACTGACGATTCGAAGTAGCTCAGGACTTGTCAGCATACAATCTTTCAAGCATCGGTCTAGGAAATCGTTATGGTGCTCCAGAACGCCATCGATGTTGGTGACGGAGCGAAGGTTATCTTCCAGGAGATGCCAATTGGGCTCAATGACTTCAAACATCATATAATACTCTAGATTCTGCACCAAATGAATCATGCGCTGTCTTAAAGCGAACGCTATCGAATACCAAGGCCGCTTATGGAGCATATGGCGTTTGGCTTGTTTGTTACTAGCCCATAGTTGGCATAGCAACCGTTCGACGTGTTTAGCGTAGAAAAGATGGCGGAACAACATTTGGTATTTAGTTAAAGCTTTCTTGCTAAGGATTAAAGAAAGCGGCCATTTGACTTCATAATCCAAAGTGAACGCTTCTAAACCGGAGATTTGTGATTCTTGCGGGTCACGGTAGTTCGGGTTGTTGGTGTCACCAGTCACTGAGAGGATGCGGAATAATTGTGTGATCAGATCATAAGGTAGCAAGTCGCAGGTAAGGTCATCTTTGAATGGATCACTGTTAGCAGTACTTGTTCGCACAGCAAGATCCAATAGCGCCTCCAAACGTGCGGGTACGATGTCTAAAAAAAACGAGAAGAATGACACACGCTGCATAGATATGATCTCTGATTTAGCATTGATGAAAGTTTGAACTACGATACAGTCTATCAAAGTTACCATCTCTTTGTACAAAAAAATTTTTTATCCTTTTCTCCGAGATCATAGTATAATAATTCTTAGCCAATTGTTGAAAAGAGCTAAATTCATATTCTCGTGCTAGGCGGTCATTAAACGGATTACAATGGTCAAAGAAAGGTTTTTCATCTGGGACGGAAAATGGATTTTACACAGCAAATTATACCATATTCTGGTAAATCATGCTGAATTTTCAGGTTGAAAAGCCTCTTTATACACTAAAATTCCCAGTTTGCAGAGTGTGGCACGTTTGCTCGAGATCTCGAGTGCACAACTCGGAAAAAGTCGAGTGCAGGTGCAAAATTTGAGGTTTTCAGGTGCAAGTTCAGACTGGTTCAGACGGTTTTTAACCTCAAGTGCAGAGTGCAGCTATTTTTTCCTAAAAGGCAGCTTTTTTTAGCAATTTTTTTGTTTTTGGGCGAATTTCCGAGGTATAGGTGCACCTTGTCCGGACCAAAATTTATCAGGTGCGTTCTTTCAGTGCGGAACTTGGTATTTCCGAATTTTTCCTTGAGTGCAGCCTTGCCATATTTTGCTAACTGGAAATTCTAACACCGAAAAGAGTGCCAATAAAAACGAATTTCTTACCATCCATATTCTTCTTTAGCTCCTCTTCAGCCAAATCCATGAATCCAACAAAGAAATCGCCCTGGTCCAACAAAAAGTAGTGTTTAATCGAACGCAATCGATACATCAATTTCTTCTCCGACAATAATTGATCTAACAACGTGTGACTGGCGTAATCGTACGCTTTCTCAATGTGCTCTACGTAATCACGTTCGTTCAGACAATACACAATCTCTTGCGCATGCGGGCATTCTAGTGTCATCCCACACTGGCGAATGACGTTCAAGTATTTACCCGCGCGAAGAATCTTCTCGGCAACGCGTTCAAGGAACATTGGAATGCGCGCGCGTTCGATTGTGTAATGTTGTTCCCAATATTGATCATTGTAGTCTTCCGTCACGCGTTCTTTGGCGAACGACTCGTGCTCTGCAACCAGGAATTCATTGTAAGGATCTTTGATGATACCTAAAGTGAGAAAAAAAGAATTTTTTAAATTAGAAATTTACGCTTTATTGCAAAGAAGATGAAAAATGGCAAGAGGAGAATTTTGAAGAAAAAGAAATTCGATTTAACAGCTAGCTCGAAGGCTAAATCTTTCCCTGCCAAGAAGAAGATCTCACCAAATACTTTAATCTATATATTTTTTAACATATTTTCCGATACAGCTCTAATTATAGAATAATTTGAATAATGCAATTTTGAATTATGGAAATTCCACAACAGTCGATTTCAAAAGAACCAAAAGAATAAGTCGAGAAGAATTTAAACATACCTTCATAGATCCATTTTTGTAGGATATCAAAATACGGCGTACAAGCGGCTTGAGTCAGGTACAAACACAGATCTTTGCCTTTCGGGTCACCCGTGTAAGCTTCTGTCTTCTCGTGTAACAAAGTCAAAATGGCTGCTCCTTTACAATCCCCCCTCTCAATCATGATAGCAACTGTTGCCAAGATATCGATTGTTTTCATAGAGGGTTGAATGTAAAACCAAATCTTCTGTAATGTAAGTAGACCCTTACGAAATTGTTGCTCAAGCTGTGCTACGAAAATATAATAGTCCTTTAGTAAGGATCTCATAGCTGAACATAAGGCGTGGCTGACCAATCCCTTACCAAAATGAGATCCAGACTCAATAAAGCGACAAACAAGGGAATAATTGGAACACATCGGCAACATTCGGTGGACAATTTCACAAAGTGATGCATCGGTACTGTTATCTATAGTGAAAGATTTTTTGGATTTCTTTTCGACATCTTTGACTTCATCTTTAAGAGTTATATATTTCCCTTCGACACCCATGAACAAGAATAGAAGATCCTCGATCAACAGTACTTCCTGCATTTTTAACGGTAAAGTTCCAATGGAAACAGAGTCTAAATCGTAAGCCTGTCGATACACGTCAACAAAATCGTTGGTCAAGAAAGGTCGATCATCCACCCAACTTGGGAGGACAGGTAGACCAGTACCCATTTTCTTGGCGTGTTTTTCACGAAGGACTTTCACAATCTCCGTAGATGAGGTTGTCGAAGTGTTCGCAGTGATATTGGCCAGTTTCGTTTTCAAATCTTGAACATCTTTCTGAGTCATCAGTGTTGATTTAGGGATGGCTTTAGTGAGTGCATCAATTTCCTTCCCTAATTCGGTTGTCGGGGCAACGGCCGCCATATTTGAAGCGGAACTACCGGACAATTCTTTTGATTTTCGACGTTCTTTATCATTTCGATCGATAAATTTGACCAAATAACGCTCTTGAACAATCGTGGACAATAAATAAGTCAACGAATCTAGTTCCCGTACATTTTTCGATTTCAGTTCTTCATATTTTTTAAGAAAGTCCTCAGGCGAGGGACTGTTCTCTGCAATCTTCCGCTTCGCAGTATGCGTGGAGATTTGAGTGGTAACATAGGGTGTTAAGTCTTTGGTCAATAATTCAGCATAGACTTCAGGACCATCTCCCTCTGTCACGTTGAATAATTTCAATAATTCTGCTGCATGATGATGGATTTTAAATTCACTCATTTTTCTTAGATCTAAAGTAAAAACGGTAATATGAGAAATTGAATCTTCACCATACGATACTGTGATTATAGAAAACATAGCCGAATACATTGATTTATATTCTGACCAAAGAAAGGGCAATGAGACAATACCATTCGTATTGGTACTAAGTAATTGCACAAGGTCAGAGAAGGTTAGGATTGGTAGTTAGTTTGCTAAATCAAAAAAACTTTAAAAAACTTCAAGAGGGGGAATGAAATATGATAAAATCCCAACGATCGACACAAAATTATCCAAAAAAAACTAAACTGATAGAAAAATTATCTTACAAATTAGAACTGCTGTTATAAATTAGCCAAAAAAATTCCATTATAATACATAAAATACTAATATTCCAGCTGATTCCCAATAACAAATAACTGGATTAACTCCAATTATTTGCCGTCAAAATCTCAATTTTGCTGTAATGTGGTATAACTTGACCGAAAATGACCTCCAGAAAAATACCCTTCCTTTAAACTTCATACCCAAATTCTTTCAAAAGCTCAAAATCAAAACTATAAAAGAATCTTATATTTCTCAACTCTTGGAACTCGATTGATGACCAAACGTCCATCATATGAAAGAGAAGCAAAGATCCATGGATCAACACTTGACCATTCCACAGCATACACCGAGTCTTCGTGTTCCTCGAAAGTCGATATCAATCTATCAGGAATTGGTTCTCTTGGTTTTTCTTCCTCCTCATCTTCGTCGTCAAGGTGACCGAAAGGCTCCGAAGATAAGGATGCAATATTGGATAAAATGACACGACTGTCACTACTCGACGTCAAAATCAATTGATCATGAAAATTATTATATCTGATACTCCATACCCAATGTGAGTGATCTGAACGCGTCATTAGGCATTCTTTCGTGTTCCGAATATCCCAAAATTTGACTTTACAATCATCCGAACAACTAGCTAGATAGTATTGTTTGTTCGGATTCATATCTAAGTCACGAACTAATTGTGAATGAGCATTCTCTATAGAAAATGAAGATGACATGCTCCTCAAATCATATCCTTTAATGTGACAGTCAATACCGGTGGCAATTTGCGAACCACCATGGTGTGGATTGAATCTACCGACACTGTATTGTAATTGTGCTTTTCCTTCTAAGGTTATAGTATCAACATGATCAGCACCCGTATTTGAAGTTTGCCATAAATCAATATGTCTTTCAGAGATGGTTAATAGCTTGTCGTTATCACTGGATGGGTTCCACATGACTTTCTTGACATCACCATGCCCTGCATCCAACTCACATACATGCTGTAACGAAACGCATTTACCGTTATTATCACCAGGTGTTAACTCATAAACAGGAGGTGCTGTCTCATCTAAGGGTGGAATCCTCCACATTGCTGCAAAACGTTTCGTTTTACCATCTATAATCTTACTATAACACGTGGCTAATATATTCTTATCTGAAGGATTCGATGCTATATTCCATATTTCACCAGGCGTGTGCGAAAAAACATGCTTTGTGACTAGGTTACTTTCGTCTTCAAAATCAATCAAATGGACTTGGTTATCATTACGTAATGATTGGGTACCAACTAAAAACCGTATTGCTTCGGTTTCGCCAAATTGAGGGCATAACGAACGAGCTTGAAATTCAAGACCATATATCACTGGTGCTGGGTCATTCATTCTATTTTCTTTTTGTTTCTGAAAAGAAAGAAAAATAATATTATTTTAGTTAATTTAGTTAAGGGGTACACCACCCCATAAAATGGGTAATTTGCGGATTTTTTAGATATATAAGACATACCTACTGGTCGAAAATTTGATTTTTGTATTTAAAAATTGTTGGAATAAGTTTATGTACTTGGTTAAAGTCACTATCAAAGCATTCCACGATTTCTATTTTCATAAATATGACAAAAAACTTATTTTCATGAAAAATTTCAGATATTTTTCCAAAAACAATTCAATTTTTCTTCGAAAATTTCAAATTTTTGCCGGAAATTTAGGGAAATTTTTCAAAAAAGTGAAAAAATCTGCATTTACTCCACTTTGGAGTAACTGTTTTAAATTCTTTTAGTTGTTACACCACCACGTACTAAGTGTCATAGTGTTCACATAGTAACTGCATGACCCCCCCCCCCCTGGACAAATAAATTTTGAAATCAGCCAATAAATACCTAAGACATTTTGAGAAATATGATAATAAATGTTGCAAAGAGTAAAAAGCAAATATGATACAAAAAATTTATAATATGAAAAATTGTGGTTTACTTCAAGAAGACTCATTTGTTAGTCACTAAATTGGGGTTGCAGGCGATGCAATTTGAAGATAGATGCAACCATCCCATTCCTGCGGTTCGATTTGCATATAATAATCGTTTTCCCGTAGAGATAACGGTGTTGACATAAAATATTGCAGTTTAAAATTCTTTGGTGCTGCAGAAAAATCAATGAAATAGTTCCCGTTTCCAGGTAGGGATTTAGTAATTTCACTCTCAAAACTGACCCTTTTTTCATCCCATTCAGGGATTTTGTCAATGAACCTTTCAGCAGGACGTTGCCATTTATTCCAAAATTGGCCAGATCCATACACCATACCAATACCGTAGTAATCCTGCAGGAGAGAGGAGCATATAAAATCATTTGCTAATTCACAGATATATTCACATAACATAAAAGATATGTATTGAAGGTTAAGCGATGCTTCAAGAGCGATACAATTTTAAGAAAACAATTTGCTTTTTGCTTTACAGTTTGCTCTGGTTTGCTACATAAAAGGTAGCAATTATTCAAAATAATTAAGGTTGGAACAGTTAATGGGAATGTTAGATACTGAAACACCAAACAACACTTAAATTTGACAAAAAAGACACAAAGACAATATGCAAACTGTACCTTTCCTAAAGCTTGCTTTATTAGTTGACCTGCTGGTGTGAAGTTTCCCCATACACCATCCTGAAGTTGGCTTTTTGTTTTGGTATGAATCACGTGATCTATCCAAACAACTTTGGCATCACTTCTTTTGTTTAAGACCCACAAGCAATTCTGGGCCATTGCAATCTCTCTTCCATTCAAACCTACATACTTCTTAGAAACAGTATCATAATTTCGATAATAGTTTTCTGCCAACTGCATTGAAGTCAATGACTGTCGAATCTTTTCATAATCTTCTTTACTGCTTCTGGATACATACTCATCAGCTTTGGAGCCAAAGTAACTTACAGCTTCGTCCAATATAGCAGATAGTAAAGCTTTTTGGTGCAAATCAAAATTTTCAGCATAGTTTTTTCGTGCATTTGTGGACATTTGGTTGAGATATGGCAATAATTTTGACTCTAGATCTTTACAATAGTCTTCATCAACAGTCTTGATGTATTTGAAAATTATATTGAAAGGAGTGACCCAGTCTTGATAAAATCCTCCAATATCTACACCATAATACTCTAAAGAATTACCATAATCTTTATTATTCTTCTTGAGGTATTCAATCAGAGCTTGTCCCTCTCTCCAGGCACTGTACATTTTGTTTAAACCATTTTTCCATACATCAATCTCCTCTGGTATTGATTTCCCTCGAATATAATCATTGATATAAAGGGACTCGGGGAACCCACTTTCACTCAACACAATGTTGAATCCACATTCTTCAACCAGGTGGCGAATGATCCTATGGTGTAAACTCATCATCTCCTTACAATTATGAAACCCTTCACTGATGGCTACAAACCGTGCATTTCCAATGGATTGTACTATTGATTTGAGATCATCTTTTTCAGTACTTGTAGGATCCAACGAGAGAACTGGAACACTATTTCTTTTACACCATTCTTGAAAAGCTGTAGATGCTTCTTGAAATAACTGTTCAGACATTTTAAATGATTTATTTATACTATGTGACAGTCGAATAATGTAGAACCCAAATATTAGCTCTTTCAATCTTTTGTACCTGGGTTGTCAATACAACATTCATAGTTGAATTTCATTCTGTTGCAAAAAATAGTTTTACAAAGTTATTGCACTTTATTATAGTTACTGTAATGCCTGAATAAGTGCATTCAATCCATAGATCAATGCCCAATTAATTTAAAAGAGATGAAATCTTTAAAGAATTGGTTTCAATGTGTAGATGAAATATGAAAGAAAAAAATAATTAAAGTTGGAACAGTTATTGGGTATGTTAGATACTGAAACACCAAACAAGATATAAATTTGACAAAAAAAGACACAAAGACAATATGCAGGCTGTACCTTTCCTAAAGCTTGCTTTATTAGTTGACCTGCTGGTGTGAAGTTTCCCCATACACCATCCTGAAGTTGGCTTTTCGTTTTGGTATGAATCACGTGATCTATCCAAACAATTTTGGCATCACTTCTTTTGTGATGACCAAAGCTGACCAAATTAGTAATGCTCAGAATCAAAAAAATAGTGACCTATAATTTTAAAATGCATTTATCATTTTTCAAACCTACCTTTTAAGGGTATGGAGGAGGCTATAGGCAGGGATTTTTCTAAGCACTTTTTTATGTCTGTATACCGGACAAAATACTCAATCTAAAATTGAGTTTTTGAAACTCAATCCAAAAAAGAAAAGCTATTAAAGTTGAACAACAATCAGAACGACCCTGCTAACACACCGGACTCATTGAAGCACCAGAAAGGAAATGTTTGCTGTCAATTGGGAAAACTTTTTACCACCAGAGAATCCAAGCAGCGGACGAGTTGTAAATTGGTCCGGTGTTTCTGGTGCATAATAAAAAGCTAAAAATGAAAGTCCAATGTCAAAAACACACTCGAAATATTTGTTCCACTAAGGCAAGAAGGTCACAATATTTCCGGGTACAGACATATAACTCATTAACAAAAACATAAAAAAAATCAGGAGTTTTCAATCGCTTACTACTGCAGAATAAGACAGAGAAATGCAGTGAAATAAAAAGTAAACAAACCTTGAACTAATTACTCCAGTAGAAATTTTTTAAATGATAACGTCATACTTACTTACTTAGAATATGTGGCATCCACTCATTGCGTCAAGACCAGTGCTATGTGTGCATTACTGTTTGATTCAATTCAACTCTCCTCAAGTTTGTGTAGCTTGAAACAAGGGGTTTATCTGGGATAGCACGCAATAGTATTTAGTACCTGAGAGGTACTCTATTGAATTTCACAAAAATAAACACGTTTGGGTGGTCCTGGAATTTTTGCTGACATTAGCAATTACGTCATTTTCGGTCATTTTTTAAACAACCTTCCCCAATAACTTTTATTGGCTTCATTTTCAGATATGGGTTGTAATGTTTTTCTGAACGACATGAAACATGCTTTCCAACGGTATGTAATATGACATACTTTGGAGAAAAAGATTTTCATTTTAGCCTGGAAACCTGTTCTGGTCTGTAAAATACACAAACAGGTGCCAATATTTTGGGTCTGAGATTTAAATCCATTTTTGACCTCTAAACTACCATTGTGCAAAGTTTCATGCTTTTACGCCCTTGTGCACAATGTTTATGACTTTTGGCACATTTAGACTGCACTACAAAGATTGATAGTGTTGAATACTCTAAATTTTCGTTAATAATTAATTTGTCTTTTACAACACAGCTGTTACCTAGGTACAATCGTGAATATTGATCCTGTTTGCGCTGGCTGGAGTAATTTGTTATTCAATAGACTGTCACGTTCTCCCAAACAACTATTCTAGCACTAGTAATGTTTACATTCAGAAGTAAATCCGTTTTCCACCAGAAAGGTTTGAAACCCAGTGCAACATTACTGATAATAAATTCTGACTTTGTTGGTTCAGTTCCCTAAAGTCTAATTGCACTTCCAATAAATTATTTTTACAACAATATTTGTCATCTCACAAATTCAAAAATATATAGTAAAATCAGGATGGGGGTTAACAACAAAACATCAAATCGAATTTTACCCTGACTTGCATCACTGGTAAATAGAATGTATAGACTCCAATTTACAGACCAACTAAAGCAGTTTTACTTCTCTTCAAAGTGTTGACATAGAAACATAATGAAAATTACTTGACAATAAAAAAACGTACCTCATTCAGAATCCCTTTTCTTTTCCCACGATAACACATTAAAAGTTTTGAAGAACATGATCGTATACTGTGAGATCAGGTAACTTGAGGTAACTTGCATCAGTGTAGGCTAACGTGCATAGCGCTCAAATGAATTAACTGGCTGGTCATTAAAATACAAACTTAAAATCTCCTAATCATGAAAGTGATAAAATGATGTCATGCATAATTATTTTTTACATTAGTATCATTATCAAATTTGAGATTATACGTCCAGCAGCCATTGAGAAACATCACATTCTTATAAATAT
Organism: Clytia hemisphaerica; assembly: GCF_902728285.1. Taxonomy (NCBI): domain Eukaryota; kingdom Metazoa; phylum Cnidaria; class Hydrozoa; order Leptothecata; family Clytiidae; genus Clytia; species Clytia hemisphaerica. Next base: position 370,744 of record NW_027104387.1, on the reverse strand, counting down.
CAAGATTACTCACCGGAATTTCAAACTTGCACAAGCAAAGCCGCACCTGCCATTCATTTTTAAGCAAGCTTTTCAGTCAGTTTTGCTTTTCTTTTCACTTGTGGTTCTCAAAAATGACTTTGTAAGATAACAAAAAATGGAGGGAAGTCAATTTTTGTGCATTTTTTTCGAGTTGAAAAGAATTGAAGGTTTCCGAATTAATACTGGATCAAGAGAAGAGAAAGCCATAAAACATCACCGCAGCATACAGTTAGGGAAGCCATCCAGGATCCTGTCATTCTATCAGCCAGCAAAAACTAAATGACACTTGTAAACTTAAGTTTGTTACCATTTTACATCAAAAACATTACTTAGTCTACTTCCCAAAGCCAGAGACCAAAGCAAATGATCTTCCTTGATGAGGGCACCCTTTTGGATCTATTGTTAACTCATTTAAAATGGTGGACAGAGTTGTGGAATAATAAAGACGCCCGCTGCTTTGAAGGTGGTAACACCAAAATGCCCAATATGATCAGACAACAGAAGGCGAGTTTGTTTGCGGTGCTAGTTACGTCATGCACTCCCCCGTAGGAGGCCCCCCGGGGCACCCCTAATCACGCCATCACACAAAATAATTTTCTCTATCACGCATCACGAAAGTCGCTAAAATCTGGCATCACGCAAAATATAGCGAATAACAGCCCAAATCACGCATCACGCCTCAAATTTTTGCCCTATCACGCATCACGCCAAAATCTTGATCACGCCATCACGCCAAAAAAATCTCTAATCACGCTATCACGCAAGAAAAAGTCCCAATCACGCCATCACGCAAACCGCTGGGGGGGCCTCCCGAAGCAAAAGCGAGAACAGCATTTAACAATTACAAGTATATCTTATGTGCTTAAAATTCTATTTGACTTTGAGAGCTTCGACAAAGATGAAGAAGTAGAAAGATACAAAAAAGCGCTGGTTAATTTTGTTTATATCGGTGTGTTCTATCATTGTTGAAACTATCTACTGTAGTATCTAATTATCTACTGACGCAGACATTTTTTGCAGCCTATCAAAGGCACAGTCTGCTTATACTTTCTATGTTTGCTACATTGTCTAGGCAAAAAATGGTAAATAAAGACCGAACGTATTTTTTTGAGTGTGGTTATGATTTTTTTTATTGCGCCAAATGTTCCTAACTATCATATAGGATTCGAACTCTCAAAATAGGTTACCTTCTACATCTAATTTCTTTGCCTTAACCAATCGGCCACACCCGCTACAAATTGGGTGGGGGGAAATGATAGCATAGCTATCATGAAAAGCATTTGGAAAATTCAAGGACACTGTTAAAAAGAAGGTACAAAAAATGGCTGTTTTTGCACCATCTTTACACCCCTGACTAGTTTAGAAAATTACAGACTCATAAATGTCTACTAGGCCCTACATTGATACCCATGGCGGTTAGTGTAAAACACAGGTCACAGGTCACAGGTCACGGGTCACAGGCCACAGGTCATACAAATTACAGACCGGAAAACTGTAACGCACTCGTAACATACAACTCGTAACATACAACTCATTACATACAACTCATAACATAAGTTCCTGAAAATATCATATGTAATGGAAATGTAATATCAAAATATGTTGACTTAAACGACAAATCATCAACCCCAAATATTGACAACAAATGACACTTGAATTATGTAAATAATAATGTTATCTCAAAGTATGAGGTTTTGTACACCAATTAACAATAAAATACTCTTCATGCATAATAGGATGCTGACGCTGCAAGTGGATATAGATTGACAGGTTTTGAAAACAATAAATACTCCAAGAGAGCTGTTTTAGAGAGATGAAAATAGTGACGTCATTTTATCAAAAATACAAAGCAGGGGATAAAAATATTGAAACATTTATAAATTATAATCCCATTGACGCTTTTTTCATCCATTCTTGTTATCATACCCAAGGTGATGTAGGTGATAAAATGAGATATGACATAGTGATTTTGAAATAGCTATTTTCCTGTTAGGGGGCTGTTTTCTATTAGAGTATTTCTTTATTCTTTGTATATAACATACGTAACATGCGTATAACATTGAAAAGATAATTTTTTTACATGTGTGATACAGATGGAATATATAATACAAGTACTGTATTCAGGCCATATTTTATAAAGGCAAGGCAGCGTCCGTTGGTGGCCAAAAAGGGCACTTTTCCAGTGTTTTTCCACTAAAAAGGCTCTTTTTACCAATATTTTAGTAGCTTCATGAAAAATTGCCTGGTATTACAGGTCCATGTTATACACGGCGTAAAACGCGAAATCACGTGGTAAGCACGTGGGTAGATTTTTAGCTTTAAAATAGTTCTAGATCAATAAAATACCTTAGGGATTATATTTTTGACATTAACAACTGTTTTTAAAACATTTTCTTTGTGTTTTACAGTAGCTGAAGCTGACCTGTCAACACTGACCTGTGACCTGCGACCTGTGACCTGCGTTTTACACTAACCGTACCCATGGTTAAGTTAAAAGGTCCGTTTTTCGGACCCATGCTGGTCCCGTAACTGTAAAAGTTATACTTAAAGAGATTGAAGCTTTTGAACTGGGGTCCAAAAAAGGACAATGAATTGTCCTAGCTGAACGAATAATGAGTTATCCAAGATCAATAAGTCTTGATAGGGTTCTCCGATCAAGTCAAAATTTGGCTCCTTCAGTAAAGCTTCCTATACCTTTTGTCCTTCAGAAAAACCAAAAATATTGGCCTTAATTGCTTGCTTTCAATTCCTGTAGCCAGTAGTGTGGCCAGTAGTGTGACCCCTTGTATTTCTATTCTATTCTGTGCGGGTTATTTAATAGAGATGCATAGTGTCCTTCAGGGTCTCTCCCCCCCCCATGCCTAGAATGAAAATTTTCCCTCCCCCTTCATTTTTCTCCACCCTGCCTTCAAAAATTTCTCTGCCCCCCCCCCCTCAAGCATAAAAAGCTGTAATTTGATGAATTTAACACTTATTGTTTTCCCTAAGGTATAGTTCTAATTCAAGAATAAATGGAAAGGATGGTTGTTTTTAAACCGTAATATTGCTGGTTAAAATAAATGAAAGAAAAACTAAGCATATGCTATACACCCAATTGATCACAACATCATCTCATAAAACCAGATGTTTTACAATTTTGAATTGATTTTGGTGAGTTCCCCCTGTGCCTAGATTGATTATTTTCCATTCCCCCCTCGTTTTCCCCCACCCTGGCTTCAAAAAAAAAAATCTTTCCCCCCTATACGTCCTTTTGACCTCAAAACCCATCCCCCCCTGAATCCAGTCGCAGTCTTATTGGACTAGAGAAAGTGAAAGTGAAATTGCGCGATCTGATTGGATGAAAAAAAGACCGTCGGAACTGGAACCGAAAATAATTCTAATTCTAAAACAAGACAGCGGCGAGAAAAGCACATCTTTTGCTTTGGACGAAAGGTTGTAAATTAACATCTAAAAAGAAGACTATAATGTCAAAATGGCAATTACTTCTATCAAATAAGTGTGAGTTGTAAAAATAACTACCTCTATTATATTCTGAATTTGTTGCTCGTGTTTACAACATTGACAGATTGACAATTTTGTAATAAAAAATTATGTTTTGTATAAGAAGCAATTATTGTTATTTGGTTCAATCCAGACCCCCGCGCTCGATAGGATCGATCATCGGAACGGCTCGATGACGGATCGATATGTGATCGATGGATTACTTATCGATCCGGATAGGAGATCGATAGAGGATCGATACTCAAGATTTTTTTAAGCTTATGATTAGTTATCGATCTTATCCACCCTATCGACTCTATTGAGTATATCGATTCGTCATCGATCGTTAATCGATTCGTCATCGATGACGAATCGATTAACAATCGATGACGAATCGATTAACGATCGATGACGAATCGATTAACGATCGATGACGAATCGATTAACGATCGATGACGAATCGATATACTCAATTGAAATACTAGCTCTATAATGGATCAACGAAGGATCGATACTCAAGACTTTTTAATAGACCTTTTTTTAAAGAGACAGCCATGTTGAATAATTATGTACTCCAGCATAAAAACAATGATACAGCCATGCATAATTACTGTATCATGCATATTTTGAAAATTATGCATGGCTGTATCATTGTTTTTATGCTGGAGTACATAATTATTCAACATGGCTGCCTCTTTAAAAAAAGGTCTATGGCTGAATCTTCCATCGATCTCCTATCCGGATCGATAAGTAATCCATCGATCACATATCGATCCGTCATCGAGCCGCTCCGATGATCGATCCTATCGAGCGCGGGGGTCTGGTTCAATTGGTTCAGTATATCAAATCTCTCAGTTTAGTTGACACTTTGATCTTCATTGCATCACAACACAGCGAAAGGTTTATTTTTATTTTAGTTTGTATCTTTGCCAAAGACTGAAAGACCCCATCAAATTTAGGCAGGGCTGTCGGATTTAGGACAACTCACAGTAGACGACCGCAGTGGTTTTTCCAAGCACTCAAATGCCTCCGTTAGACGGAGGCATTAAACTTTTCAGAAAAGAAGTAAAAGATCAAATTTCACCATAATAAAATACTTTCTCACTCTTTCTTCCCCTTATTTAAGCCCATTAAAAGGAATAAAATGAATAAAACTTGTAGTAAAAGTTATTCAGTTATCACAGCTGCAGTTGATTCTTAAAAGATGAAATTAGTTTTCATCATCCTCCTCACTTAAGAGCTGGATAGTGAGACCTTTTGATTTTCTTGAAAAACTTTTTTGAAGGTAAAGAACTTAGTTCTATAATAGACCTTTTTTCAAAGAGGCCACCCTGTTGAATAATTATGTAGTCCAGCAGAAAAACAATGATAAAACCATGCATATTTATTTTTTTTTCATAATTATTATGGCTCTATCATTGTTTTTATGGCTGGACTACATAATTATTCAACAGGACGTCCTCTTTGAAAAAAGGTCTATGCTAAAAGTGCAAAATACATAAAAAATACATCCACTTCTTCTTCTTTATTTTTGTAACTTTTTTCTAATTCTAGTAGAGTTCTTTTATCATTTGGGCAGTTCTGTACCATTTGTTACACCATTTTATACAGTTTTATTAAATTTGTTAAAAGAGTTGAGAGGACTTTTCAGTAATTCATCGCTAAATTCTAGAAATTCATTCACTTTTAACCGTTTTAAAGTGCCAGTTAAGGCCAAATTATGCTCAGCTTTCGGGGGCTTCGCCCCCTGAACCCCCACCAGGGATAGCCCTGGACCCACTGGGGGCTCAAGGCGCCCCCCAGACCCCCAGCCTCTACTATCCAGCCTTTGGCTGAAAACTCAATTTGCAAGTACAAACGGGGGCATTGCTTAGTGCTTGGAAAAACCCCTGGACCGGGACTCGATTTTTAAAATGACCGTACGTTCGGCCAAAAATCAGTACCCTTACAGCTGTACAGTGCAAGAAAGATATGGTGGGCTGAAAATCGACCCTTGCTTTTAGTGCAATTTTTCAAAATTTTTTGTCCTTTTCAGGGCAAAGTTTTTTGAAATTTCTCAAATTTTACCTCAAAATTTGGTATTTTCTCAAATTTTACACCCCTACAGTGCACTTTTTCCCACTTTTGCTCACAAATCAACCCTTACATAGTCACAACACACAGTGGACTTTCCATATTACAGCGCAAGAAAGACCTTCCCGTAAAAAAAGCAAAGTCCAAAAAACCTACCCTTACTTAGACCTTAGGGCCGCACGTCTGGTAAGTCACTTACCTGGAGTGCCCCCCCCCCCCAGGCCAGAAGCTAAGCAAAAAGAAGCAGACGACGCGACGAAGTGCTCAATAAGTGATGGATAAGTGAAACCAAGAAACACCAGGAGGAAAGAAACACCACTCGCATTAAAACTACAGTTGGAGTTAACCGTAAAGTAAAATTTCGAATTATCCTAGTACATTGTGAGAGGCTCTATCTTACAATTCCTGCATTACTAAAAATAGACAAAAAGAACGACAAATTTCATAAAAAACGACAAAAAGAACGACAAATTACGCATGCGTGTTATTAATGCAGGATTTGTCAGTCGAACCCACTGTTGTCCTGGGTTATCGGTTGTGGCATAAGATCTAAAGTCCGATATCATAGTATTTTACAGTTGAACGCGACTAAAACGGTACGATACTGTTGTCTACCATTTTAGGGAAACCGATGGGTGGAGTGGGCGAGGAACGCCCGTTCTTAATGATAAACGCCTGTGACACTTTTCGGGCACGCACTTTTCATATTTGTCCGGACATTCAGCTCCTTAAATTAAATCTTCCTTTATTTTATCTTCCTTGACAAAGTCGATCCGTAACATTTAGCGCATTTCAGGTTGCCTGGTAATATGGCAAAGGAAAAAATGGAAAAATTGCAAAGAAAATCTGCAAAAACGGCGATTTCCAGCATTAACGGCCGGAAAAAATTATTTCTCAAAAATCAGACTCGGCCATGTTTTGGACAGAAGCCATTACGCATGATAAAACCTCGGGAAAATGCCAAAAAACCGGTTTTTCAGGCATATATTTTTTCGAGAATCGGGCTCCGTCACTTTTTGGGAATCCCCATTTTGTATCACTGTGCAAAAAATCAGAAAAAACTAATAGGCCGGACGAACGAACGAACGAACGAACGAACGAACGAACGAACGAACGAACGAACGAACGAACGAACGAACGAACGAACGAACGAACGAACGAACGAACGAACGAACGAACGATCTTTGTGGTAGGTCCAAAAAGCAGAGGATATCTGTTTTCACTCAGCTGTGTAAAGATATATTTGTCAATTATAATTCATTCTAATATTTTATGTACAATCGTATAAAAAGCACTGGTGTCATTTGTTATATATTACCAAAGGAAAAAACTAATTTTGCGTATTTCTGAAAATCTAGTTATTATTTACAGTAAAGTTGTGATAAATAAAAAGTGCAAAAACCAAGTTACACCAAGAGAAAGCTATGAGACAACCTCGTCCACGTGTATCCAAGGTTTTATCTGATGGGCGCCACAAAATACCTTGGTGTTGGCTAATGCGAGCTCCCCCTCAAAACAATACGTCGTCAAAATTCTGACGTTTTAAAGATGAACTTTAATGAAATGATTTCAAGTTTAAATTTGCTATCAGTAACAATTTGCTATCAGTAACCAACAGACACACAGAACGAAAGTGGCAATGAGGGAAATTTTGATTGCTGAAAAATATTCAGAGCTTAACATTTCAATTGCTGAAAAATGTAGAGCTTATTAAGGAGGGTACCACAAAACAATCTAACTATCTTTATAATTTACGATAAGTTTGTAATACCATACGAATTACAGAGTTTGGAAATAACTCTTTGTAACGCACGTTTCTGGTCTGTTAATTGTCTCACTTGTTTTTCTGCTTTTGAATGATTAGATTCAGCGTTGGCAATCTGTTTCATTAGGTCCGCATTTTCGACATAAAGCTCTGTTACTAAAGTGTCACTTCGTACTGATTTCGTTGTCGAGTTTTTGCGCTGGAATAGAAAATAAAATGAAAAAAATACATATGATATGTAAGACTAAAGCTAATTTCGTCGGTCGAAAAACAAAATATAAGCAAACCTCGAGTCCAAATTTTGTGTGCCTAATTTGTAAATATTTCACATATTTTTGAATATCTGGAGTCATTGCACATTGACACGATAATTTACTTAATCGGCGTGTGTAAAGCCGATTTCAGTTTCCCCTTGAAGCTTTTCTGTTATTAAGAATTAAAGAATAAGACCTGGCAAACGAATGAAAAGTAGAAAGATGCTACCAAGAAGATGATATAGTGGTGGCAAATTGATGTAATGGTACTTTACCTCTTGTCGTACTTTTTCTTTGTTTTCAGTTGCCTCGTTTTTCCAATGTTGGACTTGTTCATCCAGTTGTTTCCGTTCACTATCCAATTCAAACAAATCCCCTTCCATTTGTTGTAAAGATTCTTCCAGTGAGTTGATTTTCTTTGATTTTTGATCGAGCTGAAATTATTCGAAAAACAGGTAACGATAAAAAAGTGCAGTTATATGGGAAATGTTCATGCATTTTAGTGCTTCCAACTTTTCTAAGCGAAATTATATCCACACAAAATTGATAATTTGCTAAAAAGCTGATATTTTCAGGATATTTTTTAGTCATCTCAAAGACTTTCAAAGCCACCAACTCCGTCCACCTATCATGAAGTCTAGGATAACTGTAAAGTAATCATATAAAAACCACGCTTATTAGCACTTTGTACCCTCCCATTTTTGCCCAGGTTTCAATGAAACAATTTGGCCAATCAACGAGTTAAATCTACGCCAAAATTAATTCATTTAAGGTATACATCAAAAAGCCCCATGGAAAAAGGTGCATATTTAAATCACAAACCTTTTTATTGAGGTTCATGACTTCAGCTTTGGCATCATTAAAGACTTTATCTTTCAATGCATTGTCTCGATCACTTGAAGCGTTCGCTCGTAATAACTGATCTTTTAACTCTTGAATCTCCCTGAGACATCGAGACTTTTCTGTTGCAGCTGCTGTCGTTTGAACGTTCAGCTAAAGTTAAGAAAAAGATTTTGGTCAATTCAACAGCATTGCAAGGTGTACGAATCAATATTCGCGCTTTCATGACGTAATGTCTTATACAGAAGCACCCAAAATAGCCCTGGCGTTTCCCACGAGATTTATTGTTTTAAATTCAAAATTAGTAATGTTTTGGGTGCTTCCGTATAAAATATTACGTCATGAATATAACGAACGCAAGAACGGGTATTAAAAAATCATTAATTTCCATCTTCCATTCATTTCCTTGACGTCTTCCCTTCAGTAGGGTCTCGCAGAGGTCTCAAACTCATCCTTACAGAAATTTAAGGGCCCGAAGACAACAAACAAACAAAATTCATAAAAAGATTAGGACTGTCAATTCTAGGAGTGTAGATGTGAAGGTTTTTTTTATCCCTAGACTCTTGACTCGTAATAATAAATTCCTTTTAAAGTCTGACGATGTCTAATGAAGCACAAGGTCCTGCAGAATTTTATCACTATCTGATTATTGATATCGGAGAGCGATTCAAATTTCCACCTGTTTCACAGCATCTTCCAAGCGATTGATGGTCGAATCTTTTTCACGACTGGATACTTTGTTCTCCTTTTCTTTACGTTGGTATGACTGAACCATCTCTTTTAATGATTGGTTTACGTTTTTAAGCTGTTATAGATAGATTGTAATAGAGTTTAAAGTGGTTAGATTCAGAGATTTAATTGTGTGTATGTGTTTAGTATGGTTTATTGGAAGTTCGAGGTTGAGATTTTAATAGAAGATTTATGTATGTGAAAACACGTACACGTTTTTTTTTTATTAGAAACCAGTTTATAAGAACATTTAGGCTGAAATTCGTCGAAAAATTAAGAACATCGTAAGAACATGCCCAGCCTCAGTTTGGAAAAAAATGACAAGAAACTACAATTTTTCTTCTTTTCAAGCAGTTTTAACCCAAGTTAGGCATGGATTTTCTAAAATCGAGAGTCAAATATTGTCCAAATTGTACCAATTTTATATGCTCTTTATTTTGCATGATATTGTCGATTTAGAGTAGTCTGAAAAATTGAGAACGCATTTAAGAACATTTCAGGCTGAAAATTGCTAAGAAAATAAGCACATCCAGGCTCAGCCAAATTTTAAGTGTTCTAATAAAAAAAAAACGTGTATGGGCTCAACATAATGGAATGTAATTCAATATCCAAGGGACAAAACTATGTGAATTACCGGCTTGAAGTCAGGAAGGATATAAGAATTCGTTCGAATTGGTTATTTGGAAATGAGTTTGAGTTTAAGCTCTACGGAAAAGTTGATTTAGGTTTAAAAATGTTAATAATTTTAACGGCTTTTAAGAAAGTTGGTTTAGAACGATTTAATGAAGGTTTAACATTTAAAAATACCTCTTGAAGAGACGTTAAAGATTGTTTCATTTCCATGGCTTCTTCCTGCATTTGCATAGCCTGATCTTTCATCTTCTCATTCTCGTTTACAGCTGCCATCAAGCAATGTAGCTTAGTTTCCAGATCACTTTTCTCTTTTAACAAGCTAGTGATTTTTGATTCGCGATCGGTTATTTCATGAACGCTGTTCTCCAAAATGGTATCTTTGTCATGTTCCATATCTTTCTTCTCGTTCAATAATCGTGTGTTATCGGTTTCTAATCGATAAACCGTTTCACTGAGTGTTTTAATTTTCTCGACTAGTTCGTTCTTTTGATTCAAATATTGTTTAGCCTCTGATCCTTCTTGTTTAACAGAGAGGCTTTTCAACTCCAAAACTTGATTTCGTGTTTCTAACTCTTTCTTCTGTTCCCTCAAAAGATTGTTTTCTTTTCCCAAATGAGTGTTTGACGACTCCAATCGATCCGTTTCACGTTTGACGCGCTCTTCAATTTCCTTGGATTGATCTTCACTTATCTTTTCGTTTTGTTTTCGATACAATTCCTCGAATTTCGATTTTTGTTTACGTGATTTCTCGATCAAATCGTGTTTTTCGCGTTTAAAAGCACTTTCCATTTCATCCTTCGCTTTTGTAAAGCCCTCTTCCAATGTTAGTCTCTGTAATTGCCAACCTGACTGCAGAGCAGCTTTCTCCCGATTGAAACTAAAAACCAATTGCTCTTTTTCGACGCGATAAGAATCCTCTAATTCTTGTTTTTGCTCTTGTAACATTTTCTGAAAATTTTCTTTTACTTTGTTTTTAATTCCTGCCTCACCAGTCGAGAAAGCTTGTTGCAGTTCAGCAATTTCTTTCTGGTGTTGTTGCTCCATTAAGGATTTCTCAAGCTCGAATTCACGAATCAGGCGTGCTTTTTCATCAGCGAAGGAGACTTCTAAGTCGTTCTCCACTTGCTTGATACGAATTTCAAGTTCCGTTTTATCGTTCTGCAAACTCTGACAAATTTCGTATTTTTCGGAACGAAGGTCTTCTTCGACTTTAGCTCTCTCTTCTAAAGAAACTTTACGGATTTTAGAAAGCTGCGTCGATAAATCATGGTCATAGTTTTGTTTAAGAGTATCCTCAGTTTCTTTAAGTTTTCTTTTTGAACTTTGCTCCATTTCAGTTCTCTCCCGATTGAAGCCCTCAACCAAACTCGCTTTATCGAGTTCAAATTCTTTTCGAAGTTTGCTTACCTGACCGCTATGCTCTTTTCTCTCCCCATTTAATTCTTTTTCGTATTCAGAACGCATCTTATCCAGTTCACTTTCAAATTTTTCTCTTAGTTTTTCTTTCTCTCTTTTATGCTCATCTTTTGCATCACGCAATGCGTTCGATTGACGTTTTGCGTGCTCGTCCTTCAAAGCTTGAACATGTTTTTGAAAATGTTCATTCTCCTGCGAAGCACTCGACGCGTTCTGCAAAAGCTCCGAGCGTTCAATACGGAATTGTTGTTCAATTTCTGATTTCTCATTTAAGAATTTAAGTTCAAGTTCAGCTTTTTCTGTTTCCAAAACCATAATTTTCTCTTCAAGCAAAGTAATTTCTCGTTTATACTTAAGTTCTATTTCTTCTTTTTCAACATGAAACAAATCCTCCCAGCGCTCTCTAGAGTGGAAATCTCCGCTCGGGATACGCTCGCTTTGCCAACGTTTCTGCTCATGTTGATGAGAGTTCAGTAGATTCTCTTTCTCCTTATCAAAAGTTTTCTTAAGTTCAGTCATTTGGTCTTCATAATATTCAATCAGACTTGATTTCTCTGTCGAACGCTTTTCCGTATTTTCAGTTCGTTCTGCACTTAAACTCATTTGGAGTTCCGCTATTTCACTGGCATATTTATCAGTTAACCGGTTGATTTCCCGACCGTGTTTTTCGTTCATTGAGTGAGTAACCGTATCAAGTTCGTTCCGTAAGTTTTTGATAATATCATTTTGATCTTGTATTTGACTTTGCAGCTCTTCCATTTCTAAAAGGAGGAATAAAATATAATTGATATGAAATTATTCGAAACTTGTGAACATAAGCTTTTCGAACCTTTTGTAGCTTCAAAACAAATAATGTGTATATAATACCTTGGTTATTGCTTTGGGCGAGTTCTGGTTTCATATAATCAGAAAGATTACTCCCATCTCTGGTCATACGAGGTATACTATTTTGTACTTGCTCATCGAGTTCTTTTTGCTTGTGGTTCAATTCATTTTGTAATTCCATAATTTGTGATTCGTGCTCTTCATTTTGACGTTGCAGCGTCTGCAAAATAAAACAGTTTAAATGGATAATCAGATGGTTTGTAATATTTGCCATGTGGGATCCTTCTATTATCCTGAGCAAAATCTCAAAATATTTTTGCCTTACTATTTCCCAAAGTCGAGATATTTAAGTTTTTGGCTTTTAGGATGAAAACAATAGAATTTCAACGTAAGAACCGTGTAAGAACCCATATTGATTCGATTTTGGAAAGTTGTTGGACAAAAATACTTTGAGGTTTTACTATGGACCACAGAAGGTTTCTGTAATCCAAATATCTCAAACAATCTGATTATCCCTTTAAAAAGTTCATTTTCAAAATAATTCATAGTTTAAAGTAACAGTTAGTAGCCTTTTCAAAAATTTCAGAACCTTGAATTTGAGCTTCAAAAGGTTATAACTTAGCAACTACTTGACCAAACACAAAAAAAGTAATACAAAGTTTATACAGGTCAAGAGTCAGAAAATACGATAGTTTTATTCCTTAAAACCGTAACCAACATACCTTATTAATTCCTTCTAGTTGTTGGATACGTTCTTTTTGGTTGGTTCGTAAGTCTGCCAACGACGTAAGTTGACTGTCTAAGTCTATGATCTAGAGAGAAAATAAAGGAAAATAAATCAACCTCATGTTTGTTAAAGCAAGGCTTTTCATTAAAATTCCTTGGCTATAATAACGATTGGCTTGAATGCCCTATGATTTTGATCTTAAAATAACAAACCATTATCGCGAGAAATTTATTCCTACATAATTTCTTGTTAACAAAAAGGCAAATTTTCCACTTTCCCCAAATTTTCAATTTCTTGAATTTTTCTCTCTCACTAGTAGTTCCTTTTCCAATATTCAATATTTTTATTTTAAAGGGGAAATATTGAATAACTAATCATTTTAACAAACGTAGAGTATAAAATAATAAAACGACATTTTCCACTCATCAGGTTATCAACCTTATTAGAACCTTATTTTCAATGTTTTATCATACTTCGCAATAGAAAACTATGAAAAGGTCCAACTTTCGTGCTAATATGCTAATTATTGGATCTGTAGACCTTAGTTCAGACTGCGCATTTGACGTATTTTCAGAAGAAAAGTTTCACTTGAGCTCTGTTTCCTCTTTCGAAAGGGTAGGAGCAAAATAAGAGGGAGGTGCCAGCCGCTAGGGAACATGTCCTAATGAAACAATATTTTCACCAATGAGGGTACTGTTACGTAAAACTAGGTTTTTTGGCTCTAGAAATGCCTCCAAAGACTCTTTTAGCAATATGAAAAATTTTAATTCTACGATTAAAATAGGTAAACAGCGGAGTAAGAAAGAAACCAACCCTTTGTTTGAGGACTTTTTCTGATTGAGCGACTTCTTGGAGCCGGGAAGACTGTTTTCTTTCTTCGTTCAGCTCGCTAATTGTAATGTTCAAGTTTTCTTCAAGCTTCGAGATCTCCTATAATAAAACAAAAAGTGTATAATTAACCGAAAGCTAACTACTCTAAGTATATCATAAACCAAAGCCTTTTTTCCCCTTGTACAAAACGTGAACATTCTAAGTTAAGATCAGTAATAAAACGGTTCTTTTTTGGCAAATGTTTCCCGGTTTCTACCTAAAACTTTCACGGGAGAGCAACCTTTAGCATAACCATATAACTAATGAACCTGATGATAGACCAAACACAATATGTATTGATCCAATTCCTTCCTTACCATAGCCGCTTCTTTGAGTTTATTTTTAGTCTTAGAGTCGTCTGATTTGATTTCATCCAATCTTTGTCTCAGCTCGTTCTTTTCTTTTTCGTGTTCTTTTAGCATGACATCACGTTGTCGAAGCAGCTCGTGTTCACGTGTTGCCAATCTCTCCTCAAAATTAGCCTCTTGCTCTCTAAAATAAATACACACATTTTCATAAGAACAATTTGGTACGATCATAATGCTCAATATCGGCCAAAAAATAAGAACAAATTAAGAACAAGCTGAGAAATAAATTTTTTAAATGACTAAGAGAATGCTGATTATAAAAGCCCATTTACATTTACGTGAGTGAACAAAGTGAGCATTTTATTTTAAAGAACAATTTAAGAAAGCCTGAAAATCAGGGGGAACAGGCAAGTCTCAGCTAAAAATTTGCAAATACTGGTTCTTATGGAAAATCGTGCATTGTTAATGAAAGCTTGAGAGTTATTGCACTGAGAGGGAGAGTCGGACGTATCAAGATTTTTTTTCAAGCATTCACTCATCGGGGTGCAAACCAACTCTGACTGAAAATAATTCTGAAAAAGGACCTAAAATCTGTTTTCTAAACTAGAGAAATCATTCCATACTTTTAATAAACCACTATTTGCCAGAAAACTTATTCACGGAATAAGAAAAGGATTAAATTGAATGAGGAAAATGGCACCTTATGCGATTTTGACTTTCTTCTAGTGCCATTTTGATTTGTTCTTCATTTTCTTTTGCTAGCGTTTGATTGTGTTCATCCAATAATTCTGATTGGTTCTTCAAATCTTCCATCTGATCACGTGATCTCATCGCCTCTTCGCTGTCAATCAAAAAAAAAGAAGAAAATAATGTAAAAAGAATTACAATTATTCAGGAGCCCGCCGCTGACACAAGTTTGCAATTTTTTCTCTTTCATTATGGTTAAAAAGACCAATTTATTTTTCTTTTTTCTGATAAAAAATGTTTCAGGTCAGTAAAAGAAACCGCGGTTTGCGCTGACGGGGAAAGCTTTTGATTTAGATCCTTTCAATGTTTCAAAATGCCTCTTTAAGGCTTTCGAATGTATGAATACCGCATTTCCTGAAGTATGCGGCATGTTTTAAATTTTCTAGGTGGCACTCTTTTCAAAATTTGAAAGAACTCAGGCTTAATCAAACAACATCGATTTTAATGCCATACTTTTAGCTTTTGCAGCTTTTTTACTGGTAGCTTCAGTTCTTTATAACTTCTTTGTACAATTTCAAAGGAGTAAATACAGCTTCTATCGAAACATCAAATTATGGCTAGTAAAGCCTATAAAATTCTAATAGGCACTGCTTTTGATCTTTTGCTCCGGTGATCTCTCAAAAGGTTTTGGTCCCTCTTTTAGAGGGCAGCAATCTATTATAAAATTTCTTACTTTTAGAGGGGGAAGCGGCACTACATAGAGAGGAAACAATGAGAAAGGCTTGTTATTTATCGATTGGCTATATCTAGACCATGCATATTTATTCATTTTATGCATACGTTTTCTGTGGTAAATATAAAATCAAGCATGATGATGGTCAGACCTTCGTCCTTCTGACCGTAATCAATCCTTACTGTAGTTTATTACTGAGTTTACTCTTGTTAATTCGAACTCGAACGGGGAATCTCGTTTGCTCGAATTACAGAGAGATTCAGATTTAAGTATTTGAAAAGTATTCAAATAGGTTCTCTCTTTGACAGGGACTGGGAATTATTTCGAATTAAAGAAAGATTCGAATAATAGAGTTCGAATATATAAGCCAGAGTCTACTGACAACATTTGTACTCGGGCTTTACTCGAACAATGCTGATAGTGACACTAACCAAATCCCAAATAACATTATCATTCTCAGATAAAATTATATGAAATAGCAGAAAGAATATTGCTTGGTATCAAAAAAAGTGCTTGAAAAGAATGATGATAGTCACATTTTGCCAAATTCTAACTAACATTTTTATTCTCATACAAAATTACGCATGAAATAGCAGAAAAGAATCTTGCTTTGCATAGGCCGAAGGTGCAGTAGAGATATAGTGACTACATGGGATTCTTTATCATAGAAATAACATTATATACATCCCATCTTCGTAAGAATAGTAAAATGAAGAACGATATAGTCGAAAATTCGATTCCTTGTTGTGGAAAGGTAGAGAGAGTTTGGATACCTAACTAATTGAATTTGAGCATTTTATTTTATTTTATTTTATCTGTCAAATGGCAAGGAGATTCGAATATATAAGGTGTTTAATGAATGTTTCAACAACTTGAGTTGACTAAGTTTTGCTCTTTGAAAAAGGAATGTGAGAAAAATCGGCGAAAGCAAAAATTACAGATGCCATCCGTGAAATTTAGTTCACACGAAATTTTACCCCGTTGTTGATTTTTACTTTACGATTTACGGTTCAAAGAAGTTATTTCAATTAATTCCATTAAACTACTTAACTTTTTCGATTAAATTTTTATGTTAACACAAATAAATTAATCATTTGTTTCGTGCATCTAAACATCAATTATGATTGAACGCGGACGAAAAACGCAAACCTTCGTATGGCTCTTGCCAACTCTTTAACCAAAGATTCACATTTCCCATCTTCAAAATTTCGTTCCTCAGCATCCAGGCTTTCATCAAAAATATCACTAGCCTCATGACCCTCTATAATTCGTTTCAAAATGTCCGGACTAAGAACACGACCTTCGGGACTAAGCACCCGAACAGGTCCTCGTAGCTCTTCGGCTGGGTAAATAATAACATCTGCCATTACTGTTTTCGTTTAAGGTTTATCCAAAGTCAATCAGTCAATGTTTATCAAATAGAATCTGAACAACACAAATTCCCTATAAGGATACCACCTTATTTTACACAGCAATAATCCATGGAAATCAACACAAAATTAAAAAAAAAACACCAAAAATATATCCATAATATTCTTCGTTGAAACTTATCAGCCGAAAGATTGCAAAAGACGCAATTTTCACAAAAAAATATTTGACGCCGCTTCATCCTGGCAGTTGTATTGATTTTTTGTATTCACAGGTGCGTGTTTAAATTAAGATTTCTTTTGAAAACGAAAGTAAAGAAGAACTATTTCAAACTCATTTTCTGCATGGTTCCAATTTCAATTTGTTTCGTTTTGATTTTTGATTATCATTAGGCCTCGGAGATATTCCGAGTGACCATCAGTTTTGAAAGTTAGATTATGAAACCAAATTACTTTCTTTTAAAAAGTTATTGTTAAAATAAGTTTAAGACTAACTGGCATATTGGGGAATCTTTGCATATGGAGCTACTCGTTCTAAAACAGCTATTAACCGCTTTCTTGCAAAAATGTTTACGTTCAATCCGATGGGCATCAATTACATCTTGTCAAACGTTAAATTAATCAAGTTTTGAAGATCGTTAATATCAAACCGAAACTTGTCTTTGGCCCATGGAATTTTGAACAAACTGAAACTTACCGGAGTTTAGCGATTTCTTTCTTGTAAACCAAAAGGACAGACTTTGTCAATGCTGAAAAAGAAACAATCAAATTTTAATCAAAACTTAGCAAAAGATCGATATGTCGCAGTCGTTCTTCGTCAAAGATGTAAAAAAACTTAACTTAAATTTTCCATAGCCCGAACTAAAAGTGTTTCGCCTTACTTACAGTGACATATAAAATTAATTCAACAAAATTTCAAAATTGACAATATTTCAAAATCAGTAATAAGTGTAGCTGCTAACCGTCGTGCTGTTGTTGAAAAACTAGCTTTTCCAATTGCAGAGATAAATCACGATTTTTTATTTTCCCCTGGCCATCTTTCCTCAGTACCTGAAAGTTAAAAAATTGAAATATCTAACCAACCCAAATATTGCTTATTATAACATTGAAAATCTTTGATTAAAAAACATGTCCTGTGAAGAAATAAAAAAAAAACAACGATGCGTTCTTTTGAAGCAAGATAGATACAATAAAGTTTTCTCCATTGAAATAAAGAAGAAAATAGTGTTTTTGTGTGCTTTCGAAAGTTGCAATATATAATTAGTCTAATCGTATAATTTGCGGATTGTTTCCGCTGTAATTAAATTAGACTTACATAAAGTCTCATTATATCTGAGGTAACTATTTCATTAACTATACTTTTATTAGATACACCTGTGCTATCAAACTCGAACCCAGTCTCTTTGTTACCTTTTCTAATTTAAAAAATTGGCTCTGGGTACGAGATGGCTGCGCTATATACTTTTTTTGTTAGAGCGCCAAAACTCAACGATGTTGTCCGATTTTGTTTTAAATTTCTCTTCGTCATTTACACAATTTTTTTTAGATTTTTGAAACAATCTTTTTAAAAAAAAATACCCGAATTTATTTCGAAAAGTGTCACTCCTCCAGTATTGAAGAAAAACATAAACATTGACAATGAATACCTTGGCTATGATTTCAAGTTCTTCCAAATTATTCTCCTTCAAGTACATGATCAGATCGTTGTAACTGATTTTCCTGAAAAATGAAGACAAAGAAATCAATGGATGATGGCGCTTTATTTGCATTTTGTAGTTAAAAAATTGTTGCTGTAATCGCACTTCAAAGATTGTCTGCAAATTAAACAAAACATTGATTCAAATAATTTCGTGAGACTCGAAAAATCGGCAGTCTTACCCTGTGTCATTTGGATCCAACGAATAGAAAATATCTATAAAAGAATTGATATTTACAATAAGTTTTCTATAAGCTATCCACATACAGTTATTAAAGAAGCATGGCACACCTTGCTTAAAATGCCATAAGAAACTTTTATGTTGTAGACTCTCATATTTTTGGTTAGTTAAACAAAAAGATCGTTTTTAACTGCCGAGAAAATAAACTAAAAACTACCTGTACTCGATAGATCTGGATTAGATGCAGCCTAAAATTTAATCAAGATAAAATTTCAAGTCAGGCCAGTTTTAGAACTGCTTATTGATAGGTAATAATTAGTTTTCTACACAGACAGGAGAAATTACAACATCACAGCTTTTAGTATTAGTAAGGGCAATTCCTCGTGGGACGAAGCTACATGTGGTGCGAGTTCGAAATTAAATAGGATTATGAAACTTTCTTGAGAGTGGGCCTACAAATTTAGACCTGCAGGGACTGGTAAAAAATGTTTATGGCCGAAGGACTGACGTTTCAGGGGAAACTTCTAGCCGAAGGGTAGATAATAATTGACAAATTTTCAAAGTTGAACTTAACAAAGATGATCGACACCATCGGAAAGGAGGCTCGGAATTCTCGAGTTAGAAAAACCGAGTTAGAAAACCGAGTTAACAAAAAAAAACGAGTTATGACGTCATCAAACGAAAATTTTGACGTCACAATCAAAATATCTAACTCGATTTCTGATTTCTCTAACTCGATTTGTTTTTGTTTGATGACGTCATAACTCGGTTTAAATTTGCTAACTCGGTTTTCTAACTTGGGAATTCCAAGCCTCATTGGAAAGAACATCAAATTCTGAGCGAAGAAAGTGAATTACAGCAAAGTACTGTACTCAAATACGCCAAAGTTTTGGAATTTTGGCAGATTCATAGCAGTTTATTACACCGAATTTTGAAACATAAAACAATAAAAACCATAACTTACCATTTCTAAAGATTTCCTTTTCGCAAGAGATGAAGGCGGTGAAGAAAAAGTTTCCTCAACGACCTCTGCTTCCAAGACCTCTTCCATCCGTGGTGTTTCTAAATCATTCTCCATATCCACTAAGGTCTCTAAAGATCCTTCAAGCTTCACTTCATTCACTGGAGCAAGATTCACCAAAGATTGCTCACTGTTCCGTGAACTTACCACCAATGTTTCATTTTTGGGACTAATAACTGATTTTTCACTTCTAGGACTAAACATTGATCGATCACTTCTCGGTCGCTTTGTTGATAGAAATAAGCCATCCATGAACTCACGAAGACTGACTAGACCATCTCCATTTTTATCGAGTTCAGTAAATAATGCCTCTAGCTCATCATCAGCCATGCCTTCCATACCAATATGCTCACAAACGATGGAGAGTTGTAGTAGGTTAATATAACCAGATTCTCCAACCGCAAGATCGTCCCAGATTTGACGCATTTGTATGGCAGACTCATCTATAATATAATAGTAATAATACAGACAACCCGGTAGCCGGTTATTAGAGTAGGCTAAAGGTTGACAGTTAAATGGTTTGCTTGAAAAAGATTGAAAGTCATTGAATTGACGCCAAGAAAGGGCAGTGCCAGGCTGGTCACTCTAAAAGCAGTTACTGCATATGACAGTTACTACCATGGTGGTCTAAATTTGAAGTTAGAAAGACAGTCAACAAACACTTTTAGGAACTTAACATTTAAGTGTGGTGTCTGATAACATTTTGTCGAAATTTTTCATGATTTTTTGATGGATTTGAAAGTTGAAATAATCAGTTGAAAAATATGAGAGAGTATAAAGCAGTATAAAGCTATGTGTTTCAGCAAATAACATACCTCCACCAGCTTCAAAGCTTTGACTGAGAGATGTATTTGACCAAGTCTTTTGAGCTTTGACATGTTGCTGAGGAGGTTGTTGAGATGGCTTCACTTCACCACTTTGTGTTTTTGACACCTTTGCATGATGAGCAGGTGACACCTAAATGTAAATGGAAAGGATCAACTAAAAATGAACTTTTTCCTTCCAGCAAATCAGCTTAATACAGAAAACATATGTGGATATACAACTGCAGGAGCAGGTCAGAAGTGACACCAGGTAACACACAAAAAGACAAAAACTGTCCACAAAAGAGAGAGCGTATACTGGATAAAATAGAATGGGTTTTTTTCTTACTCTACCCTATTTTTACTACATCGTGAAGGAAGACTAAAATTTTCTACAGAAAGAACTTACACATGGCTGATTTTTTGAAAAATAAAGTTCTCCAAAACTCTATAATTCATTCTCAATCTAAATAAAAAGTAAAGTGAACCTTTTGTCTATCTTTATCTGTTGTTGCAGTGATGGTTGAAAGTCTGTTACCTGAAGATGCAATGAACATTTCAATCTTAAACGAAATTGTGAGGAAAGGTCTCAATTGAATTAGATTGGAAAGGAAAATATCATTAAAAGGGTTTATTTGGGTTTATTTGCCAGAACTGAGATTGGCGTATTGACACTTTTCGCATTATAAATCTCTGGAGAATTTACTAAAATAGCTTAAAAACGCTTAAAAAGCTCTATAATTAGCATTTTTTTGACTCCATGCCTTTAAAGTGTTGTCAAGACTAAGGTATGGTACTTTGCAAAGAAAGGTACAGGATTGTGCTTTTCTTATCAGCGGATTCCACTTTTGGCAGGAAGAACGGGTAGATAATCCTAAAAAAATTCATTACCAGCTTCGGACCATTCTGATTGATCTTCTGTTTCTTCATCACCCAAACAATCAATTGCATTTGCTAAGACATTAACAAACCCTTCACGAAAGTCTTCAAATGTCACCTGGTATAAATAACAAAAAATTAAAATTGCATTAAATAAATAAACCAATTACATTACATTACAATTCAAAACTTTCAAAATTTGAAACACTTTTTTAGCCATACATACTGTAAAATATCAACTAATAATGATTAATGTCAAAAAGTCCAGTCATAAATTATTGACAAAAATGAGGTAGCAGGAAGTTGCTAACAAACAATAAATTCATCTGAATAAAAACAGGTAAAGAAAGGTCGATATTTGAATTAACATTGCAAAAAGTCAATCTTAGAATATCTAGTAATTACTTTAAATGGCACTGACAATAATAAAAGGAGGAATAGTTACTTTTCCATCAGTAAATTCATCACCCAAAATTTCTTTTAGAAGATCTCCAACTTGATCACCCAGTTGTAATTTTTGTGATAAATCAATCAACTCATTACGGTTGATGTAGCCTTTATTATCTAAATCACAGCTTTTGAAAACCTCTTTGAGTTGTTCAGCGTATACATCATCTTCATCCCCCATTTGATTTGTTACCTCTTATCATTATTTATTTTCTAAAAAATTGATTCATAATTTTTAAAAAGAGAATAGATGTGGCAAAAAGTAGTAAAAAGTTGTTGAAAGGAGTATGTATCATGCTTGTTATTGGTCAGCCACGGTGGACCTTCAAATCCCTTTCAAGATTTTTTTTCCGGAGGTCGTAAAGATGTTTAAGTTTAAATCTGATTTCGGATTATTTTCGGAAAACAAGTTATCCTGAAAACTTTGGTGCGAAAAATATTTTTATTGAAGAGAAAAGAAACACATAACTTCATTAAAATATTTGCGCATAATAATAAAAGAACACTATAATTAAAAAGAAGAAAGTGAAAAATGATTTTTTTGTTTATTCAATAAATTGAAAGAAACTATTGCATTGTAAATAAATAGAGAGTGTAAAAGAAAGTTTTTCATGATTGGTTTTGAGGCTTTCTTGTCTGGAGAGTTTTTGTGTGTATAAGAAAGGAACGTCAAAGTGTGGCGTAACATTAACATAAACTTAGAATCGCCATAACTTTTGATTGAGTTATCGAAACTGGATCGAATTTCCTAAGCAGCTTCTTCAATACAAAATGCCCCTATTCATTCACATTATACTAGGTTCGACACGCCATTTAAATCAATCTCAATCAATTGACTATTCTTTTCAAGTGATTACTAGACAGTAAACCGTGCCCCGGGGGAGGCACTTAGGAAAAACTGGGTACGGGGACGTGCCGCTTGTCAGGGTTCCTTTTTAAGGCTCTGAAAATATCTGACAGGTTCCCAAATTTACTAACTTTCAAGAAGTGTATCTGACAGGGTCGATTTTTTATTTTGGACAATTTTCAGGGTGGAAAACAGAAAAACTTTCAAAGTTTCGTCTGCTTTTATTTTCAGGGCGAAAATGGGAAAAAATTTCGTTCTGACAGGGTCCCAATTTTGCCAAAAATTCATATCTGACAGGGCCCACTTTTCAAACTTCAGACGTCCCCGTCAGCCGTTAAGGTCAATGCCCCCCACCCCTGGGAACCCTGCACACTCAACTATAAACGAGGGGTGGCCTTGACTGGAGAAAAAAAAAATCAACATACAATAAAACAAGCTACATGCTGAATGGACCTACCTGAAGATTGATGTAATAAGACAATTGAAAAATGAGAACAATAGTATGAAAATGCAGAATAATACGAGCGCAACTCGAGAAATTCATGGAATCCGGCAATTCTCGGCTGTTCTGGCGATTTTTAGAAAGTTCCTGTACCAAAATCAGTTTCATTGAAAATTGAACCATGCTTAATCGTGGACATTCTTATAAATGATGTTTTTGTTCGAAAAAACAAAGACATGAAACGAAAAAATCCAATGAAAATCTGCAAAAACAGAAATTTCCAGCTTTTTTGGCCGGAAAAAATTTTTTCTCAAAAATCAGACTCTACCATGTTTTGGGCATTGTTAATACGCATCTTTGAGCAAAAAATCAGAAAAAACTAATGATAAAATCTCGAGAAAGTGCCAAAAAACCAGTTTTTCCGGGATATTTCCGGCATTTTCGGCCGGAAAAAATTTTTTCCCAAAATCGGGCTCCGTCACATTTTGGGCATTGCCATTTTGCATCATTGTGCAAAAAATCAGAAAAAACTAATGAGCCAATCCTGAGAAAAGCTGGCAACAGACAAACGAACGAAAGGACGGACATGGGTTAATTTAAAGGACCTCCACCGGGATACCCGGAGGTAAGTCCAAAAAATGAACAAAATTGATGAAAGCCGCAGTGAACATTTTATAAAGCGGCCGCCTAGGATACTTTCTCAGAGAATAAAGAACAGGTTTAAGACATTAAGAAATAATCTATCACATCTCTGTCTGCTTTGGACAAATTCTTTGTGTTAAACTTTTTTTTGTCTGAAGTTTTTGAGCTTTTCAACCTCTTTGGCTTTAACATCGAATTAGGTTTTTTGATTGTACTTCCTTCTAATCGTTTTAAGCTTATTGGGTTGACCTTCCAGTGCAGCTGGTTTATTCATTTTACAAATCAAACAAAACACAATTATTAATCCTCTACTAGAATGAGATTTTTCTTATAGGATCATTAAGAACCTATTGTACACAAAATACAATGTTTTTTAAAACGGAATTTAAACTCCCTGTAGCCTAGTGTTCAGAACCTGTTTCTAATAAAATGTAGAAAATCTAAACAAAAATTATATTTACTCCTTGGAGAAAAATTTCAAGGACTTAATCACATACCTTTTACAAAAAAACTTTGAAATTATTTACTTGCTTAAACCGCACAGTTTCTTGTAGATAAAAACGTAAACCGCACAGTTTCTTGTAGATAAAAAATTACTTCACTAATACTCTTGAAATTTGCCAAATTTTTGCCAATATTCTATCAAATACAATTACATACAAGAAAATGACATCAAAATGAACAAAATAGTAGGAGTGGATCGGTAAAGGGCCGATGTGTGATCAATGTATTTTAATCTACTCTAGTAAGAGATGCATAAACAGTTTTTGAAATGACTTTTATTTCTTATTTCTATTTGGTTGTAGTGCAGCTGGCTTTGAAGGCTATTTCTGCAACTATAGAAGCCTTAAAAAAGTATGGCGCGTGGAAGCGAGAACGCAAGCTAATCATTTTTTTCTTGCACACTCAAGGGGAAAATTAAAGTGCTCGATATTCTTCTAAAAAGAAGAACGTCAAAAAGAAACTCATTGACCAAAAGATGTATTTTGTTGTTGAAAATCTATCCTGTGAAGATGAAAAAATTTCTGCTTTGCGTTTTTTTTTGGAACACTGGAAAACTCTAATTTCAATCTTCCTATAAGGTAAAGATGTTGCAAGATTTGGATCCTCAAATATTGAAGTTCCAGCCACACTGTCTAAGGGTCCAAAAAGGTCAAAATTTTGTCACTCAAAAGGTTAATTTTCGATTTTCGGCTCGGACATACCCTTAACATGGTACCCCCCAGTGCGGCCTGTCTGATTAGATGTAATTTATACAGCTTCTATTATTGGCCAGTTTGGAGCCAATAGCTTAGTCCCTAAAACAATCAAATTTGTTCCCAGTACCTTCGTTCACTTTTTTACGATTTTGATGGCGCTCAGCTCATCACTACTTTCATCACATCCATCAGCAAAAATGATAAAGTGGTGGAATGCTGTGGGGACGAGATTGTAAAAAAAATTGTCATAAGGAGTGCTACATGAAATTTGAGCAAAAGATATCCATGTGTGTGTGGAAAAAGTTAGAGGGGTCCTATTTTCGGCATTTTCAAAGAACGATGACCTCACCGCTGTTAACACAAATGACGTCTTCAAAGATGACAAAATTTTGCCAACAGTTTGATATAATCTATATTTTGTTTAGATAAGTATTTCAAAAGTTTTGAAGGGGGGGGGTGCTCGAACCCCCCTCACCAAGATGCACAAAGGGTTTCGTCCTATTTTCAAAAAGAGTTGTTTATTGAAAAGGAGGAACAGACACTTTGAGGAAATCGCCTCTTTGGCTATACTTCTGAAAAAGCACGCTTTTTTCTTCTAAGCTCGAGTTACAACTCTTCCTTACTCAGCTTTTTGATAAAACAGTACTTATAACTCGTTTAATGTAACTCGTCTTTTCTTTTCCGATGAACTGGTTTAAATATGATAGTTTCTTTATAAATGAGATAGTTTCTTTATAAATGAGATAGTTTCTTTATAAATGAGATAGTTTCTTTTTAAACGAGATAGTTTTGTTTTACACAAGATAGTTTCGTTTTAAGTGAGAAAGTTTCTTTTTAAATGAGATGGAGTAGGTTGACCCAGGCCAAGGTTCATTCACTTGTCAAGTGAACCGCTGCGAGTGGTAAACAAACCTCAGTTGGGCAGCAACCAAGGTCAATGACCACTATCACAGCACCTTTTATTGAAGGTTGAGCAAGATGCAGAAATGGGATCATACAAGCCCGACTATGTTTCAAAATGATAAATGGTTTTAGGAAAGGTCTATGAAATGAACCAATTGAAATTCAATTGTGAGAGTGTTGAATACCATGCGTCTTTTTTATAAGAACTTTAGCGTTTTATTAAACTGTTAATTTTTGTAAATATTTTCTTGTCGTTCATTTTTTGTTTTATTTTTCAAGTTTTGCTCATCGAAAAGCAGTTAGTCACACTAGGAAATCTAGCTTTCAGAAAAAACAACATCAGTCATCTACAGGATGTATTTGCAACAACAAGGATGAGAGTTACCTGAATCAAGTTCGCAAGACAATCAATTAAAACTTGAAAGTTTGAAACAAAATAAAACGTGCAGCAGCCAAAATCAACCAACCAAAATTTGTCATTCAATTCCCAAGACAACGCTTCGATTTTTGAGGACTTGTTTATAATAATTAATAATTCCGCACATGTAAATGGGTCATTGTTTGAGGTCCGGCAAAATTTCCGGGAAACAGCCTATCCGGTGGTGCGCGGATCTAGGTGGGTTCCGCCTCCCCCGTAGATCTTCTTCTTGGGAAGTTGATCTTTTTCTTGGGAAGTTGATCTTCAAATTAGTTCTCAAAGTTGGCTTGGCTCAAATTTTTCATCTATGGCTCAAATTTTAGGCAATTTCTCAAAGTTTTTGAAAATATTAATTTCATTAAAAAGCGCCAAGTTATTTTTTCATGAATCCCTTTAGAAGTTTTGCGGCGTATTTTTTTGCTTGAGAGTCAAGTAAACGATATAGCGCTTTCGCAGCATTAATATTTGATACGCATTTTGGCGGGACGTAGTGTGACTAACTGAAAAGCGTGGCAATGTAGTAAACATGTCTTCGGCTGTTGAATGTTTTGACGTTGCAATGTCTTCATTTTGAATATGGTGTTTGAATCATTCGTGGACTAGCAGACTGGACCCTTTATCATATCAACTACTGTAACTTGGTCTAAATGTCGACATCCCTCTTCTAATTTCAACATCCTTCTTTAGAAACAGTGCGTCACAAACAGCAATATTTCAATTGCACGGAAGTGCTTCAAAACACCAGCTTTTTTGGAGTTTTGTCTCGTTTACCCAAACGCTTCAATCTCGCGTAGGCTTAGGGGTCAAGACTAAACCCCCAATACGAGACATTTGCCTGACCAAAAAAAAATCATCATCATCAATTTTGTTAATTGTCAGAATCGTTTACTCACTGGAAATATACGCAAGTTTTGTTTTTATTCAGTTGTGCTTCATTTTAAAAATAACGAAGATGAAAAGTTACCATCAATCCAGCAAGTAAAAGAAAGTATTCCGACTAGTCTACAAAAGTGCACTCGCGCGGCAAATAGAATATCTCGCAAATTAATATATGTATAAAACTGACGAAATCCTTTCTTTTTTATGCTTAGTTGACGTCACCATCGATCCTGACTTGACAATGGAGAACCAAATTTGGCAATGCATAATTATTACGAGCGGCCGAGAAAGTTTGTGTGACGCAAAAATTGCGCAATAAACAAAGCCCTAGAAAAACGCCCACTGAAAATTGAAACTAAGAATTTATTGAATATTTCCCTAAAGAAGTATCAAACTTTTAGTTTTTTGTAATTATCCTAAATTCATAATTTTTAAATACTATTTTTTGAAAGTCAAAGGGACAATGAAAGCGAATTTAAGCTGATTGGGTGGATATTGGGCAGACGGGGGTTTTGCACGTTCCGAGATCGGAAATTAAACGAGAGTAAAAGACGGGGGCGTCTTAGTATGTAATATTAATTAGTTATTATTATTTTTTTTTTTCGTGAATGAAAAACGAATTTTTGATTTTTGAATTAAGGAAATATAATATAATATATTATATTTGATTGTTAATGCCAAAAGATATTTCTTTATTTCACAAATAATCTGCTGTGTTGCTTCGCCACTTACCCCCGGATTGTTTTAGTAGGCACATCGGTCACAAATAAAAACACGTGTATATGTTGAAGCTGACTGTGGACTGAACGAAATTGCAATTACATAAATTATTGTGGAAGTGAACGCTTTAGGTTTAGACAAATGTTTGGGTAAATCAAAAAGACAACTTTTGTGAGAATGTTGAGTTTTGTTTATATGGCTGTTTGTGACGCACTGATGAATGATAGAAAATCTGTGTATTTTCATTATGTAAACAAAAGTACTTACACATAGTTGTGGCGCTGAAAAAGTCAAAACGGTAGAGAACATCGTAGTATAAAAAACGAATCAATCGTAACCGGCATAGCAGGTTTTGTTTTCCCAGAGGAGAACTAAAAACGGCACATCACATTTAATGTGTGAGTGACTTTTTAAGCTAAATATTTCACATTTCTTTACATAATGGACATAATTCTGTAACTTTTTTGTTACATTGTTTTAATTGATTTTCAGTTCATTTACTCCCAAGATAATTACTTCGCATCTTTAACGTCTTTCAAATCAACAATCACTGTTTGTTACAATTCATTGCACATCGTGTCTTTTAGACGATTCCAATTTCAGATAACTTGAGCTCCACAGCAGATGATTGAAAAAGTCAATTCTTCAGGTGCTTCAACTTCACAAACTTCGCCAATCCTGGTGGTGATAAGATTTATATGAGAGTAATCGTCACGAAAAGCGCAAATAACTTATAAAAAAATGGAGATTCCCAAGATTGGCGAAGGCATCTTAAATCTTGGTTAAAGAAAATCTCTTTGATCTTTCGTTTTTTTCTTTTGTTAATTGTTTGCGTCGTTGATAACTTGCGAGGTATTTCTCATGATGAAAACACACGTATTTTACCAAGCTGTCCATCAGTAATTCCGACCTTCCTACTATTCCTATTATCTCAGATTATCTCTAAAGAAGGATGTCAAATTTGGAAGAGGGATGTCGACATTAGACCAAGTTACGGTAGGTACTGGTGATATGTTTCTACTGATTTTGAATTAATAAACTTATATACATGTTTCAATGAAATTTTGTGTGATGGAAGATAACAGGTTTTTAAAAGAGAAAAGTCATTTTCAGAACTCTTCTTAGGCAGCAAATCTTCTTATAAAAAACATTTTCTCTTGCGATCAGCCATGTTGACAAAAATCCTGAATTTCGTGATTTTTTTACTTAGCCTCGTTCAAAATTAGTTTGGTGTTGTTTGATAATAATAATAATAATAATAATAACATATGTTTTAAGTGGCATGCTCCGAAAAATTCAAAAGCTTTTAGGCAGCTGGAGAATTGTTTCCACGAAGGGCCACTGTGAACAGAACAAGAACGAATACGGAAACTGACACAAGAACGATAGGCAACAAAGAATGACTTCACGAATATTAAAAAAAAAAAAAAAAAAGATATACATATTATATATTAATCTCTGTATGATTATTGGAAAAAATATGATTTAGCTTTGGATTTGAAAGTGACCAAAGATTTAGTTTGGCGGAGGTCGGTAGGCAAACTATTCCAAATGTTTGTAGCATTGTATAAAAAGGTTTTAGAATCAAATTTATTTCTTGTTCTCTGTATCCGAATTTTCTTTTCTGATCCAGCTCTAGTATTTACACCTTGCGCATCGGGCTCACCACCATTTCCACAGAGAACGAAACGTTTGGATAGATAAGAGGGACAAATCTTTTGAACAGCCTTGAAAGTCATGAGAGCAGTACTATATCAAATAAATGTTGATTTTATTATTGAACACGTGGTATTTGACACCCTCGCGATAAGTAGGCCCACTCTGTTTATTTAATTTTTGGACAGATTGCAAGGGATAGTTTGAGGATTCTGCTGCACAAAGGAAATTCTATAGAAGTTTGTTTTTGGTTGTTTTTTTTTCACGTTGAAAGACATTCGTTCGTGCATTGGGGTTGTTAGTGCACTGGTAAATTGTCTAAGGGTAGCCTTCCAAACTCAGACTTACCACAGAAAACGTCAAATGGTTGTTTTGATTTCGAACCCACTGCCATACTACACCCTTCAAATGGGCCATTCCAGAAAAAAAAATTACCCCCTAATGTATGACATCAATTTTTGAAATAAATTTTGGCACGGAATTCCAGGCAAACTTTAAACAGTCGGGTGTTTAAGATAAAAACTGCAATTATTGCTCTTTTCGGAAATTATTGCCGAAAACGGCAATTTATCTTTTCGGTTCAAATATGATAGTTTCTTTTTAAATGAGATAGTATGTTTTTAAACGAAGATAGTATGTTTTTAAAAAAAGATAGTATTGTTTTAAAAAGATAGTATGTTTTTAAACGAAAATAGTATGTTTTTAAAAAAAGATAGTATTGTTTTAAAAAGATAGTATGTTTTAAACGAAGATAGTATTGTTTTAAAAAGATAGTATCGTTTTAAACAAGATAGTATTGTTTTAAACGAGATGCTATTGTTTTAAACGAGATGCTATCGTTTTAAACGAGATAGTATCGTTTTAAATGTGATAGTATCGTTTTAAACTAAAGATAGTATCGTTTTAAACGAGATGGTGTTGTTTTAAAAAGATCGTATTTAATGGCGCTTCCGCGCGCCATAAGAAAGATATGACAAAACCCCCGTTGTAAATTTGTTTACATATGACTCAATTTTGCTATCTGCATTTCCAACAAAAACCAATTGAAAACAAAACTAAACGAGGCACAGTGGGCCTACTTATCGCGAGGGTGTCAAATACCACATGTTCAATAATAAAATCAACATTTATTTGCAAAAACGGCAATAATTGCCAAAAACGGCAATTTTCATTTATTTACTTTTTTATTTTTCTGCTGATTCAGCATTTCATCGTTAAAAAAATTGCCGTTTTCGGCAATAATTTTTGAAAAGAGCAATAATTGCAGTTTTTATCTTAAACACCCGACTGTGTTAAAGAGAAAGTACCGGAATTCCATGAATTTTATTTAATTTTGTATTAAAGTATATTGGAATTCCATGGTTTTTTTAAGTTACAGTAACTGAATTCCAGGGTTTTGATAGGTAATTTGTAAATTTGTTACGGAAATTCCGGACTTTCTTTAAAGCAATTTGCTACGGAAATTCCATGTCGTCCATTGGGGATGGGGGTAACCAATAAAAACTGGAATGGCCCAATAACGTCTGCCATGGCAATCAAACTTCTGTAAATATTCCATGGTTGTTACATCAGCCATCTTTATTTTTGCTACGGTCCGCATAGTTGATGCATGCTGGTGCTGGCTGGATGGACATAGAAAAAAAGTTCCCAAATCAAAACAAAGTCATGAACAGAACCGATAGCGATATATCAGGAGGGTCAGGCAACTATAAATTATACACCTCTAATTTTTAAGAATACTCACGATACAATAAGACACTGGTTATTCTACTGTTTGGTTTTCTTGTTTGCTGGTTTGTTTTGGTCAGATGGTATAAATGCAGAAGTTGTTTGACTGTTCAGGACAGTTTGAGATTTCTCCTCTTCTCTAGAATCAAAACAAACGCACCAGCACAGCACAAGCACCAGTTGGCGATAATTTCCATGGTCTTTGTTAATCAAAACTTTTGCTGGAAGTCGTTCTTGATGGTGACTGGGCAGCTAAGACATAAGACTCTGTACACATTACTACAATAAATTATAAGTACATCGAAAGTCACCCTATCCAATTTGATTGGATAAGAAAACTTTCGCATAATGATTTATTTACAGTGTAAAGTAGGCTTTGCGGAAAATCTCGGAAAAAGTTAATTGTTCCCAGGACATTTTGCACTTTCGTTTTCTAAAGAATGTTTTTGACGTCGACATTTTAAACAACAAAGAAAGCTATAACTAGACAGACTGCTAGATAACCACACAGCACACGAGCTGAAAATGAGTGACCAAAAGACAAAATATTGATATAATTAAATCATATTTCATTTCAAGGAAGTTAAAAGAGAAGCAATATGCTGTCAACCCAACAGCTACTCAACTTTGGTGACTCAAACTTGGATTTTCTTGAAAATAATCTTTTGGATCAAGACGACTGGAGAGGTATGATAAAAAGTGTCAAAAGTGTATTATAGCCAAGCTTTCTGATTTCAAACTGTCAAATATCAAATTTACGGCTAGATTATATATTTGCTTATGTATTATGATTATGTATCAAGTGCCAGTCAGGATTAACCACCTAAATAGGAACAAATTTTTTGATTTCACAAATATTCTTATCTAGGATATAGGTACTTATCTAGGAATATTTTTTGTTCTAAGATTAGAATATTTTAGAAATTTTTATTTTACACTAAAACTAAAAAAAGTTGCATGTATCAATTATCATCTATGTTTTCATTTAGGTATTTTCTAACTGTGTTCCAAATTTCAGAAAGATTCATCAATGCAGTATTGAGTTATTGCATTTTAAAGTTTCCAGGCAGATTCCACTGCTTATTAACGGTCTATTTACACATCAAATCCCGTTTTTTGGTAAAGGGAGCCTTAAAATGTGCCTATTTAAGTATTTTTTAACAAAAGCTAAGATTTTCCACCCTTCCACCCACCAAAAGTGCTGATTTTTGGAAGAAGAAACCACTTTGTATTATTACATCTATTAGTCATAATTTGTGCGTATAGACGCAACAAAAACTTGAAAGATCTACTTGTAGTAGGGGGAAATTTGTTCGTTTTTTTGAGGTCGCTCGATTTTTTTAGTCAAAGCACTTGTTATACATTTTTGGAAAGCTAAGGGGTAGGGGAATCAAAATAACTTGGGTGCCAATTTTGTTTTGGACACTTTGGTGTGATTTTCGGACAAATACGACGGTCTCGGGCAAAAATCATAGGGTGAAAAATTAATGAAAATTTCAGCTTGAGAAAACGGAGACCTGTTATATATTTTTGGAAAGCTCTCAAAAAATTAAGATTAGTGATATATTGCGAGTATAGGTGATTTCTTTACCTAACTCGAGATATTAATCCTTAAAAACAGTGTTTTTCAGTGTTTTTCAGCCAGAAACAGCTATTTTGTCCTCTTTTTGTGCTTTCGGAAGCTCAATATCTCGAGTTAGGTACTGAAATCAACTATACTCGCAATATATCACTAATCTTAATTTTTTGAGAGCTTTCCAAAAATATACAACAGGTCTCCGTTTTCTCAAGCTAAAATTTTCACTAATTTTTCACCCTATGATTTTTGCCCGAGACCGTCGTATTTGTCCGAAAATAACACCAAAGTGTCCGAAACAAAATTGGCACCCAAGTTATTTTGATTCCCCTACCCCTTAGCTTTCCAAAAATGTATAACAAGTTCTTTGACTAAAAAAATCGAGCGATTTTACAAATTTCCCCCTACTATTGGACAAACATCAATATCCAACAACAAAGTCTCAAGAAAACAACAAAAACTGAAAGGAAAGTGCCAGCCTTGCTTAACAAGGACAGGAAACCTTTGCTGTAAACAAATAATGTCAACCTCAACCTTCACCAGTCAACAAACCAAAAGGACGTACCAGATCTTCCACAACGTTAACTGCAAAAGCACTCGCATCATCTACCTCCTGGAATGCAACAAATGTCACATCCAATATATTGGAAAAAGCGAGACCCAATTCAATCAAAGACTCAATAACCATAGAAGTAATGCATACAGACCACGACAAGAGACAATCCCAGCGTGTAAACATTTCCACCAAACCAACCACGATTTCAACAGAGACGCAAAGTTCACCATCATCGAACAGATCAACGAGACAGATATAGAAAGAATGAAAAGGATAATACTACAGAGAGAAAACTTCTGGATCAAAGAACTGAGAACCCTCGCACCTCATGGGTTGAACCAAGAACTCAATCTTCTCCAACCGAGCGCCTAAGTCTGATTTACACGTTCATTTTAGACCAAATTCAACTTATCAGATGGCACCATTTACACCAACCCATTTTCAAGCCGAAATCGCCTAAAATGACGTATTTGTCCAATTTGACGTCAAATAATTTTGTATAAAAACGCTTTTTTTCATTCCCTTGAGAACGGACCGAGTCCGAAACATGTCGGGAAAAATCAAAATATAATAGCCGCATTCTTTTTCACCGTCCAACATATTAGTCATAATTTGAACATGCGACTTTGTTTTGAAAGGAAAAATTTGGAGAAGAAAGAAAATGTTCCTAGCTTAGAATAAAAATTATTCCTAGATAAGTACCTATATCCTAGATAGGAATATTTGTGAAATCGAAAAATTTGTTCCTATTTAGGCAGTTAATCCTGACTGAGTGCCATATCTTGGGTCTAATGTCGACACCCCTCCTCTAATTCTGACACCCTTTTTATCACCCAAAATTTATAGAAAGGTTGAAACTGTTTTTCTTTGCTTTAGTTTAGTGGTCAGAGAGGAATAATCCTTTTTAAATCAGTGATTCAAGCTTTCATATCATTCCTTTCTCTAAAGAAGGGTGTCGGAATTAGACGAGGGATGTAGATGTTAGACCAGCTTACGGTATCCAGGTGAGGTGTGTACCATCGATCAGTTAGTGAAAGTACTTCAATTTGTGAAGTGTCTTTACGTTACATGTCACATAGAACAAAAGGAGAAAGCAAAAGAACAAAGGAATAAGCCAATTACCCAAATGCTGGCCGAATTGCCGTCCCATGTTGTTTTGTCAGATAGTCCCAAGTTAGAGCAGTTGACGGTGTAGAAAAAAGTTGTTAAAAAGTATGTCATTTTATCTTAACAATTTCATTAACTACCTATTTCCCAACCACAGAACGGAGCACTGACTTTTAGTTTTATGACTTGTTCTCACCTGTTTGTTTCCGTAATATAAAGAAAGTCTTTATCGTGAACTTTGAACATGCTTAAAAGCGAGCAGGCCATATTTTAGAAAGGCAAGGCAGCATCCGTTGGTGGCAAAAAAGGGCACTTTTTCCTGTGTTGTTCCACTAAAAAGGCAGTTTTTATCAATATTTTAGTGATTTCAGGAGGGGCAGCGTCCGATAACTGGACGCTTAAAGGGCATGAAAAATGGCCTGTTGAGGTAGTTCCACTAACTGACAAGTAGGGTAACTTTTTCAGATTTACCCCAGATTGACAGTTAGTGGAAGTATATACTTCGATTTGTGAAGCGTCTTTACATCACACAGAACAAAAGAAAATATCAAAACATAGTGTCCTCCCCCCTGGATTCAGGGGGGGAATGGCTTTTGAGGTCAAAAGGACGTATAGGGGGGAAAGAATTTTTTTTGAAGCCAGGGGGGAATGGAAAATTTTCATTCTAGGCATGGGGGGAACTCACCAAAATCAATTCAAAATTGGAAAACATCTGGTTTTATGAGATGATATAGTATAATGCTTAGTTTTATTAATATTATGGTTTAAAAACAACCATCCTTTCCATATATTTTTGAATTAGAACTACCTTAGGGAAAACAATAAGCGTTAAGTTCATCAAATTACAGCTTTTTAATTTTATGCTTGAGGGGGGGGACAGAAAAATTTTTGGAGGCAGAGTGGGGAAAAATGAGGGGGGGGATGGAAAATTTTCATTCTAGGCATGGGGGGGGAGAGACCCTGAAGGACACTATGCAAAAGAAATTACCCATAGCTACAATTTTGCAAACATGGGGAATCACAATTTTACGGAAATGGGAATCCTCATATTGAAATAAATCTTCTGAAAATTTCATTCTTCACCATAAATGCAAAAATAAAAACGAAGAAACTTTTGTTTTCTAATTGTCTTGTTAATCTGCCATGAAGTGTTATAAAATTCCTTATTGAATGACACGTTCTTCTACAAAGAGGTTTAAAAAATGACGTAGAAACAAGAAACTGTGAAAATCGATTACAAAAACTACATCACAACCACAAAGTCCTGACTTTTAGTTTTAATGACTTGTTCTCACTTGTTTGGTTTCCTTAATAAAATGAAAGAAGTTATTGTGAACTTTGAACATGCTTTAAATGGAGGTATTTCCACTAACTGACTGAACGTGCGATCTGCGCGCGACATAGTAAAATTATGAGGTGATCAATTTTGGTTGGAAGACAATATCATCCACTAGGATGCAAGTAAAACTTTTCGATCTGCAGACCTAGACCGGAACAAGAGGTTTGGTTATTATCAGTTAGAGTTAGGGTTGGTTGGAGCTTGAGAGTCACAATATGTGTCATCACAAGCAACTTTAAATACGAATGAAATGGAACGTTCCAGCAAGACGAACGATATGGAACGTTCTTGAACTTTTAGGAACGTTCTAAGAACGCTAGAGAACGTTCTTAAACATTCCTGGTCATTCCCTTTTATTTACAAGTTTAAGGATGTCTTAAAACGTTCGGAAGCGTTCCTGAACGTTCCATAACGTTCTCGAACGTTCTCAAACGTTCCATAACGTTCTTATTGAGTCAATATTAACCTTTGGACTCAAAAGATCGTTCGCGAGCGTTCCGGGACGTTCTCGAGCGTTCTGGAACGTCTCTCTGAACGTTTTGGGACGTTCTGGAACGCTCAGAAACATTCAGAAACGTCCCTGAACGTTTTAGAACGATCGAGGACGTTCTGGAACATTCTAGGAACGCTATGGAACGTTCAGGAACGTTCAGGAACGTCTCAAGAACGCTCCGTTTTATTTGTACTTCAAATCGCTTGTGATGACACATATAAGGTTGAAGGTCTTCTTAGGCGGCTTGGTAAATACCGTGTGTTTTGCTTTTGATACAAATAAGCTCTCACATTCTTTTTACACTCCCTGACAGCTGACAATTAGGCTTAGGCTAGATTTACCTCTTTTCTCTTTTCTATTGCATTCTCCTACGAAAAAACTTCAAAGGAATGACATAGAAAAAAGTTGTTAAAAAGTATGTCATTTTATCTTAATAGTTTCGTAAACTACATCACAACCACGAAGCGCTGACTTTTAGTTTTATGACTTGTTCTCACTCGTTTGGTTTCTGTAATAAAAAGAAAGTCGTTATTGTGAATGTGCTTAAAATCAAGCTACTTCCACTAAGGCGAACCCGAAAAAAATTTTTGTTTCCGGTCCACCGGCCGGGTGAAAATTTATTTCGTCGTCACCCGGCCGCATTTTTTTTCGTACATCATCGTTAGGGTTAGGGTTAGTTTGTTTGTTTGGAAAAATTTCGTGAATCAGTTTTTGAGGTGTGTGATTTATCGCACGTGATATTTTATATGCTACTGTAAAATGCACCCCTAGAAATCACTTGGTATGAAGGTTTTATCCTGATCATTGTTATAGAAATGATATTTTATTCATCTCACACTAAACCCTGCATTGTTTTTTGTTAATTCTTGCTTGCAACTCAACTTTTAAGAATGTTTTTTTTTATATACAACTTGGTTTTTATAAAAGAATCATGCTGATTTGTGAGTAAAATAAATAGAAACATTCACAAAGTGGGGACTTTTCAGTAAGTAAACAGCAAAGGAATCATGCTGACTTGTGAGTAAAATAAAAAGAAACACTCATAAAGTGAGGATTTAAAAAATTGGCAATTGAAGATAAATATTCAAAATGAAAGAGAGTGTCCAGTTCTTAGAAATAATTGTAACCTGCAATTGAAAATATAAACGGTGAAAATTAAGTATTTAAATAATCGCACGCCTAAACCACTATAAATCAAAATCTAGGCGTGCGATGATCACACATGAATTTTTCTTATGCCGAAGCCTGTAGCGGTGTCAAGTTACTACAGATTTAAGGTAAAGAAGGCCATCATTTTAACTTCTACGAGTGCTTTAAAAAATCAAAATATTTTCGGATCAAAATTTAGCAAAAAAAATTTTTTTGCGGCCGGCCGGGTGAGTGTTTTTTTCGTCACCCGGTGGACTGGAAACAAAAATATTTTTAGGGTTCGCCTAACTGACCAATGAGATTGCCGTGTATATATAATGACCGGCCCAACTTTTTGTTGATTCTAAGGGATGAATTTTTTCTTAACTTAAGTTCTCAAACGAAAGCAGGACATTGCTGTGAGTGTTATTTTTTTCAAAGAATCATTTCTGATTTGATGAAAGCGCTTAATTTGATTGGATACGTCTTTTTAAACAATTGTGCGACAATTTTTTGATTGGACGAAATAAAACAATCAATATTACTGTGATTGGGTAGTAGAATATTTGGCGCTTTCACAAGCGTTTGCGATTGAACAAAATAAAACAATCTAGATATTTTCCAGGGGATGAATTTTAAGTTTTTTTTATTTCTTCATTTTCGCCATTCCGGCGAGTCTTCATATATATACCACAGGAAAACTCATGAAACCCGTCAACTTAATCTTGAGTTTGGGAAATCCCCAAGATTGGCAAAGAGTCATTTTTTCCCACTTACAGCTTTTTTCTTTGATCTTTAATTGGTTTCTTTTGTTGATTTCTTGCGTCATCAATGACTTGCGCTGAATTTCTTGAAATAAATAAAAACACACAGATTTTACCAAGCTATTAGGAGCATTCGTACCCTGAGACTTAACTTAGTGGTTAGGAGCTTTGTTAATTACCGTAGTTGAGGGTCTAATGTTGACATCCCTCTTCTAATTTCAACGTCCTTCTTTAGAGATAGAAATAACAGGAAGGTCAGAATCACTGATGGACAAAAGATTTTTTCTACCAACTTATGATAGAATTCTTAGTCTTTTCAGTCTAAAAAATTATGACGCAATTGTTTTTTCAGAAAATCTAACATTGAAATTGCTTCACAGTTGTGAGAGCAATGGCCCGGCAAGCGAGAGGTTGTGGGTTCAATTCCCACTCGATTCGTTACCTTTGAGAAAACTGGAAAGTACATTAGTGCAGGATCCGTTGATTCATTACCTATAAGTAATACGCACTTGATTTCACACAGTGACTGTTGATGGACTAGTTGTCCGAAGTCAGGGCTCTGTTGGGCTAATGTCTCTCCCCAATGTACACAGCTTATCAATTTTCTCAAAGTTAGCAGGTTGGTTGGAGATTGGACACTGGCTGTGTCTCAGTTCTTGGCAATTCCATTGATTCGTAGGATTCGGGTACCGGATGGTGAACATTGAGCACGTCGCTCCCCTGTCTACTACGAACTAGTGCAATAGCAACGAACCGATAGCACAGTTGGGAGAGCAATCGCCTGACAAGCGAGAGTTCCTGGGTTCAATTCCCACTTGATTCGTTACCTTTGATAAAACTGGGAAGTACATTAGTGCAGGATCCGTTGATTCATTACCGAAATTGCTTCCATTTAGTAAAATGCATCTATCGTATAAATTCATCATATTTTGATTATACTTATTACTTTTTGAGATATTCAAAATTTAAATTATATGACATCATCAATCATAACGTCATAAGGCTGTTTTCCCTAAAATTTCAAAAATGCACAAAGTTAATTTTATTAACAGTGTTTTCTGAAACCTATATTCTATATTAAAAAACCTTCTTCTGAGGATTGTAGTACCATACCTATGGCTCACATCAGCAAACATTTCACATTGTAGTATCTTCAGAAACGTCATAGTTTGTTACACAAGTACAGTACTGTCCTTTTGTGACTTTTGCAAATTTTATTTATTAATCCTCTCAAAAAATTTAAAATCCAAAACAAAAATTAATCAACTTTAGATAGGTATATCATTTTAATGCGCGGATAAAACATTTTTGCTTATGTACTGATTTTGACAGTTAATGTTTATCTTGTCTGACCAGCACCTTTTGTATAATTGTTTTAAAATACTATTCAGGCTAAACTTGAATATAAA
Source organism: Clytia hemisphaerica (assembly GCF_902728285.1). Classification (NCBI taxonomy): domain Eukaryota; kingdom Metazoa; phylum Cnidaria; class Hydrozoa; order Leptothecata; family Clytiidae; genus Clytia; species Clytia hemisphaerica. The sequence continues at coordinate 331,183 of NW_027104387.1, read as the reverse complement.
CTACTTGCAGGGATACACTGATTGGTAGTATTCAACTGAGCAAGATTTAATAGCAAACATAATTGAGTACAATAGAATAAAATCAAACAGCAAAGCATATATCCTGGTTAATATTTTATTGTGATGCGGTCGTGTCAGCAATTAATTCACAGCTATTCCCCTTGTCAGCGTCCCTTTGCGTTCAATTGTTTTGACTTTTGGTTTGTTGGATTAGACAAAATTAGACAAATGACCCTATTTCGGTGACCTACTCATCAAGCTCTTTCAGGACCATTCCAAGAAGTTGTCAACTACTATTGGAGAAAGTCTATGCCGATGGAATCGCCTTTGTGGTTACTATCAAATTATAAATGGGTCAAAAGAAAAGAAAGTTTTAAAGAGTTATTTCAATTTACAAATTTTCTCAGCAGCATTGAGTCAAATCCTCCCCCCCCCCTCAACAGCCATTTGTTACTAAAAATCAAAAGGCTGTTTCTTAAGCCAGAATAACCCTAGCCCCTCAATTTAAATTTTTTCCCAGCTTTGCCAGCTCAGTAATAGTTTAGTTTTAAAGTCTCAAGGGGCCACATAATGAGAAAATGAAATAAGAACCTAAGAACCCGTACTATACTACTTGTAAGGGTCAACTAAGACTGCTCCAGGACTTCTATAACCAGTAAAATGTTTCTGTAAACAGGGTTTGGAGAATAATTGCTAGAAATCACTGCAATAGTAAAGTAATTATGTGCTTGTTTCTTGGGGTTTCAATAAGATTATATGTTCTAAAAACAGATTTTTCACAATTAAACTGAATAGGCTTCAATGAGTTTTTTATCATTAAAAAATCTATAAAAAGAGTTTTTCAAAAGGAAAAAAGATGAACTTGATCATAGATGAATAAAGATTTAATAGGAAGAGTGCTCAATATGAAAATATAGTTGTCTGAATTTTACTTTAATCGGCTATATTTAACTGATTTCCTGAATGTTTTTGAAAATAATATGATCTTGATTCTTTGTAATAGCTTTTGTTTAAATTTAACATTGATGTTTTTCAGGAAACAGAAGATGGATTGGCTGATAATCTCAGTTATAAAGGGACGTTCATGTATTTTACCACATAGCTTTTTTTTAGTTTTTCCTTAAAATTAATTTTGCTGTTTTATTTGTAGTGAACAACAATGACCTCCTAGATGACTTTTTTGACCAAGGCTCTGGGAGTCCTTCAACATCATCTTTAGATTCAGGCCAGGTAATGAATTTTCTTATCCCATATTTTTAACATTAATATTAGTTTTAGCAACCCTTAATTAAAAATTTTTAAATCGATTGTTTTGAAATTGATAAGTTATGAATTTTCTATTTTAGAATTTCCAATTTTTAATTCTTTTTAAAATTTTAATTCTTTCTTTGAAAAGCTTTAGTCTCCACCATTTAAAACTGTCGGCTCTCCTCTTTCTTTTAGAAAGAGAGATAAGATATTACTTTTAGTTTTACATTTCCTGCTTGCAAGATTTTTTTTTGTAGAGTTATCAATATTATCTATTACTGCTTATCAGATGTCTCATGAATAAATGAGAAGAAAAATTTTTGTATTCTGTAAAGCATAACAACTTTTTTAAACCAATTTAAATTTTCTTAAGTAGAATAAAACTACCCCTGCAAAGACTATTTTTGAAATCAAAAATTAATTTCTTCAGGGAAGCTCCACCATATCTCCAATATCCTTGCATAACGATGATATTGATGCTTGGTTACAAGATGGTTTAATACAACAACAACCCTTTTCAAACATCATAAAAGAAGAACCCCCTTCACCCCCTGCTCTGAACGCAATTGAAGTTTCACCTCCGATTTTTCCTGCTGAAGTATCCATTAATAATCCAATATTAAAAACAATCTCTCTACAAAACAATGAAGTCAATGTTGCAAAAAAACTTCCAATTCCACGTAAAACAGCCACAAGGACCAGGCCAACTCCTCCACTACATGGGAAAATTGTCAATTCTATACCAAAAATACCCCTTCCAAAATCAAGAGCTCCTGTGACCTCTTCCATGGTTAAGCTGAACAATTTATCAAATCTACCACTCAAAAGTGAGCAGTTGAACACTGCTCTACTCCCTGGCGATAAATACACCATACCACCAAAAATAGTTAAACTAGGTAACTGTATTGCTTGATTAAATATTTCTTTGGATTACATTCTTTTGTTAAAAAAAAGAAAAAGCGTATCTCGAACTAGGCTTTTTAGGAGACTGGACAAGGATAGTTCTTTTTTTCAACGATGGTAACAAAAACGCAGTTGTAGGAGCACTGTGAAGAATGTGAGATACCCTTGTATTAAAGTGTAAAGTAACATCAATATAGTTGGGGGGTCAACATCCAGATACCAGACCCATAGCCGGGTGGTGGTGTCTTTTTTTTCTTTAAAAGTCTGAAAAGTCAAGTTGGTATTGATGGGGGTGGGTCCCCCTTGTTTTAGAAAAAAAGAGTTATCCTCGGTTGGTATTGATACCAAAATAGGGGGTGGGTACCCATTTTTTTAATAATATGATTCAAAAAGTTGGTATCCATATCAAAATGACAGCAAAACTTCCCTAATTTTTACACTTATAGCTAGAAATTTTGACTACTTTAGATGTTATTTAGTGATAAATAAGAGACAATAAAATTTTGAAATGATGAACATCAAATGTACTTTTTTAAAAGACCATAATCCCCTCTTCATATTTCATCTGATCATCTAGTTCTCTAATGTTATGCTCATTTGTTTTGTTCCCATTTCATTTATATTGATATAACTTTTTCGACCTACCTGGAGGTCCTATAAATTAACCTTTGTCTGTTCCTCCGTCCGTCCGGAAATCACCGTTGATTGTCTTGATTTTCTTGATTTTCATTAGACTTTTTCCTTATAATTGGTTGTTTTTTCATTCAAAAACATTATTAATAGCAATGCCCACCATCAAGCATGTTTCAATTTTCAATAAAATTGATTTTTAAAGCCGGAACTATTAAAAAATCACTGGAACAACCTATTTTCGCCGGAAAGACAGTATTTCTTGAATTTCTCGAGCTGTACTTTAAATTTTTTTATGAAATTTGGACACTGATGCAAAATGACAATACCTAAAATGTGACGGAGCCCGATTTTCGACAAACATTTTTTTTCGGCCGAAAATGCTGGAAATATGCCGGAAAACTCGGTTTTTTGACATTTTCTCGAATTTTCATCCTTAGTTTTTTCTGATTTTTTGCAGAAAGATGTGTATTCGCAAAGCTCAAAACATGACAGAGCTCGATTTTTTGAGAAAATGTTTTTCCGGCCGAAAATGCCGGAAATCGCCGTTTTTGCAGGTTTTCATTGGGCTTTTTCCTAACATTTCTTCGTTTTTTCTCAAAAAAACATCATTGATAGCAATTCCCACCATCAATCATGATTCCATTGTCAATAAAACTGATTTTTTTTCTCAAAGAAGAAAGTGTCACGGTAGAACGTGATGGTTTGAGTTTTCTAGAAACCTTTATTAAGCTGTGTATTTTTCTGAAAGTGGATTGTTTTTATAAAGAAAAGAGTTTATAATAATTTTTTTTAGCTTTTTCAATAGGGTTAATAATTTCTCCCAATAGACATGCTTTCATTATATATTTTTTATTTTGTCCAGTTATGTCTTATGTGTTTCATTGTTTCAATGTTCATTGATTAGTTTTGATAACCAGGTAGGTCCATAAAAGTATCACTTGTTTTCATTTTAAATAAAGAAAGTACATATCAGTCTAAACAGGTTTCAATTGGATTTGTTTTAGCTTTTGAGTATAATGACTGTAAATGAGTAATCAGTATAAATGACTTTGAAGTTTGTTTATTTTGGACTTTTTCAATATTTTCAAGTTTTATTTTTTATCAAGCCTGAAGCAAAAACATTTTTTCTGTGATAGCATTTGGTAATGAGTGAATCTATTGTGTTCTAAAATTATGTACTAATAATAGCTTCTCCTAGTTTTTGCACATCAATTATATTCAGATAATATTGATTATGATTGATTTTGCTAGCTTCATTGGGTTTGTTTTTATTATATTGTCAGTTTTCAATGACATTTTTTGTGTTGTGTTGAAAAAATTTGGGGTGGTGGTGTTAAGTTAGCTCAAAAGGTCAAAAGTCGGGTTTTTGGGCTATGGGTTGTTATTATAAATGTTGCAGAATGTTGACCCCTCCGCTGGTCCCTATTACTAAAAATAGTTTGCACTCCAGTACTTAAAGAGATGTGTCACATAAGCTGACCGGGCCAGTAAGGGTTGATATGTGTATTGGATTATCAAATTGTTCTTTTTCAGAAAATGGTCAATTCTATATTGCCAGAGCTGTTCTGAAGAATGCTCCTAAAAAGGTAAGTCATGTATACCTATCTAAAATATTATACTATTTCCAACTGTGTAAGAATACCGCTGAAATACTAGTAAGGAAAATGGCAATAGAAAAGACCCAAGAACAAAAAGACCCAAGAACAAAAAGACTTCAATAAGATGAAAAATATATATTCATGATAATAATTTCGACCAACTACAGGGGCATGTAAAAAACGTTCCCTTTTACAGTCAGAGATAATAGTGAAGTTAAGTAAATCAGTAAAATCACGACGACAAATGAAAATTTAACAGTTTCAACCAATCAAATTTTGTATTTTCAAAAGCCTTTTACAATTTTCGTCCGTCGTCGTGATTATCCTGGTATGCTTAACCTCAGTAATGTAAAATAGGTTGCAAATGTTGGTCGATTCTGTCCTTACTTTGATAAAGTATTCAAATTAGACCAAAGTTTGGAGCCAGTGTCATTTATATATTCCTTCAACATGCAAGTTCAGAGGCAAAGATGCCTGGATCATGCGTTTAGTAAAACCTCTTCGCCCTTGATTGTATTTTGTCAATTATTGATATAACTGCATAAAAACAGTACAGTACTTACAACAATCTTTCAATAACATAACATATTTTTGCTTTTCTGGTTGTTTTCAGGGAGCTTCAACCACAAATACCACAACAACGCCAGTAGTTGGCCAAAAACGTCCTTCTCTACCTCTGGTCACTACTGCGAGTATCACAAAAGATTATACAGGTGTAAGTAATACGCCAAAGCGTTCGAAATTGGTGGTCTGTATTATGTAATATTAGTTAAAGAAGATATTCTAATGCAAAATTGAACAATAAACTGGGAAACGCGTGCTGTTTAGTTTTAATGATGGTTTTAAAAATTGCAATGTTTTGCAAGATCAGCATTTTTTCATGGCGACTCAGGCCTGACTTTTTATACTGTCAATCCGGCTTTAAGTTGTTCTTACTGCTGCCTTCCTTAATTAAAAGTAATGACTTGCTTCTTGATAGATATCAGAACAAGATCGGACAGAAAAAAATTATCATGCTGTTGAACATAGCAAAGACTATATCATCAGCATCTCTTCAAAGTACTATCTAACATAACCATATACCACATAATGGTGTAGATAGTACAAATCATGTAATGTACAAGTGATATAAAGGTGAAAACAGTACTAACTACCTAGGAAATGCAGATAATGTACCCAGGTAAATTGATATATTTTAATGATTTTTTCATCAGTTGAAAGATGTGAAAAGACAACAGCGAATGATGAAGAATAGGGAATCAGCCTCATTGTCTCGTCAAAGAAAGAAAGAGGTATGTTCAGAACTTCGAATGTCAATGTTATCAATATGCGTTTTTTTATACTAGGTAAAAATATATTTATGTTTTACCTATTACATCTCATGGCATAGTAGTGTAGTGGTTATAAATCTCGACTGCCGTCAAGGAGGTCGGAGTTCGATTCCCACTCAGTGCAGTGAATGTAACTTTGCCCAGGCCAACTCATGCCATGTGAGGGGAACTCTGTCGGTATCGATCCCACAATACATCGTGGATGAGGTGAGAGTGAGCTGGCCTTGTTCCCAGTGGTCCACGCCAGATTAACGCATTTGATCCAGAAACTGTGTGTCAGTGTCTCGCAAGCTGGCAGGCATTATAAACTACAGCTTAAGACGGTTCTAACGAGACGACTTCTTGGCCGCTCAATATAGAACTGAGCATCATCTGTAAGGAGAAGCCAGTCTTCATCATCATTACATTTCATATTTCAATAACTACTTAGATAATGCAACTAAAATTCAATGTGGGTCACAATTACTATTGTACTTAAAAATTTGTCTGTATTTTCCAGCATCTACAATCACTCGAGTTGAAAGTCTCAGAAATTTCAGCAGTCAATTCACAGCTTCAAGAAGAAAATCAAAAACTGAAAGAAAGAGTTCAATTATTGGAGTCTGAGGTAAAACTTGGTTATTTTCTTTTATTGCCGACCCAAAAAAATATCAGCGTTTTGATTGGTCGAGAGCATCGAGATATTTGCGATATTTCATATTTCTTTAGTCTGGAAATATGACCGCGTTGACTTTTGGGGGACTGGGTAAGCGGCGGGAGAAAAATCAAAACAAAACAGCCGAAAAGAACTGACTTTCGGAGAAACTGACTTGGGAATCAAAAGGGGGAAGGAAACGCAACAAAAATCTGTTCAGATTAATTTTTACTTTGGAGTTCTTCCATAAAAGACACTAAAATCAAATCTGATGAACTAAGAATTTATTATAAAACAACTTTTGGCAAACTTGTCCGTGTGATAACCAAACAGTTTTTTATCAATGCATACAAAAAAACTTGAGATTCTTGAATGTTTGCCAATAAAATTTCTCATAACATAACAAGGAAAGTGTAATGTCTTGTATTTAACCAAATGACGAGTGATTTTTATAAAAGTTCTCTCCTAATTCTCGTTCTCGACAACAACGTAGTCTACGTCCTTGACTTTTCAACTCAACAATCATTATACATCTTCCTTCTAAAATTCGAAACATTTAGAGCTTGACGATAATCAAGAAAGTATCCAAATTGTTTTGCTGTTGAAAAAATGTTGTTCTTTAACCATTTTTACAAGCATACATTTCCATCATGGGACTCCTTTCCTCTGCTATTCTTTCCCATGGCCATGCCACCGAAACAAAAACATAGAAAAAGACTGAATGTTATCAATCTGATTAATCCATTTATGGAGGGTTTCTTCTCTATCGAAACCATACTGTACATCATCTGCATTTTGAATTATCAATCTAGAAGCTTTCAAATACATCTCTAAAAAATCTGCAACTCTTCAAAACAAAACTTCTGGATCGAAAATGATCGAAAAATGTTTCTCTATTTTGTTTTTGTGTGAATATTTTTAGCGGGAAGTTATCGAATGTTATTTTGTTCGAATCTAACGTTCGAATTAGATTTTCGAATAAAAACATTCGAAAGTACACAGAAGCAGAAGAAGGCGGAAGTAAGTTTAAAAACAAAAAGAGGACAATTTTTTTGAGTCGACAATAAATTAGTTATCACATGACTTCTCGTGCAATACTCGATATTTTACTCGTTCCGAGATTTTACCGATATTTTTCCTCGCCTAAAGGCTCGGAAAAATATTACGGAAAAATCTCGGAACTCGTAAAATATTTCTCGTATTGCACTCGAAGTCATGCGATAACTAGTACATATTGAACCTTTAAAATTTTCTCTTAACAAAATCTGTCTTGTAAGTCTGTATGCTTTCGAAATCTTTCTTTTGATAATCAATAAAGCTCTTGTTGAACTGTACTGGTCTTGATACTACTTGGCTCTTGACTCTTTACATTGAAAATTTTCAAGAATTTTTTCATTTTCTTTGATTCAGAACAATAAGTTAAAAGACGAAATACAAGTTGGTTCACCTTCTCCAAGCTTCATCAGTAAAGAAAAAGCTGCAAAATCTACGACAGTCCTTCTCGCTGTTCTTCTCTTCATCATTTTTAACCCATTCATGTAAGTAGGAGGAATTTTCACCGTGACTACTGGACCATTTTTTTAACTGTCCATAGGTGTTTTTAATGCTTTCCGAATAATCTTTAAACTTTCTTTATTTATTTTTCAACTGATGATCGTCTCCACGGCGTGAAACTATTAGTTTTGAAATAAAACTCATTAACTTCATTCAAAAATAGTATAAACTTTCTTTATAAATGTTGCATTTTGAGGCCATGGATATTATTTTTGTAGATTATTTAGTTTGGATTTTTAGATTCTTTCTATTTTTCAATGACAGGTTTTCTTCTAAAGCAACAAACAAACCATCCACGCTCATCGATAAACCCATCAATAATATTCCAATCCACTTCAAGAGTAGAGCTCTACTCCAATTCGACAACTCTAACAGTATTGATGCTCATTTCCATGCACCATTCAAGAGGAAAACATTAAGAAATGTCAACATTTTGGACCATAATAAACAGAGAGGTCAACCACACATACGGTTTCATCGAAGGCCACCTGCGAGGAAATTAAGTGAGGGATTATTGAGCCATGATGACTTTCTGAGTGAAGCGGATGAAAAGCTGTTCCAGAATCATCTTGACTCGTTCGATTGTGAAGAAAATTTCAATAAGACAGATGTCAATAGGTATAATGCATGCATAGATTGATTTTTGTGCTTCACTTTTTTTCTGCAATTACCTGACTTGCTATTATAGCAAGTAAATTTCACATCCCAAACTCCTCTCCTTCTACCATTATCCTTTCAGCTCTAAGACATCTAATGGTCATCTAATAGCCTACCGTGGCGAATAAAAAATCAGACATTGACTTTTCTGTTTGACCGAAATTCAATCCAATCACCCCTTGCGTTAATTACACTTGCACGTCAATTACACTCAATTACAATATTTGTAATAATTTTCACAACTTTCGAATTAAGACAAAAAGGATCGTGGTGTTGAATTTCGGTCAAATGAGAGAAGTAATAATCATGACATTTACATAACTAAGCGCTAAATTCCACTGACTTTGCATCATGTGAAAGCAAAATTCATTATTAGGTCATTGGAGAACCTAAATTGAAGCTATTCAATTTTGTTTTATTTATGTTACAGAATTAACAGAATATTGGAGGGTTTTGCCAAAGGTTACAAAAAAGAAAATAATCAACGAAAAATGAAACATAAATCAATTGTAAGTCATTCCTCTTCATTATTGTTTTTAGGGCTCTTTATTGTTCTGATCTTTTTGGCCTAAGTATTGCCCGGCCTACTCTAATTGGGAATTAAATAAAGTTGGCAAAAGTTGACTGTCTGAAAATGAAATTACATTAACCTATTTTGACGTCAATACAATGACTTCTTTAAATCTTTTTTAAGCAAAGATTTTAACTGTCATTTTTCTGTCAACCTTTTGCCTACTTTAATCAATATAATCGGCAGACTTGAGAAAGCCGGCCGTCTACTTGAGGTGAGGGTTTTAGAATCTTCGATTAAGAAAGGATTACTGATTTGCGGAGCATTTTCTGTCCTTAGGTTCTACGAACTGCAATAAACCCTTTAGAAAAAGTGTTGTAGCAAAAATATTCATCACGCTACAGCTGGTTCAATGTTATTAATTTATTTATTTATTTGTTATTGACACAACTTTACGTTTTAATTGCTTGACAGAAAAATGGTGAGTCCAGATTCGACAATTGCACTGAACCTCACAAGCATCCGAAACCGTTGATATCTCCGTATTTGTTCAGGTGACTTATTGCTAAAAGTTTTTCCGTCTCAGCGAAGTCTACAAAGAGGCTTTTTCTTCTCAAAATTCTGCAAAATTCACCAAAAGATTATGTGCTAATTTGTTGTGTAAAATCCATTTTCCGTCTCAGACGACAAATCTTGCTTTAACCACTTTGTAAGAACCAAGCGATAGCCTTCTATATTGGAAGAAGTTTTGAGCATTTGGAAAACCTGTTAAATATTATCATGGCTTCGATTGTATGAACCTTTTAGACCTACCCCGGTGGAGGTCCTATAAATTAACCTGTGTTTGTTCGTCCGTTCGTTCGTTCGTTCGTCTGTTACCAACTTTTCTCAGGATTGAATCATAGGAATCTTTTGATTTTTGGTGCAAAGGTGCAAAATGGTAATGGCCAAAATGTGACCGAGCCCGATTTTCGAAAAAAAAATATTTTGGGCCAATTTGGGCCAAAAAACGGCTAAAAAACGGGTTTTTTAGACTTTGTGAAAAATTGGATCATTAATTTTTTCTGATTTTTTGTATGAAAGTAGGGTACCATCATAGGTAAAAGATGGCCCAAGCAGATTTTTGCAAAAAAAATTTGTTGGCTCAAAAAACGCATGTTTATCTATAAGAATCACTATTAATAAGCATACATCAATGTTCTTAATCAAATTACTCAATTTTTTTATGAATTTTTTTTTGCTCATGAGGGCTTATTTTTAAAGAGTATGTGTGTTTAGACATGAAATTTTGGTTGCTTAGCGTGTTTTTATAGAAAAATTGGCCAAATTCGATATTTTTTTATAAGCACATTATCAATTACTTAGATATTAGCTTTTCTCGAGATTGGCTCTTTCATTCTTTATGATTTTTGCACAAAGATGCATAACTTTAAACCCTCAAATGTGACGGAGTCCGATTTTCAAATAAAAATGTTTTTGGGCAAATTTGGGCCAAAAAACGGCTAAAAAAAGGGTTTTTTGGACTTTGTGAAATTATTGGATCATTGTTTTTTTCTGATTTTTTACATGCAAGTAGGTAAAAGATGGCTCAAGCAGATTTTTGTGAAAAAAGAATTTTTCAGCTCAAAAAACGCATCTTTATTCATAAGAATCACTATTAATAAGCATACATCAATGTTATTAGCCAAATTACTCAATTTTTTAATGAGATAGATGTTTTTTTTTGCTCACGAAGTCTTGAATACGAAAGATTATTTCAAGAGCATGAAATTTTGGTTTCTAAACGTTTTTTTTGTAAGAAACAAACGACTAATTTTAATAGATCGTCACTATTTGTTTAACGGTCATGCTCACGTAGATATCAATTATATTTTTTAAATGCATAACCAGGTAGGTCCATAAAAGTATCACTTGTTGAATTCTAAATTTTTCTAAATATTATGTTTTCAGGTATGAAAGTTTTGAAGGCTTCGAAAATTTTTGACGTTCTTATAAAAAAAAAACGTGTATGAGATTTTGTTAAAAGGTAACCTTTGCATTCCAGGTCGAAACAAAAGAAATTTAAGAAAAAAACATCATTGTCACCAAAACCTCGAGTTAAGAAACGAGAGGAAAAATCATCAGAGCTACCTATCAAATTTGTTAATTCAACATCCCAAGAGTAAGCAATTATTTCCATTTTAATTTTCCTCATTTCTTGCTTTAATGTTACTGTTATTGCTACCAAGGGCATCCAAAAAAAAGCAGACAATGCTTTGTCATTGGATATTTTAAAAAGCTTGAACTTAGAACGGTATTGTCTGTGTTTCTCGGCAGTCAGTTATTTACAAAGGGGTCACATATACATTACAGAATATATGTTTTTATGAGGGTTTGTTCATATTAAGCATGGAGACAGTCTGAGCCAGGTTGCCTTAACTCTATTGATAACATCTTCAGAACATAAATTTTATTTTGTATTGATCTCTTTTGCAATCTAGTCTGTTGAATGAAATCCAAAGAAAAGTTCCACGTAAAGATGACACGTTTTATATCGTTTCTATGAAGGTATTTATTTTTGAATTACGATTTTCTTAAAGAAAAACTCCAAAGAGCTTCGAATAGCCTAGGGTATTTTTAGCTGAGGTCTAGTTGGCAAGTCTAATTAGGGGAAAGCTATCCAACTTAAAATAATCAAAATTATTGGGGCATTAAAACTCATATTTTTGAGGCTTTGCCATTTTAACCTCTTAAACAGCTTAACCTTTTTTTTGAGAAATTCAAAATTTCAAAAGCTTGTAGATTGAGAGTTAGACAATGGTTTTCGTTGATTGCATTCGGTTTATGGCTTTTTAAATCAAGTGGTCAGGATGAGTTAAAGCCTTAAATTTGGGACTTGGTATATTGGCAAATTTAGACCTTGTATACACGTCTCTTGGGTTTGAAGAGTTAAGAATGAAAAATACACTTACCTTCAAATATTTTCATTTGCTTGAAGTTGAGATCAAGAGTTTTCTTGTTTGTTTTCTTCAGGATGTTGTGATCTTACCAGCAACCAATAACAGTCAGCTTCATCGACCGAAGTTCTCCTTTATTGTCCCTTCGTTTTTGAAGAATAGCAATGGTAAGTGGCTGCATCCTCAACAAATGTAATGCATTATGGGTCAAAATGAGGGTTATTACTTCAAAGGGTCCAAATTACTTGAAATTTTGAAATCTACGTAAAATTTGATTGGTGAAGGTATTTGAAGCAAAACTCAGGCCACAGGAGTCTTTGAAAACAATTTCAAAGAGTCGAAATTTCGATTTATGAAAAAGGCTGGTCACTGCCACGTCACGTGTTGAATCCAAAATTTTAGGAATGTGACCGAATTCGATTAAAGTACGAAGTGTGAGTTGCTATCGTTCTACGCTATTGATAGACATAAGCCTCAGTTTCGAGTTGATTTTAATTTTACAAAGCAACAACTTGGTGAGGCATTTTTTTCTGAGATCTAAGAAAAGATCGTTATGCCCAATTCACAATTTAAAAATTTTTTAATTTTCTTTTCTTCAGATACCTCTTTACAAGAATTCCTGCAGATCGATTGTAATGTTCTGGATACCAAAGTTGTGCGTATGAATAGAAAAGCTTTTTCTGAACCCTTTTTAACTCGGGTTCAATAGGTTAATAGTCGTGTTCAGTTGCTTATAAATTTAGCATCTCTTAAAACAATAATACAATTTTTTTTTTAATTTTTACGATTTATCAAAAGTTTGCAGTATTTTTTTACTTTAAATTTTGGATTTAATATATATAATTTCTAGGTTTTTTTCATTCTTTTAATCGTCCGTACACAGTTTAATCTTATTTATTATATTCTTCATACTTAGCCTTTTTATTTGAGATGTTTGGAAGAATTCATATTTGAATATTCTTAATGCATTCTTAGGTTTGGATCCAAACGAAACCTAAATTTAAAATGTAAAACATATAAAAAATGAAGCGACTGCTTCAGTAGAAATTTTCGTCATCTTTCGTGACTTCATCAGCATTCATTTTTTATGTTTTACAAATTTGCTGCTTCAGCATTTTAAGTTTTCTAAATTCAAAATGTATTACTTCGATACTTCAAGCATGAGATGGCATTTTCGTTGAAGCCGTGAGCACTACTTGGAGATAATTGGGAATTTACGGTAAAAAAAGCCCAAAAAAAGGCAATTTTATGCCAAATTCTATGATGATGATATGAGGGTATAATAGATTGCCAGCACATGTTTTGTTATTAGAAGGGAATCCATATTTTGAAAGAATCAAACATTTTGTATATAGGAATGAGGAAAGCTAAACGTAAATTTCATATCATTTCTAATTGATCCTAATTGGATCAAAAGTTATGTTCAAGCTGATAAAAGAATTCATGAAATGATTTGAGAAACGTCAACCATCAACTTTCACTAAGTCGAGAAAATTAAACTTCTACATTTGTCTAATTTAGTAATTTTTGCTCAATTTTGTAAATATTTTCAAGCACAAGACATTACTTTTCATACTGTAGGTCACTATGCTATAGGTCACTACACGTTTTTTTTTTTTTAAGAAACACACTTTTAAGAAACATGAGGCTCAGAATGCCTAAAAACTAAGAAACATCTAAGAAACATGCTGAGGCTCAGAATGAGAAAATAACATTTTTTATTCGTTTTTTCTTAATAACCTTCCAATCCAGCCTTCCATGAGGCTGATTATGTCGAAAAGTTTAGAAACATGTAAGAAACATTTAAGGCTCAAAAGGCCGATTTCTTAAGAAACATTGAGGCTGCTTGGTAAAACTAGTTTCTTAAAAAAAAAAAAAACGTGTATGCACTTTCGAAATTTCGAGTTTAGGACAATTTTTATTGTGTTTTCAATTTTAAAAAGATTTATTTGAATTCCTTTGTAAATATTTATACTTGTTCAAAAATTAGAAGAAGTAATTTCTTTTTGGGTAATAAAGAAAAAAAAACAATCAAGAATTTAATATGTTTGTGAGGTCTTTCTTACAATACCGAAAAAATCTGGTTATATTTTGAAAGGGGCATACATTATTTTTCATAAGAACAAACTATTTAAAAATATAGCGCTTCGATGGCCAAAACGTTAAAAACATTTCAAGGCTTTGTAGGATCCAACTCAATTTCTTCGGACGCTGCACTAAAATACTCTCACAAAATGGAAAACTTTAAACATCTTTAGAACATTTTTAAGGCTTAAAACTCAAAAAGCCATTATAAGAACATCCAAAGACTTCGGAAGTTTTGAACATTCTAATAATAAACGCGTAAGGTAATCTTTTAAATCAAATTGCTGGTGATTGGAAAGGCCTCCTTGTTAATTTCACTGATAAGGGGAAAGCGATAAGTAGACAAACGTACGGATGTGATAGAAGCCGATGAATTTCTAGCCTGAATCCCATTGCCTCAAGTTAGTATATATAATATAAGGAGCACGAATCTCTGTTAGTCGATGCCACACTGTAAAAAATAATTTTCTTAAGGTAGATAGTCATCTCAATTTAAGAAAACTTAACTGATTTTAAGATCTCATTTCTTAAATTAAGATTTCAATTTTCGAGTTTTGAAAAAAGTGTACGTTATCCTAAAATTAGATAAAATTTCTTATATTCTAGGGCGGTCAGATAAAATATCTAGAACTATAGAGAAAGTGCGCGAAGCGAAATAAAAGGATTTACTAAAGCATGAAAACTTCTTTTGTTTTTAATCAAAAGAATAGTTTATTGAATGAAAAATTTCACTACGAAGGTTTTAACATTTTTTTGAAGTTTTTTTGTGAGAAGTTTTGTATGTATATGGAAGAGATTCTTTTTGAGGGGAGAAGAGCAAAGACAAGACGCGATTATAAGATAAGTATTTTTTTTATATGTTAACTTTTCTGAACTTACCTACCTACCTACAATCTTACAGATATGGTTTGAGCCTGTTTCACTTAATGATCACAAGAGCATAAGGGATATATTCTAGCAAGATTCGTAACGATATCAATATTCTTGAATGAGACACTTCCTTCGTATAGGCAAGCATAAATGCGTGGAAACAATTTGTAGTCATGTGCTACCTAAATTGTGCAGACTATCGGACGACCTTAATGGAGCGGCCCGTTTGTTTCTACAAAACCTTAGAAAAATTACTGTAACATTGGCAAGTTAGTGTAGAAGCAATTTGTAGTCATGTGCTACCTTAATTGTGCAGACTACCGGGCTACCTTAACGGAGCGGCCCGTTTGTTTCTACAAAACCTCAGAAAGATTACTGTAACATTGGCAAGTTAGTGCAGAAACAATTTGTAGTCATGTGCTACCTAAATTGTGCAGACTACCGGGCTACCTTAATGGAGCGGCCCGTTTGTTTCTACAAAACCTTAGAAAGATTACTGTAACATTGGCAAGTTAGTGCAGAAACAATTTGTAGTCATGTGCTACCTAAATTGTGCAGACTACCGGGCTACCTTAATGGAGCGGCCCGTTTGTTTCTACAAAAACAAAACCTTAGGAAGATTACTGTACCATTGGCAAGTTTTAGTGCAGAAACAATTTGTAGTCATGTGCTACCTAAATTGTGCAGACTACCGGGCTACCTTAATGGAGCGGCCCGTTTGTTTCTACAAAAACAAAACCTTTGGAAGATTACTGTACCATTGGCAAGTTAGTGCAGAAACAATTTGTAGTCATGTGCTACCTAAATTGTGCAGACTACCGGGCTACCTTAATGGAGCGGCCTGTTTGTTTCTACAAAACCTTAGAAAGATATTACTGTAACATTGGCAAGTTAGTGCAGAAACAATTTGTAGTCATGTGCTACCTAAATTGTGCAGACTACCGGGCTACCTTAATGGAGCGGCCCGTTTGTTTCTACAAAACCTTAGAAAGATTACTGTAACATTGGCAAGTTAGTGCAGAAACAATTTGTAGTCATGTGCTACCTAAATTGTGCAGACTACCGGGCTACCTTCTTGGAGCGGCCCGTTTGTTTCTACAAAACCTTAGAAAGATTACTGTAACATTGGCAAGTTAGTGCAGAAACAATTTGTAGTCATGTGCTACATAAATTGTGCAGACTACCGGGCTACCTTAATGGAGCGGCCCGTTTGTTTCTACAAAAACAAAACCTTAGGAAGATTACTGTCATTGGCAAGTTAGTGCAGAAACAATTTGTAGTCATGTGCTACCTAAATTGTGCAGACTACCGGGCTACCTTAATGGAGCGGCCCGTTTGTTTCTACAAAACTTTAGGAAGATTACTGTAACATTGGCAAGTTAGTGCAGAAACAATTTGTTAGTCATGTGCTACCTAAATTGTGCAGACTACCGGGCTACCTTAATGGAGCGGCCCGTTTGTTTCTACAAAACCTTAGGAAGATTACTGTAACAACATTGGCAAGTTAGTGCAGAAACAATTTGTAGTCATGTGCTACCTAAATTGTGCAGACTATTACCTAAACCTGGCTACCTTAATGGAGCGGCCCGTTTGCTTCTGCGTAAAAACCTTGAATACTATTTTGGAATTTTTTTCTGATTTAAGCCATATATATCGATCGAGATCAAAGCAGTTTATATTTTTTTAAGGGAAAATGAAGTGCGAGCCCGGACCGGAAGGGAAACTTCATTTACTCTACAAGTCTTCTTCAAAAGGTGAGAATATTTCTGTAATTATTTATCCAGCACCTTCAATATTTGTCTTCGTTACTCCAAGTACAGAATCTCTTCAGAGTCATTTAGCAAACGTAGGTGAAAAGAAGCACTTACTTATCTTGAGCTATGTTGGCTTGTGAAGTCTAATATATTATTTATTATTTCCTTTTCTACAGGAGACCGATCAACCGAAGGCAAAAAAGAAAGAATTGTTTGCCTGAGATGCCAAGGTTAATGGTAGAAGTTAGGACATGGAAATGGTTTATCGTGTACGGTAGCAATATTTTTACGGTAGAGCCGCTTCCACTCGGTTTAATGGTTATGTTTCACTTGCTCCATGAAGACTATCTAACAGACAGAGCTGATTACCTGCATGCATGACAATCTAGCATCGTCTTCAAAGACGCTTGTTGTATAGATTCTCATTACGAAAGCTTTAATAATGCAGTAAAATGACTTCAGAATTTCTACCCATCGATTTCGACACTCCTATGTCAGAGAGCCTTTCTCTTAAAATCAAAACAATGACTTTCCATAATTTACCACATAATATTCAATCCAATGTCATCCATTTTATTTTTAGTTAATCAGAGAGGTAGGGCGCATTCTTCATCAAGAAACAAAAATGTTTACACAAGAGGTCATCAAAAGGCTCTCAGTACAAACCGATTCGCTCCTCCCCTACGTATATACGAAGTTCAACACCAACAAATCGCTAATCGAAACATTGCATAATCCAAACTTCAATATTTCATGTAAGTATTTCCGACTTTGTTGCTTTGTCACCGTGAACTGAGTTTTAAAGGGTATTTCTGAAAACTTAGGGGTCTTATTCGAAAATTAGTTCTGCCTCCTTGCTTTTTGTTAATTAATTTATTTTGATTATTTCTAGGGACCAAGCTGGTATCTATCCTTTCCGTCATCGATGTTCTATTTGATGGGAAGAAAAAGAAGAAATCTATCGTTCAACTGATCCATGTAAGTATATTTTCAATTCCGTCACAAAACATTTTTATCGAAATTATGCATAGGGAAAGAACACTATACTAACGAAAACAGTGTATGGAAAATATTTACATTAATTCTTCTCTGATCATACCTGTTTGCTCATGCTCTCCGAATAGGATGTTTCCGATAGGATGGTGAATGAGTGCTTTGACCTTTTTGCGTATACGTTCATAAAATGCCTTGATGATATATACTATTCTATTATTTGTCGTATCCATTTTTACAGGACGAGGATGACCCCAACATTAAACGAAAACTACTGTTGCCAGAGTTACCGGGCCTCATGGTTGAAGTAAAAACCGGCAAAGCTTTTGTAATGTATGGGGCAGAAATACTCCGGACCGTTGATCAATTACCGATGGGGCTGCTTTGTTTCTACGCTCTATTTTACGTACTGAACGTGGACTACCCCAACGAATGTGCTACGTTTCTCAGTATCCTCCAAAGACTAATTTTCAAAGACATAAGGTGCATCGATTCGCACTGCGACAAAGTTGAAAATCGTCTGGAGGAATTACGGACCTTTTTACCTTATGACTTTATAATTTAATCAACACTTGTTTTGTGTTTACTTTTTATCTTACTTTTTATCTTACTTTTTCATGCCGCCTTCAATTTTCAAAATCATCGGAATACTCTGGAATACTCTCTTCCGTTATTTTCTTTTGGAGGTATTTTGTGCATTTTACTGAATTTTGCTTTGTGAGTTGTGCCATGTCTTCGAAAGGAAAGTGATAGGTTTTATAATTGGCCCAGCGCTAGCGAAGGGGCCTTTCAAGAGGAACTTTCCGTGTGTCTGTCCTGTCCTGTCTGTCCGCAGTCCGTGCCGTGTTCTGTTTTTTCCTCTCTCACTCCTGTCCGTGCCATGGTTGCTCTTTTGGTGCGATTCAATCGGGGGCATTCGCATAAAATTTAATCGATTTGCTCGGGTCGTCTTAGGCTGCGTGCTGTAAAGAATATCGATTCTACTGCGGCCGTGGGTTTATTTGCTCCGAACGGAATCCAAGATGGCGCCTGAGAATCACATTTTGGTTGTCGGTCAATGTTTTGATTTCTTTATGGACCTTGAGACTTATAAAGGAAAGTTTACTGTTTCAAATGTTTTTCAATTAGTTAAGTGTAGCTCTGACTTGCACCCACAGAAGTGGATGCTCATACTTATTGACCTAAAAGCTTTTAAAGACTATCTATTTTGAAAGTTGCATTTTTTACACTGATTTTGCTTGAGGATTTTCATCGATGTTTTCTCATTATTGTTCAAAATGAAGGTTCAAACACCAACCAGATTATTACAGGTATGTTCTCTTATGTAATGTTTACTACTCTCTTGCTATCTCCTTGATGATTAAGAGGAATCAGGCATTTTATCAGAATAATTATTAACTTAACGTGTGCGAAATGTGTGTTCATCAGACTTTTATATTCAACAAAAAAAATTATTCAAACAGCAAGAGGTTGACTAGAATAGCCTCTATTTGTATTGTTGGATATTTTGATAATTTTTCTGCATAAAATTATGGTGCAATTTTATATTTGTTGAGCTTTTTTAAAGGAGTCTCGATCATGCTCAGTTTTTTTAGTTTACATCAGTACATACCAGACGACATAATTAATCAAAATTTTCAAAGGTTGCTGCACTAAAATTGTGAGGATTCGATTAGGTTCCACTTAAACTTTGGCAACAGGAAATGCTCGACAAATTCAACCAAAACTCTGTTCAACAAGTTTGACAACAAGAAATGTTTGACAAATTCGACAAAAATTCCGTTCAACAAAGTTGAAAACCAAACAAATTCTTTCAATGGTCACACTCTTTAAGAGAAAACGCAAGTTCAGAAATATGGTTTTTATTTTAGTAAGTGAGGACAGCGATAAATTCAAATTGTCCCACTGTAAATTTTTTGTACAATATACCGTGAAGTCGGGTAACTTGCATCAGTTCAGTGGAGGTTAACATGCATAGCCCTCAAATGAATGACCTGTCTGGTCCTTAAAATTCAAAGTGAAATCAAAACAAAAATGGTAGAGTAGAGCTGCGAGCGAAGCTGCGTAGTTCATTTGTTTTGAAATTTTGCTGCTTTGATTGGTCAGTCATTTGAGGGCTATGCATGTTAGCCTTCACTGATGCAAGTTACCCGATCTCACGGTAGGGGTAGGAGTTTGTAATTTCAAATTTTTGCAGCGGCATGGTAGCACATGCCGGGCTCAGAATCACTGACAAATAACTGTGGTGGTTCGAGCCGGGCTCAAATCTACTGTTTTGAAAAAGTTTTCGCAAGGCATTTTGAGCATTCTCCATGTTGCAGCTTGTATTGCGGTTTTGTCTGATTTTGCAAGTTTCTTCTTTCCTGTTTCTCCTGGTAAAATTGAACTAAAAAGCTCAAATTTTGTACACAATTTCAGCATATCATAATGGTTAAAAAAATAAACAATAAGGACATTATAGATACATTTATCTAAGAAAATTAAGCCATTTCAGTCCAAAACGGTCAAAAGGGCTTATCGGCGCCACCCTGTCAGACACCATGGGTGCCGTGATATAGTGGTAGTCGACCTTGGCTTCTGTGCAGGAGGCCAGGGTTCGATTCCCACTCACGGCAGTTCACTTGGCAAGTGAACGTTCCTTCGCCCGGGTCAACCCATGCCATGTGAGGGGAATTGGGTAGTCAGTTCAAGGTGCTGACGGGACGCTCAGTAGTAAGCGTCTATAGTTGCGAGAATAGGCCTCTAAAGCCTCCTGCAACTCAACCAAATAGAAATAGAAAAAACCATCTTGAAATAGCCTCATTTTGGGAAAAACACTTATTAAATTATGATCTGCATCTGAAAGTGAGTCACTGTACAAAATTTCAGCCAATAACTCCAAATTGTTCAGTTTTTATGGACCTTTTTATATACAAATTTTGCATTTTTTGAGTGCTGCTGTTGAGGTTGCAGCCGCCGTGGTTGCGGGAAAATTTTTTCGAGGCTAGTTTCTTTTTAATTTTACTTTTTATCATTTGTTTTTGCTCCCTTTAGTTAGAGCTTTTAAACACAATCATGTTTGTTAAAGATTTTTCAAAAGTTTTATTTTTACATAAATAAGTTTTCCCGTTTCATGTTAGACACATGTTTCATATCAGTTTGTTATATTGTGCTAATATAAGCAAAAAAATGTTTTTCTCTTCCTCTTTCTGACCAATCTTGCTCCACATTCGTGCCAATTCAATATAAAAAAGCTTGTAAATTATACACTCTTATTTAGAAACAAAACTTTTAATGCTGGGCCTTCATGCCCTTGGGCTTCTTGTTCTAATTAAAATAAAGTTGTACAGTCTAGAATGAATTTTCAAAATGATCTGTTGATTTTATTTTTATCTTATTGTGTACATAATAGTAGGCTATTATTAAAAGAACTATCAATGTGAGCGCCGCGAAGTGCTCCATGGTATCATAATCAAATGTCTCAGTTTACCTTTTTTTATAGCAACCAATTGTCAACAGGGTATTCCCCTGAATTTTTGCATAATTGCCCCCGCAGGAGCGCAGCGACGAGGAGGCACTCATAGCTTCACGCATAGATATTGGACTGGAATCTCGAATCTTTGCGTTTTTGTTTGTAATTTGATTTCCGGCCAATTTAGTGTTCCGCAAAAATATGGCGGTAAATTATACAGCGGTAAATGTTATACACATTTTCATATTACGTTATATGCTATTACAATTATTATATATTACATTTCATTAGTTTTGATTTAGCATTGAAAAGCTGAAGCGAGTATTATAAATGCAAATTATAGAAAAAGTATATAATTACACAATAACACGAGTTACAATATTACTTTTGCAAATCAAAACAAACAAAATGGCAGACTGGTTATGATGATGAGCTGATTCTTTCGTCTTTGACTGGAAAAAGTGTTTTGTATGGCTAATTTTGTTTCTTGTCTTTAAAACTGAATAAATACTGTAATTTAGTCAGAAGTTCATTTCAGCAATGATTTCAATTCTTTTTCTGGAATCTTTAAAGAAGTTTGCTCAAGTTTTCAAATGTACATTTTGTTGATATTTTTGTTCAAACTGTAATTTATTGTCTGTTATTTTATTAATAACTACCTTCATTGTTTATAGATCTTCTTGAGTTTTAAAGACCATTATATGGTCGTAACTCAGAAATGTATTTCTTAACTTGGTAAAACAAGATACCGGCAAAGTAGAAAAAAGTAGAATGTATGCGTATGAAAACAAACTTTTTTTTTGGTCTTCAAAATAGATTTACCTCATTAGAGTGTTTTCACTGTTTGTTCAGTGTGGTAAATCTATTTGGAAAACCTGAAAAAAGTTTGTATAGGCGCACATTCAACTTTTTCAGTTGTGATAGCCTACGTAATAACTTGCGCTCCAGTAGTTTGGTGAAATAGCTCCAATTCTGGCTTTCCAAGTTAGGAGGGACCTTCCCGAAGGCATTTAACGGTGGTTAGACTAGGCACACAGACAGTCATACAGAAACACCATGAAGTGAAAGTATATAGCTATAAACTCAAAAAGTCTAGCTTCCTGAAGGCACGTCTCTTCATTGTCTGCCCTGCGATCCTCTTAATGGATTCAATCCTTTCAGCTTGGAGAAAAGATTGCATCATGAAACTAGGCGCATTTCAACTTTTCTCGACTGTACGTCTGAATGGACCACAATGGCATTCCTTTATTTTTCTTTTGACCAACAACAGAAAAGATTTTGCTTGAGAAGTGCAATCACAGCGTAGGCGAGTGGAGACCGGGTCTTAGCTAGGACTGGTTTCTATTTCGCCCTATTTAAGATGGCGCAGAACTAATTGATTTTAAATTTTATCCGCAGTATCCTCTTGACTATTGTTTATTAGGCAAAGTAGCAATAGAGAATCAGTCAATCAATTAATCAATCAATAATTAAATCAATCAATAATCAAATCAATTAATTGTTCCTGATTATTTTTTATGTTTCAATCTTTAAAGCATTAAAAGCTTTATAGATCTTTAAAGCATTAGAAGCTTTATAAGTTCATGACATGACCTTTCAGTGGGGGCATTTAGTGAAAGCTATGACTAGTCTTAATCCGAGAAAAAACATCTTAAAATCGATCTGATTTATTTTGAAAAGCTCTTTAAACTATATCTTAAAACTAGAAATTGTTCAAAAACGTCATCTGACAATAAATCTTGTTTCAAGAAAAAACATCTTAAAATAGGAAGATTTTGGCAGAAACACATTACTTGATTTTTTCTAAAAATAAGAAAACTTTTCAAGATATATAATCTCATAATCTAAATTTAAGAAATAATTATCTCGTCTCACGGAATAGTTATTTAATCTTACAATGGTCATATTTTGCCTAGAAATAAGAATTTTCATCTAGAAATGAGAAAATTATTTTTTACAGTGCAGCAGCCTAATGAATTTTCTTTCTTCTATCCATTTCAAAGGTTCTTTTAACCGATAGAATTTATCATCCAATCGTCTGAAGAGCCGATCCGGCTAGAACCAATGATCAGCTGACTTGAGCTTATCCCTAACTGGCAATAGCAGTATAAAATTATAGAGCGGATTCATAAAAGATACATATTCCACAAGACAATCTATGACAGGGGAATCATCACTTGTGCTTCAAAATGCAAGCACACTCACAGTCCAAACCCTTCGTTTTTTCTTAAGCTCTTACTTAAGTTTGCCAGGGAAACTTTCAATAAGGACTGAAGGCTTCAGCTCTTCTCCTCTAACGAAAAGGTTTTCTAGGGTGTCTTATGTTGTAAGTTCCGCAAATTTGTGTCGCTTGCCTTGTCCCGAAAAAAAGTCGAGTCGTACCCCTTCTATAGAAAGAAAGTTCTTGTGTGTGTTTCACTAATTTTGCAATGTTTATCAGAGTTTCTCTCTGTGTCATATTAATTGTCATGAGTGAAGGTAGAGAGTCTAGCTATCACCATATTTCCCTAACACCTGTCTGGTAGCGTTAGAATATTGCGCCATATCACAGAATATCGCGGCCTTTTTTCGCCGAGAGTCATCGTGGTGCGGCAGCGGGCGCACGGGCGTCTGCTGCAGCAATGCTGATGTCAGCAAAATAAAATAACCTAACTGAATCAGTTTGGTTAGAACTATCAGTAAATCGCAAAGGATCGGGAACAATTTGTAATGTTATGAGTTTTTTCAACATGGCCGCCCGTTGAGGATGTTTTGAAATTAATTTTAGTTTGAGGTGGCTAACATTATGCGTTGCACATTTATTTTGAATGAAAGCAAAATTGAGCTAGTAGTAAAAAAATGATCTTTATTTATGAGTGCATTTGATAAAAAGACAAAATGGTTGCATTAGAATGGCAAATGGCCATCAATTGGGTCCGCTCTACAGACATTGAACCTGCAAAAAAACAAGCTCTCAACAAAATAGACGACCTTCTGGAATTTGCTCAATCCTTACGTGATGGCTATATTTTGTGTCTTGTTGCTAACTCTCTGAGGCCAGGAACTATAAAGGATATATCAAAAATTAACAATGTTAACATGCATGAGGTAAAAATGTTTTTTTTACATATAAAAAGGTAGTTAAAGGTTTTTTTTACATATGATAGTCCATTACGCATTATAGAGTATATGTTATTATATTTTATAATATTCTAGCCGGTACTTGGCGTTGCACGGCAGTTTAGCTGTTGCTGAACGCATTTAAAGTCCTTTGGATGTTGGGAAGGTGGCTTAAATTAGATTTGATTTGAAATTAGATTTTTAATTTGTGGCAAAAATGATCAGAAAGGGTATCATTTAAATAACACTTATACTGGTGACCAGCAACGTCTAAGACGGCTCTGCAATTAGATATTTTTCTCGCTTCGATTGCTTTAGAGGGGGGTCCCCAGTGCACGAACGCCAAACTTATTTTTCACTTTTTTCACTTACTTTTAGTTTTTACATAAATCCTTTTCGACCATCTTGTAGCCTTGTAGACAAGGTTGAAGTCCTTCTTTCAGTTTGTTTTCACTTTATTTGAAGCCTTCAGGGCTCGAAATAACGGTCGGACATCGGACATTGTCCGACCCAATTGTTGAAATGTCCGACCCAAATCGATTCTAGTCGGACATCATGTCCGACCCAATTACTTTCGGTGCCTTCAAAAAATTTGTCAGATGCGTTGTGAAATTTCCAAAAGAAATTATAATTTACATAAAATTAGTAACTTCTTTATTTATATACACACAAAAACTCTCAAAGTTGCGATCATTAGTGTTCTTAGATATTAATTTTGTGTGATGCTTTTTCTCAACAAATGAAAGCATGCTTCAAGTAAAAATCATGGGCTTCTGACCATTAATTGGCATTTGTTTAGCTTCTTCGTGATCAATGTAAAATTCTATCAGAAGCTTGTATTATACTTGAAATATACCCCACATAAAAATCAATCGGACATGTCCGACCCATTTTACTTTAAAAGCCTTAGGACATGTCCGACCCAAATCAATTTTTGATCGGACAATGTGTCCGACCACCTAAATATCGTTATTTCGAGCCCTGAGCCTTCTTCTTGAAATAATAAGTGGTTAAAGCGAGCGCTATTCGGACCTGCAGTCCACGAACGAGGAACCAGTGCACTAACGATCTTTTAAAAGAAAAAATTAGAGCTCCGCTCGCAGGTAATACTTTAAAGGGGAATTAACGTTTCAAAATTGTTAACAAATAAATTACAGATTCAAATAGAGCTCATTGAGACAATTTCAAATATATATGGTTTATAGGGCTTTAATCTTCTACATCCGGGATAAGAGTTGTTTGAAAATTCCCTTGCGTTGCTATGGATACGAAAAATGTGACGTAGCACACGCTCTGTGTTTCTCTTTTTTATAAGGGAAGAGTGGTGAATGATGATTTAAAATGCAGTTTTTGAGTTTCTTTTTACCGTTAGAAAGTTCACTGCACATTTGGAATACTAACTAGACTCTCCTAGTATTATTTCTTCAACGTTTTGCTACAACTACTCTAAAAAAGATTAATTTCTTATGTTTTTTATCTCTTTTACAACCAAATAGAGTGTAACAGTAAGAATAGTTGGGGCGCATGTGACGTCACAAAATCAACAGACGGGGAGTTTTTCTCCATTGTAGAGTCAAAATTGTGAGAAATTAAAGATTGAATAACTCAATGAATAAAAGACATTATGAAGTGGTTCTTTTTTTGTTCGATCACATTTTTCTTCCTCTTTAATGTTTCGAAAAAAAATCTCAGGGTTAATTCCAAACGTTAATTCCCCTTTAACTCTCTTCCAAGATGATACAGGGGTATTTGAACTTTTCGAAACCACGCGCTTTTTCACCAAAAAAGCGTCTTTATTATAAGAACTTTAGCGTTTTACTAACCTGTTTATTTTTGTAAATATTTTCTTGTCGTCCATTTTTTTGTTTTCTTTTTCAAGTTTTGCTCATCGAAAAGCGCGACAATGTAGTGTCTTCTTTTTTAATTGAGATCGCCAGCGCTTTCGAATGTTTTGACGTTGAAATGTCTTCATTTTGAATATGGTGTTCGGATCGTTCGCAGACTGGAACCTTTTTTATATCAACTACCGTGAGTGGTCCTAAATCCGACAGCCCTGCCTAAATCCAACGTGGTCTTTCAAAGATACAAACTAAAATAAAAAAACCCTTTTGCTGTGACGCAACGAAAATACCATAAGTGTCAACTAAACTGGGAAATTTGATGCAGTAAACCAGTTAAGAACCAAATAATTAACAATATTTGCTTCTTATACGAAACATATTTTTTTTTGCAATATATATGTCAAACATCATAAATGATAATAAAAGGTAATTACATTCAGACTTTTACAACTCACACTTTTTAATTACATTATTGACATTTTGACATTATAGCCATCTTGTTAGATGTTTTGAATTTGTTTTGAGAATTCTTGCAATAATTTTTCGTTCAACTTGGAGAAGGAGTGTTTGTAAACATAGAATTTTTTTTCATAACCTTTATTTGGGGGGTCGGAATTAGGCAGGGCTGTCGGATTTAGGACCACTCACGGTACTGGTGATATGTTTCTATTGATTTTGAATTAATATAATGAGCTAACATGTTTCAATGAAATTTTGTGTGATGGAAGATAACAGGTTTTTAAAAGAGGAAAGTCATTTTCAGAACTCTTCTTGCGCAAATTTTCTTATAAAAAACATTTTCTCTTGCGATCAGCCATGTTTACAAAAATCCCGAATTTCGTGATTTTATTACTTGGCCTCGTTCAAATCAGTTTGGTGTTGTTCTGTAGTGCTCCGTTTATTTTAATTTTTGGAGAGATTGCAAGGGATAGTTTTAGGATTCTGCTGCACAAAGGA
The DNA here is from genome assembly GCF_902728285.1 of Clytia hemisphaerica. Lineage (NCBI taxonomy): Eukaryota > Metazoa > Cnidaria > Hydrozoa > Leptothecata > Clytiidae > Clytia > Clytia hemisphaerica. The sequence continues at coordinate 304,128 of NW_027104387.1, read as the reverse complement.
AGTTCTATAGAAGTTTGTTTTTGGTTGTTTTTTTCAAGTTCAAAGACGCTTGTTCGTGCACTGGGGCCGTTCGTGCACTGGGACCGTTCATGCACTGGGGCCGTTCATGCACTGGTGACATGACTCTACATTTGCCGTAGTTCTTGATGATATTAGGAGGGGGGTTTCAGTGGGTACCTGATTCCGCAATTCCGCCAATTTTTTCTCCAATTTCCGTCAAACCGTCTTAAATTGAACCAAAATTCCGTCACCGAAAATTCCTTTGAATTTCAATATTTTTGTCGAAAATTCCGCAAATTTGGAATATCTTTTACCAATTCCGAAATTCCGCAATTTTTTTTGCTAAATTCCGTTTTTCCGCACTAAAATTGTCTAATTTTCCATCTCCGTCATAGAACCCAATCTCCGTAATTCCGTCTAAATTTTCGCCAAATTCCGCCACTCCGTCCGAAAAAAGAGCCGATTCCGCTCCTCCGCCAAACGTGAAACCCCCCCCTTAGGAAAACTTTGATAACAAGATTTGTTGAAAAAAGGCAGCCAGGGGTACTTTTGTTCCATCCTTAAGGGTGCCTTTTTTGAAACATGGCAGTCCCTGTAAGGGGAAAACTTCTGAAGGGATTTGTGAAAAAATAAACAGGCGCCTTATAATGAAATTAATATTTTCAAAAACTACGAGAAAATTTAACCCAAGCCAACCTTGAAAACTAATTTGAAGAACAACTTACAGTACCTAGATCTGTGCACCATCAAAAGTATATTCCCTGGAAATTTGCTGGACCTCAAACACTGAGATCTTTATTAAAGAAAAATGGAAACTGTAAAATTCTCTCAGGAAATGTTGAATTTGTAAATTAACAGTAAGGATGCTCATCCCTTTAAAAGAACAATAATTTTTTTAGTGGCAGTTAGGGGCATTCTTCATTGTTGAGGGACCTCTGAAAGTTTATCTACGTGAATTGAATGCTAAAAAGATGAGGATTTTATGTCTTATTATGGTCCTATGTAGACATCCCATATAATTCTGACACCCTTTTTAGAGATAGGGTCATTTTTATGTAAATGTTTGAACAGTGTCGCTTAAGCTGAAAAATTATAATATGTTGGTTAGGCAGTAGTTTGGGTCATAGAATGTCTGATGTCCAACAGTAGTAGTTTTAAGACTTGAAAAAAGGTTAGATATGCCCTATCCAATTAGTCTTAGAGTTCACAAAATTTATGTTATTAAATATTATGTTAAGTTGATGATTACATCTTTAAAATACCTCTTTTTGATGATTTTCGTATCTGTGGTTTCAGCTATACTTGTAATTTTGTTAGGTTTAACTGTTATCGATCATATTTTGAATATTTTTCTTTACCTTGATCATTTTCAGTTCTTATGCAACCGGAATATCAGGGCTTTTTTGAAAGCATGTACAACTGTTTTCAAGCTTGATGACAAAAAGCTTTTCAAAGCAAAGGAACTTTATGAGGCTACAAATTTTGAAGCTGTAAGAATATTACTTTATATGAATTTATGACATTTTAAACCTTTTTTAATTCAATGCTTTTTGGCATTTTATCATTTAAGAATAATATTATAGTTGTGTGGTCATTACACTTAAAATTGTGACGTAATCTTCCCAAATTAGATGAATTACATACAGTTTGCATGATTTAATTTTTAACCACAACAAAAGGATTATTTGGTTACATGATTAAAAACTAACAAAGGCAATAGACAATAAAAAGTTACAATAATAGGCTTCTAGACCAGTGTTTTTGAAAAAATGAAAAATTAAACTGTTACAAGATGTTGTAAAATGTTTTTATCACTATTAGTATTAGAGAATTCTGTTTCATTTTTGCTCTACTCCTTTTAGGTTATCAAAACATTGTCTCATTTGTCAAAAACCTCGATAGCAAAAGGAGCAGGCCTAAAGTAAGTATTAGTAAAGTAATTAGTAAAGCTGAATTTTGCCTTATTTTTCCCAGTTTCTCATTGACATTGAAGGAGAAAAATCCAAGAATTTCTCCAGCTGCTATTTTAATCTACTTTTAACCAATCATAATTTTATTTACCTTTCCCAAGCCTCAAAATAACAATTTCAAGTGGGTCGGTCAAAATGTCCGATCAGGGTTGCTTTAGCTTGAAAATTATGATTTTTAGGTCGGAAATGAAGCTATTTGGGTCGGACTATGTCCAATGTCTGATCGTTATTTCGAGGCCTGCTTTCCTACTACTGTACAGGAAAACAGTGATAACCAAAGTGAAGTGATAAACCTCCCATACAAGACAGATTTTGCCATTTTTCTGACGCTGTGTTTTGATGTACTTTAACTGTATTTTACAAATCTAGACCATTTCCTCCAGACGATTATAAGAAACAAAATCACCAGGAGCAAGAAGAAGACATCTATGGCTCCCTCGGTGAAATATTGTAAGTTTTAAAAATAGTATTGAATACCTTATTACACAAATGTAAGAAGGCAAGTTTTTGATATTGACACTACAAGATATTATCTTTGCTCTAAAAAAGTTTGTTGAAGTTTGGATTCATTCCTATCATTGCGTGTTATATCAGCATAATTTATTTCATTGATGAAAATGAGTTTCTGGAAATTCAAAATATCACTTTTTAGAGAGGAGAGAGAAGAAAAAACAGATTATTACAATTATGATGAACAAGAAGAGGATATATATGATCATGTGGAAGTATCTGAAAAGATCTACGATGATATTGTCCAATGCACACGACAGGTAAACAAAAACTATTGAAGTGATCCAGTTTCTTCATTATTATGAATACTAATTTGTTGGATCCAGTGTTCAAAGTTTTTCCGTCTTGGGCAGATTTCCGTCTCAGCGAGGTGCCAAAAGAGGCTTTTCTGTCTCCAAATTCAACAAAGTCCATTTCCGTCATTCAACAAAAATCTTCAAATCATGAAGAATCTGGCCAGATTTGTTGTTAAAAGTCCATTTTCTGTCTGTGATGAAAACTTTACTTTGACCACTGCCAATCATAATATGAAAAGCTTTCCTAATGAATCTCTATTTTATGACAAAAAATTATCTTATTCCTACTAGGCACATGCAGCTACAAAGCCAGCAGCATCAGATAAGCGTTCACATATCGTAAACGAGATTATTGAAACTGAAGATACTTATGTAAACCATTTGAAAGTCATGGTGGAGGTAAGTTAAAATGGCAATTGAATAATTCAATTGCATTCTAAGGCTTTCTCCATAGTAAGTTCTGGCATCTCTGCCCCAAGTTTCCTTTATAATAAGTTAAAATTTGAATTGGAATATAATTGTTAGGCTGATATCAAATATTTCAATCATTCATTTTTTGAATCTAATGTGATTATTATTGGACCTACCCCGGTGGGGTAGAGGTCCTATAAATTAACCGATGTCCGTCCGTCCGTCCGTTCGTTCGTTCGTCCGTCCGTCTGTTACCAGCTTTTCTCAGGATTGGCTCATTAGTTTTTTCTGATTTTTGGCACAATGATGCAAAATGGTAATGCCCAAAATGTGACGGAGCCCGATTTTCGAAAAAAAATCATTTCCGGCCGAAAATGCCGGAAATATGCCGGAAAAACCGGTTTTTTGGCATTTTCTCGAGATTTCATCATTAGTTTTTTCAGATTTTTTGCACAAAGATGCGTATTAGCAATGCCTAAAACATGGCAGAGTCCGATTTTTGAGAGAAATTCTTTTCCGGCCGAAAATGCCGGAATTATGCCGGAAATCGCCGTTTTGCAGATTTTCATCGGACTTTTTCCTTATATTTCGTTGTTTTTTCACACAAAAACATTATTAATAGCAATGTCCACAATCAAGCATGGTTCAATTGTCGATAAAACTGATTTTTGAAGCCGGAACTTTCTAAAAATCGCCAGAACAGCCGATTTTCTCCGGAAAAACGGTATTTCTTGAATTTCTCGAGCTGTACTTTATATCTTTTTATGAAATTTTGCACACTAATGTAAAATGACAATACCTAAAAAGTTACGGAGCCCGATTTTCGAAAAACATTTTTTTCCGGCCGAAAGTGCCGGAAATATGCCGGAAAAACTGGTTTTCTGGCATTTTCTCGAGATTTTATCATTAGTTTTTTCTGATTTTTTGCTCTAAGATGCGTATTAATATTGCCCAAAACATGGCTGAGTTCGATTTTTGAGAAATTTTTTTTTCCGGTTGAAAATGCCGGAAATCGCCGTTTTTGCAGATTTTCATTAGATTTTTTCCTTGTATTTCTATGTTTTTGACACAAAAACATTATTGATAACAATGCCACCATCAAGCATGATTCAATTGTCAATAAAACTGATTTTCGCGACCAGAACTTTCTATTAATTTTTTCCCTACAACCCTTCCCTCTCCCCTTATCAACAATCAATGATGAATTTATTGCGTTATGCATTTTCGCTAAACGCTATGTTTTCTGACTGATTTTTTTTCATTTTTCTCCTTGCATTGCTATCTAACTTTCATCATCAGGTAGGTCCATTCAGCATCTAGCTTGTTTTTAATCTTTACTGATTTGCGAATTCTTCTTCTTTTTTAGCAATATATAAAGCCACTGAAAGCTCACATGTCTTCTCAAGACAAAGAAACTATTTTTATCAACACAGAGGTAAGTAGGAATAGAAATGAGCTTTATTAAGATAATTCATGAAATTACTTTCTACAGTATCTATTCTATCTAATGATTGACTAGTTTTTAGGTATTTTTTGCAAGTTTCTTTGCTACGTTTCGAATACCTTCTTTGTTTTCAATTTTAGCCCCTTTATTTATTTCACATGACGTTTAAAAGAGAATTATCAACTAGGAGAACAAGTACCAATGTCAAACTAAATCTCAATGCATTTGATAAATATGTAAGTTCTATTAAAGCCAATATGCAGTTGAAACTCTTCAACCTGAACCTCTATAACATGAATGTCTCTTTAAATTGAACAAGTTTTGTGGTCTCTTAAATTAACAATACCTTTTTATAAACCTTACTCCATAACTGGAGAATGTGCTCCCTATGGAGACTCTGTATTATTTTCAACACTAGCGACTTTGTACACAGAATGAAATCTTTATATGTTTTCAATGTAATGAAATGATTGTTCTTCCATCTTTGTACATCACCATTTTAGAATATTTTGGCGCAACAACTTTTTAAATTATATATAATGAACTTTAATTTAATTTCTAACTTGCTATTTTTCCTGTTTTTAGAAAGATAAATTTCTAATATATGCAACATATTGCACAGGATTAGAAGAAGCACAACAACATGTAAGTTTAGCTTGGCTTTCCAAAAGTAAACATTTTTTCAAATACATTTCTTTAATGTGAGAAAAGGATCATCTAGATAATTATACTCAAGAAATAAGCGATGGATTTTTCTGCAGAGTCGCCCAACATCCATCTTTTAATCTATTCATGCAAGTTTTCCTATCATTTTTTAGACCATAGAATTATCAAAAGAATCTGGGTTCAGGGACAAAGTTGAGGTAAGATTTGAATTTTTAAACTAAAGGTATATAATTTCCTACCAATTTCAATGATTGTATTAGATTTTTCCAACATTTCTGGATCTAGTTTTGAGAAATTCTCTATTGATTTTTTCTTCCTGCCTTTATTGTTTCTTCTACAGAGAAAGTTTCCACCGTCCCTCTTTTTTGTTCTGACATAATATCAATGATAAAAGCTCTTCTGCCGTAGACAGAAGTCTATGCAAAGTAGATAAAAAATTCTACATAATTCACCAAAATTTCTAAAAGATGTGCTAAAAATCGATATCCAAAATAAACCTTACTTTGACCACTGAAGCAGACTGAAGATTATTGTTATTTTTCAGCAATGCAACAAAACAGCAAAACGAAAGTTTCCTTTACAAGAACAGTTAATGATTCCGTTCCAAAGAATATTGAAATATCCTTTATTACTGAGGGTAGGTATTTTCTTCAGCTATCTATTGTTTTTCAAATCAATATGATACAGTTGACTGTTTAGTCTCAAGTAACGTTTAATAATTTTGCTTGCTCTTTCATATTGTGAGATTTATTTGCCATTCTTCAGTCAAATAATCAAACCTTGGTTAGTATAGATGACTTCTTTCATTTCAGGATCTGAACAAACACACACCTGAGACTCATGAAGATAAAAAGGCTGTTGAACAGGCTTATGACCTTATGGATGTAGGTTTTATTCATTCTACTTGTCACTACTCTGAACAATAAAAATAATCTTGAATATAATTTATTATTGCAGGGTCATAGCTTCTGTTTACTTATAGTTTGTGTTGGCACGTCATATTCTTTGAATTTCATGAATTCCCTTACAGGATGTGGCCAGATACATTAATGAATACAAAAGAGATGCAGAAGCAGTTAAAGTGCTGGCGCAAATCGAAGGAAGGTTTGTTGATACCTTGTTTTATAGTACCTAGTCTCTGAGTATGGTTTTTATCTCATCAGAAAGCTTTTTATATAGAAACATCCACACGTTTCTTTCTCGCTAATCGTGCATTGGATTATGTACCTTTTCTTTTCAGAATAAAGGCTATCATTATTGATTACCGTTATTCCTTGATGTAATGAATTTTTTTCTCTTTCTAGTATAAAATATGAAATGCAAGCTCAGGGGGTAAGTCTTCATCTTATTTAAATTCAATTGCCTTAAGGTTGAACTAGCTAGCTTTTGAGGACTAGAAATTGTCTAAGTGCCGAAACTAGACTTTCCCTTAAATTGCAAAAGATTACTGTATTTAAATACTTCAGGAATTGTTTTCTCAAATTGGAGTACTATGAATCATCTTTCATAGAAAAGGGGATACCACCATATGAACAGTGTATTTTATTATTATATTTGAACACAACACAATTTAATTCATTTAATCATTCATTCATTCGTTCATTCATTCCATTCATTCATTCATTCATTCATTTTCAGAGTAAAGGCGGGCAATATGGACGCTACGTTAAATGTGGAGAAATTCAAGTCAAATTTGACTCCCAAGAAAAGAAAGTCATAAAGTAAGAGTCTTATCAAGTTAGTCTCACTTTCAAAGTTATCATTGGTTTGTTTTGAAACATTGCCAGTAATGTTATGCATTTGCCAAAGATTCTCATTGATTTATGTCATAATTTGAAGCCATTTTTCAAAGTTTAAAATTTTAAAAACAGTCAAGCAATATATTTTCGGATAGAACACTTGTATTTTTATAAGCTTGAGAATGGTGATACCATCTCATTGATTTAACATCACTATTTACTCTTTTCTTTTGTAGACGGTTTGCCTTCTTGTTTCAAAAGTCTATTTTACTGTGCAAACAGAGAGGGGACTATTATGACGTCAAAGAAATATTTGATATGCAGAAATTTAAAATTGCTGACGTACCTCCAGTTGGAAAGGGCAAGGTATGTGGTTTGTTTGGCTCTTATTGTCAAGGCGAGTAGGTAAAGTTTACGAGACAAAGAAAGTCACATCGGAACAAGGATGACTGGATCTCTAGGCTGGCAATGGTGTATCAACTTGAGCTTAGCATAATGATTTATAATTGTGTATTTGTTGGAGAATCGAGACAAAAATACCATTAGATTTGCTAGAAATTTTCCAACATGGTTTATTATAATGAGTATACCTTCTTATCTGTCACAATCTCTTTACTTACAGTTCAGTCAAGGTTGGTCCATGCAGGCACATGCTCCCGATGGTGGTATGTTTATTTAAGTACCTTTTGTTATTATCGGAAAGAAACCGGGGTTTATTTTGGTTCGGGAGTCTTCATATCGAAAGCATAAAGCCATTTTTCAAATCTTTCCATGATACTTATGACACTCTTTCAACTCAATAAAAAAAAAGTTCCTTTGAATTGTACTGACTTCTTATTTCTTGTTTTAACTTTCAGTAACAGAACATAAAAATTGCACCATGTTTGCGAAAACACAGCAGGAGAAAATCAATTGGGTTTCCGAAATTTCTAAATGCATGTAAGTATGTCATAATGTGTCGCAGTTTCAAAACCCATAGTAACTTATATTTACTTTCGTGTGCCTAATAAACTGCATACTGAATGGTATTTCTCAATTCTAAGAAAGATTTTGTCATTGTATCTTAAGATCATTGATTTAAGGCCCGAAGGGCTCGAGTAGAATCTCTAACCTTCCTCAGGCAAGAAAAAGTGAAGCCCACTTATTTCCCATCTAGAACCTAGAATTCGCCGCAATCATGACGACGAATTGTATCTAGCGCTTCTATTGTTTTTGTGGACTGCATTTTTTTAAATCTAGCGATAGATTTTACTTTCAATCCGTCGTTTGTGTAAAAGCCACGCGCAGGCGTTCTGTATAGGAAAAGTGTCTTCATTTCCCATTCAGGAGTCTCGAGTCTAGCCCTTCGGGCTTTAAACTCAATACTTAGGATAATAATGGGCGATGTTTTCCTAATTTGTAACTTATTTTTTTACTCTTTTACAGAGAGGCGGTAACTTTATCACAATACGAAGGGAAGTTGGACAAGCATCAATTTGAACTTACAACCTTCGAAAAACCACAATGTTGTACTGTTTGTAACAAATTACTAAGGTAAGCTTTTAATATCACCCATCGTTCGATAGTTTTTCGAATCTTAGCCTACAAAAAATGATATGCTGATATTAAAGAACGAATAGTGGTTTTATATTTGTAACCCAAGATTCGCTCAAAACACTTATTTTACTTTTCAGGGGTCAAGTCAGTCAAGGCTATAAGTGTAGCAACATTGGTAAGACCGTATTTAATAAAAGAGCTACACTCTAATCATATGTTTTAGAATTTGAGTGATTTAGGCTACCAAGAAAAAAAGTACAATTCATTCGATAAAAATTATGAAACTCAAAACTCTAGAATAAGCTTTAGTTTACCATTTCCATTTAACTATTCAAGGCTGACAACACCCAAATTTTCATATGTTTTCTGTACAAAAGATAACGCAATCATCAACGAATATTTTGAAAGCCATTTTTCAATTTTAGAATGTGGAGCTATCGTACACAAAGACTGTTTGGTAAAATGTCCGAGATGTAAGATCGCACCAAGTCGTCCTCTAAACCCTAAACCTACCAGTAAGTTCTAAGATCATTTTTTTGCAGGAGAAAGTTCGAAACAGGGAAATTCACATTTTGAAACAAAGAAAGATTTTTTAGCTAGAGTTCCCTTTCCCCTAATTACAATGATATGCATCTGAATCAAGTTTTCATTACTATTTTGTAATGATACTAATCCCTGGAATCAAATACTTTCGTTCAGTTTGAAATGGATTTCTTTTTGAATATCTGTTTTGTTAGAAATTCTAAAAATAAATTTCCTTACCGCTCAGGATTTACAGAAAACACAGTTTCTCGAAAGTTTCTCAATATTACTTAACGTATTACTTCGAATAAACGCCCGGGGCGTTTATTTCATTTTTTCGATTTTAGGAAGGGCGTTTATTCGAGGGAGGCCTTTAAAAGAAGGGGGCGTTTGTTAAATTATTTGAGTCTAACGTCGAATATTTAGAGCAAATCTACTCTTTGTTTTAGTTCGATACCAGGATTTCAGTGCAAATTTCTTTGGGTCAGCGACTAAAGTTGCATTAAAACTGATCTGGTTACAAAAAAGACTAAAATCTTCCTTTTCAATCCTAATCAAAACTTGTATCAAAGTACAAGCCCCCTAGAGGGGGCGTTTATTTGAGGGGGCGTTTGTTAAATAATTTTCCTTTTGTTGAGGGGGGCTTTTAAAAGAAGGGGGTCGTTTATTTGAAGTAATACGGTAGTTCTCTACTACGTACCCGGAGAATTATTTGTTTTTGTTATTGATGAATAGGTGGGCGAAGCATGAAATCTTATGAGTGGAGTACAACAAGGTGAGAAGCTCAAAGAAAGGGCTTTTGATTGTAAATTCAAGCAAACTGTTTTCGACGAAACTAAAAATTCTTGTTCATTAAAAATCAATTTAGACTGACTGGTCTTCGTAGTGTTTACGTTTGCTTGAATTTACAGTCACCATTATTTATTGTCTTATATGTGTATACTAATTTTATTTTTATTTTCATTTACTTTCATATTTCACTCAAATAATTGCACTCCCTTCCTTCACTCGTTCCTTCACTCGTTCCTTCACTTACCTATTCACAACTTCGACACGACAGTACACTTGAGACCACGTGATGCACGGCCTAGAATGTAAGTCACATTATGCACTAAACTAACTTGATCCTTGATACCAAAGAGGTAATCTGCAATTCCTGAAATAACATGCCGTCACAACTGATTTAGGGACTGGTCATTTGGAGGGTAGACTTGAGTCTTATTAAACTAACACAAAGTGTAAAACACGTGAAATCAAAAATGAGCTTTGATCCCACCTTAATCACATGAGCAACGTATTTTGTTCAAGTTTTAGTGAAGGAAGAAGATAACCTGCTAGGACGAATTACTTACATTACCGTATTGTAACTCGTAACAATTGACAATATAATGACAACTTTAAATTTGACACTAAGATAATTCACCGAGACTTGCACTTCGGGAATGGTCATGAAATATCTATGGGAGAATGGGATGGATAAACCTCTCTCCCCTAAGGATACCATAAACAAAAACAATTTCATACTCACTCTCCTACCACAGTGGGCAGAAATCAGCGGTCAGACACACATTTGGCCATAAGGTTCGATCTAGATGACTTGGAAAGGTTATTCTGGTCAGGGGGGGGGTCAGTACTAAAATGTAAGACATACATGAGTACTAAAAGGATTTTCGCTAATTTTTGACATACCCCCACCTATTTTTCGAAAATGTTATTTTAGTACACATGTACTTAAATTATTTTGAGCAATTTAACATAGATACCACCCATTTTTTGCCCTTTTACGGGTTTACATTTACCAAATTGGGGTCATTGTTACAAACCTAGTGGAATTTAGCGCATCAATCTGCATAATAATATAATTTTATTACTAAACTGTGCTAAACTGTACATAAAAATATTTTTTTTAAATATTTAAAAAATTGGAAAAATTCTGAAAGATTTTTTCGAAAATTCCTGAAAAAAAAAATCAATTTTTTTCCAAAATGTTAAAAAAATGCTCCATTTTGGCTGATTTTAGAACAAAATACTAAGATTTTTCAAATATTTCTTTAAGGGACCACCCTTTTGGTATTTTAGTACACATGGTACTAAAACTATTTTTGAGCTTTTTTGCAGTACCACCACGTCACTAAATGTCATGATGTCTGAGATTTTAGTACCAACCCCCTCCCCCCTGTTCTGGTTATTCCCCTGAAAATTTTTTCCTCAGATTTTTCCACTTTTTGACTAGAAAAGGCTGTAGAATTCATTTAAACCAACTTGGAAGTCTTAAAATTGATGGTTACTAAGGGAGAAACACTAAATTTTGAGAAAATGGCCAACCTTTGTCAAAAATGGCATTTTGGGCCGAAAAGCAACCAAAAATTGCATTTTTTACCACTCAAAATCCTTAGATATTAAAAATACATAGGTTCTGACAGATGGATTTTGTTCAGCTGTGGCTTCCAAATTTTAAAAAATATCACGGTTAGCTTAAAAAAAATTGTGCAAATCAACTCTTTTGTTTATAGGGTCACTATCATTCTTGATGGCTCCATTATTGAATACTCCAAAGTCATTTTTTGGAAAATGCCATAAGCAGATCAATGCTTTACTGGGCTATTTAGAAGTAGTTTTTAATGTAGTTTTTGAAAAAAAACATTATGGTTTCATATGTTCTGCTTCTGGCATTTAGAGAAAAAAGCCTTAAAAATGGGATTTTTCCATAAATTTGATAAATTCCATTTTAAGGTCAATTTGTAACGATTTAAGGGTCTGGACTTTTTTTGGGTACTCCATTGACTTCAAATTTGCCTTAAATTTGACAAAAACCCAAAAAATCATTGGAAAGAAAAGTTTTGATATAAAAAACATCACACAATTTAGGAACACTCTCCTCTAAAATCCTCCAAACCTTCTAGTAGATACTTTATGACCTCTCCAAGCTTACCTTGAAAAAACTAATTTTGTTGGGGACCAATTTTGGTCACTCGCCAAAATAAAAAATTTCGTTTCGTTTCAAAAGCACTCATTTTTAGGCAAAAAAGATCAACTTATCGTGTCGTTCGCCAAAATTAGTTCTCAGAAAAATTAAAAAAATTGCTGCTTCGCAAGTGATAAACTACAGCCCGGCTGGTAAAAAAACATTTATAACGTCTAGATAAAGCTCGATAAATCGAACATGATTTTAAAAGTTTGCCAGTAGCAGTTGTCTGATATGATGGATTCTGAAACAACGTGTTGTGCAAGCTGGAAGTCTTTTACTAGAAGTTAGGCTTTGATCGTTCTCTCATAGCATTCCAAACGCTCACAAGTCACCACCAGCCCAACAAGTTTCACAAATGCAGATCAGCGACTCCTTCTCTAAATACCACTGGTAAGATAATTGTTTTTATTTGTGCAGAAGTAAGTGCTGTTATTTTTTACAAGGACAATTTTTTTCATTTTTCATAAAGATTATATTTTTTTCCTTTTGATAAAAGTTTGGATATTGTAAACGTTTCACAGTGGAGTCTCTGTAACTCGAACATTTTAGTTAGAACCTCTACTCAACTCGGTCAAGTTTTCTGGTCCCTTCAAGTACTCCTAGTTCGGGCCAATCTTAGCCCTCCCCGGCGAGTATTCGAGTTACGGAATCTATTTATATTATTGTTACTTTGCCCTGGTTGTACGGAAGTCAATCCGGTTTTTACCATAGTTTCCGTTCCAAAAACAAGCCTTGTAAGCAGAAATTGTGAGTATTAAAGTCCATTTTTTGGCATTCTGTCGAAGCGTACCCAAATTTTAGTGCAGCAATGTTATCATTCGCTTGTTACTGTTATTTAGTGATTTAAATAGAAGGGACATCTTCACACTTTGATCATCATCGTGGTTTTGACGATATCAACATTTGAATTGTTAGCTGTTAAAGCATTCCACACGAACGAATTCCTTTGATTCAAATCAATCTCAACATTACAATCATTACCAAACCACCAGGCTGTTTGTGCGCTATTGACGCATGTTTGGGCGGACAGTGAACTCCTATCTTTAGTAGCGAATGAGAAACCCGCCAATGTTTCAAATCCCGAAAAGCCAGATACGTGAATCAAATCTGAACTCAATCGAAAATATTCAGTTTCTTGTTTGATCGAAAAATGGGCGTATCTCCCGGTCGCGATCTTTCCATCACTGTCTACTGCTTCAATCAATAGATCGACTCCTTGCGATTTGCTTTTGGTCAGCTCATATATCAGATGATTACCCAGCCAAAAAGGTTTATCTTTCTGGTGCTTACCTTTACCAAAACCACCTTTGAAGTTTTCCCATGTTTTGTAAAAATCTCTGGAGCTTGTTCGTCTTTGTATAAGCAACCACGGGCCGTCTTCTCTTTTCATCTCACAAAAGACTTTCGTTTGCTTTTCATCAGAATATGTTACCACATAAAAATCATCTTTATCAAAGCCTTTGTTCTTCCAATCTTGACAACTCCTTTCTGTGATTGATTCTCTTATTAACGTGTAATAATTGCTTCTCTCTGATTCTTCGAAATCGATAGGGAGATTCTCTGGATTTTTTCTGATATTGAATGACTGACATTGGTATAGATATGGCGTACCCACAGCTATTTCTTCCACGTTCATGGACTTGCAATGGGATTTATGTGCCAAACAAAATAAATGACACTCCATCTCAGAGCTTACGTTCTTCGAATCTACCAGTTCTCTACCAATATATCGAAGTTTTTCTCCTTTCAGTTCTAGTTGACCTGTGTTGGCCATTAATGCCAAAATTGTTGTTTTGAGAAAGGAAATGACTACTAGTATTCTCAGATCCATTTTGAACGATGAATGTCTTTACCTTTCGCTGCAATCAAAAATACTTCTTCTTTTTTTCCTACTGAAGCTCAAAAAATTGATTAATGGGTTGATAAATTTTTTCATTTTGATTCATTCCTGTGGGGTTTCTTGAAAAGAAAAGATTTATAGATCAGATATTGATAGGTGGGAATTCTTTCTAATTTTTCATTTGTTTTGATTTTAAGGCATGCTGTCAAACTTCTTCATGCTTAGAGTCCTTCACAGCACTCACTTAATCGTGATTATTTCGTTATTCAAAATGTTTCTAGATTTATGTTTCTTCATGGAGGGTCATTACTAAAATCATATATGAGTACTAAAATGGTTTTGGGGAATTTTTTCTATACCACAAACCAAATTTTGTAACCAAGGGGTATGTTAGTACACATGTAATCTTTTTGGGCCATTTTGATGTAGCGATCCCCTATTTTGATGTAGCGATCTCCTATTTTGGTCTTCTTGGGACCAATTTTTCACGAAAAGCAGATTTTTGCAATTTTGGAACTTTAAAAAGTTAATACTTTTTACTAACAATTGATTTGGGAATGTTTCTTCAATGGAAAAATTCAAAATATTCAAAAAATGTAAAAAATCACTAATTTTGGCTGAATTTTAATTTATTTAAAATTAAATTTTTTTTTTTTGTAATTGCTCAAAAACGTTGAAAAGCGACCTATCAAATTGTTATAGAAGCATAATTGCATGGATCATGATTTTCATTGTTGAAGCGATAAAAACCTAATGGAAGTATCTTTTTATGTAAAACGAAGTAAGATTTTAAGTGAAACAAAGAAATTTATCTGAAAAAACTGAAAAATTTGATAATTCCAACCGATATTGACTTCAATAGCTACACTGATAAAATCAGCCCTACTTTTGACTTTAGGGGTCTTTAAGCCAAAACTTAAAGCTGAATTCCATAGAAAATAATTTGAAATGACCCAAATGAAAATTTTTAGTCCTTCAGAGAATTATTTCAAGCATTTTTTGTTTTCATGTCCACTTTAAACTCTTTATTCCTGCAAAAAAGTGATAATTAGGTTATAAAATTTGATAGGTCGATTTTCAACGTTTTTGAGCCTTTTCAAAATGTGAAATTTTTATTCATTTCAGCATAATTTTTGATCTATTTGACCAAATTTGATAAATGACCCCTCAAAATTTAAGTTTATCTTTCCTCTTTCCAATGCAAAAAGATTGATCTTTTAAAAATTCATAGAACTCGAGAAAATTCACTTCAAAGAGCAGAACTTTTTTCTGGGACACCCGGTAGTTGATCGTTTGCATAAAAATCCCTAATTTTTTGAAGTGACAAAGATAATTCCCAAGATCATCAAACTTCAGATAAAACATTTTACAGATTTTGAATTATTTACCGGATTCTCCGGCGGTATCGCGCTATTTACCGCTGTTTTATTATGAATTTTTCTTGGACCTATTGTCTAAAAAAACCCTGCCGCCGCCGGTAATATACGAATACCGGCGGAAACCCGCGGAATAACGCAATATATTTCTAAGCTCAATCATAAAGTCTAAATTGATTACGGGCGGGTTGCCGCAAAACACCGCGAAACCCGGCGGCGGCGGCGGTAAAATATTCTACTGAAAAATGTTGATTACCGGTGGGTTGCCGCGAAACACCGCGAAACCCGGCGGCGGCGGCGGTAAATTATTCTAATGAAAATTGCTATTAATTTTAGACAAGCTCTGACGAATGAGAAATACCGCCGGGTTTCCGCCGGGCTACGCGGTAAATAGATTGATATCTGTGCTTAAATGAAAACATTCTGTAAATTTCAAAATATTCATAATCAGTAAATTTCACGTTAGCTTTGGCTGTAGCCATCATTGATATCGAAAGAATTTTGTCGGCTGAAGAGTACTATTTGTAGGCTTCATATTCTCATTATCATGACCATTCTTCAGGTTTGCTGGACAGTTATCACGTGATCAAGCGTCCGGAGTTTTAAATGGTCATCCGGACGGAGCCTTTTTGATCAGGGAAAGCCCGAATTCACCGGGGCTAGCGATCAGCATTCGATACGGGAACGACGTCAAACACATCAAAATCGGTCGGAGTGGCAGCCGGTACTATCTGACGGAAGCCAAACAGTTTGAAAGCGTAGAGGAAGTGATCAATTATTACAAAGTGAACACTCTTGGCGTTAGTTTCCCAACGCTTCCTACCAATTTAACCATTGGAGTATCAAGTGAGTAACTTTTCTCTGATTACCCCCCCCCCCCTCGAGCATGCTGTACTACTATTAGTTGTGTACTACCCGTCACCCGGCGTCCCACCCGCCGGGGAGTAGATAAGCTGAACGCATCATAAGCCCTTGGATATTGGGAAGGGTATTAAGATTTGATCTTTAAGCCCAAAGAACGAAAACGAAAAATTACCAGTTATCAGCGTCCCTTCATACTTCCGAAACTTTTTTAAAAATACGATTCCATAGATTTTATCGCACTTCTTTTTTACCTTCCTTGTCTTATTTTCTTCTTTTTCTTATCCCTATTCATTTCCTTTCCAGCAAATAAACAACGGACGATGACCACGCGGTACGCATGGCAAGCTCGCAATGAGCAAGAGCTCTCTTTCCAGGTAAGTTTTCGTTAGAGATTCTGAACCTTTTTAATTATACCGTAGCTTTCATATGTTATTATAAAAGTTTTGGACATCATCAGCTTACCTACTTACAGAACTTTGGGTGTAAGAAAACTAAAATGTACATTTTTTGATATATTAATTTCGCTATTTCTAAAGCTCCGACTACCGTCTTTAGACACCAAATTTCATTTTTAACTTTCTCAAGTTAATGGTAATTTCAATTCCAGCCAGCCTTAATTCTATTCAGTGTTTGGTCCTACAGTAGCTATCAAAGTCATCATCTTGTTTATTCTTCAGGCTGGTCAAACGATAGTTGTGAAGAACAGCGATGGTAAATGGTGGTTCGGTGAATGTAATGGAAAGGTAGGCATGCTTTAGCTTAATCGCGCCTCCCAGATTTCACTCTAAACTTCTGACTGTTGTTGTAAGAAAGGTTTCAACAAAAGTTTTTATTATTTCTGGAAAAAACCATATAAATGTAGTAATGCCATTTGAAAAGGCGCAAATAGAAAACGATGTGGTATTTTGCCGGATTTGAAGCACTTAACCTATTTTTATTTTTAGGAGGGATTCTTTCCAAGCAATTATGTGGAGTGAGGCTTTCGTTCTTGAGGTAAAATTTGATTTCAAACTACGTATAGTCCTACATTTCTTTTAGCTAGAAAATACATTTTCCAGCCTTAACATGAATGACAATGAAAGTATGTTTATCAATTGTATTAAATGTCATTTGTCAATTGAGTTGGCTCGATTTTAGTCTTGTTGTATGGTACTTGTATTCTTCGCACTTCTCAGAGCTTATAAAATAACAATTGAAAGCTCTTAAATTACCAAATGCCTTCTAAATGGGGAGTTTCTAAACATCGACCATGACCGGCGACCACGACCAGCGACCAGATAAATTTGGGTTATCGAGTTTTTTTCCTTTTCTCCAACGTAGAGTGTCTCTCCTTATCATTTGAATATATCATATTGAAAAGAAGCTCACCTCTATCTCATCTATTTAGAGCACTTTTTAGTATTCTGAGGACTTGATTTAGACATTCTCTACGGTGGAGAGAGCAGATAACCTCGATAACCCAATTTTATCAGGTCGCTGGTCGTGGTCGCCATTTCTAGTCGATGTTTAGAAACTTCCCTCTTAATGATTTTCCTATCTTTTTTTAGGTACTGGTCATGCTTTGTTTTGTTGTTTATTGTGAATAAAGAAATTTTTCTATTTTTGTGGAATCCACGTAATTAATTTTAGATAAAACATTGTTTAGTTCCTAGGCTCCCTTGTTATAATGATTTTCAAAATTGAAAAATGTTCGTCTAAAAATTTTACCAAATTATGGGGAATTTTAACAAAAAATATTTGAAATCAAGAAATTGCAGCGTATCCGGAAGAAAATTAAATAGAAGGGGCGGATAACTTTTATAGCTTGGAAATTTCAAGGATTAAAATTAAAATGCATCCTAAAATCAGACTTTTTTCACAAGAGAGGTATCAAGTATACTGTATACTTTTCCTGATACACTGTGTTTCTTTTGTAATGAAACCCAGAGTCTAGCTGTTTGAAATATTTGACTTCCAGATTCTTTATATTGTAATGTGTAAAAACACTAGATCTTTTTGCCTAACCAAATATTCTCCAAATTCACAATATTGGGGCTTGTTATTTTTAAGGCAACAGTACAACGCGAGAATCTATATCTAGAGATTTCAAATTAGAAAATAGTTAAGGCTGGTCTCTATTTTCTCGCGAAATGGGCGACAGTTTTTTTCTTAACCTTTTTTGCCCGAAGAAAAGATTACGTCATAAAAAAGTTTCACGCGTTGAAGGAAGTTCTACTTTTTTCATCCGTTGCGTCAATTTCGACCAATGGAATTGCTTCATTTTTCAACCAATGGCCTTACAAAAACGTCAAAAGGTTTTCGCTCATTTCGCGCGAAAGTGGCCGCCTTTGGGCATAAAAATATGAAAGTTTTAAACAAAAACCTAGGAAAATTTTACAAGAGAGCAAACAATTTCAAACCATCTCACCATATTTTAATTTGGAATATACGTTATATTTAATCCCCAAAATTGATAAAGGGAAAGTTAAAGGGTAAAGTCAATATTATGGGGTCTAACGAAAATATAGATTTACAATAGAAATTTAAAACGAAACTATTTTTACATGGTTTTTTTTTTTCGTTAAACAATTAAATAATTTTCTACCAACTGTAGCTCGATACAACTTTTTTTTCCATAATGTTCTAATTTCAAAATATTATTGAAATCTCCTTTTGTAACTAGAATTTTTCGTATTTTTTTCGCGACATTATGATTTAGTTTTTTTAATTATTGTTATAATATTCTGATGATTCAATTATATAATTTCGATAAATTTTCACCACAGTAGAATTTTATGTAATTTTTAACAAAAATGCCATGCCTTTTCTTCGCCTAAACATGAAGTCAATTGAACCAAAAATGACAACATCCCTGTTCACAATTTTCTATAAATTCTGAAACTGATTTTTATGAAAACGTTTGTTCTTCTGATATACTTATGCCACTTTCAGACCATGTTCGCACGTGATGGTTCCGCTTCGCTCCGAAACGGAATGAAGCCATTCTATTGGTTAGAAGTGACGTAACACTTGAATGTAACCAATAGAATGGCTTCATTTCGTTTCGGAGCGAAACGGAATCGTCACGTGCGAACATGGTCTCATTGGGTTTTTTTGAAACAAAACATCCCTCAATTGTTAATATTTTTTTTCCATTTAATTTTTTGCATCAAATATTTTTTTTTGTTAATTTATCATGTGTTTTGCTCGCAAACATTTTTTCCCGTTTAGGTTCGTCAGAAAGATAATAATTTTTCACTGAAAGAAATAATCACTTCTCTTCAATATTTCTCAAAGATTTACATCGTATCGTACCATAACGAACTATCGAATGAATGGTGTCCCATTAGGGAAAAATTCTTTTTCTTCTTATTTTATACACCTTTTCGACCGTAGTCGCGCGGTCAGGCGCGTGCCACTTTATTATTAATGAGGTTAGTTAAGCGCGGGTTTATTTTGACCGTATAGTGCGATACCGTAGGCCTGTACATAACTTGCCAAAGCAAACCATGCAAGTGAAATCTTATGTACAGACCTACGATATCGCATTGAACGGTCTAAATAAGTGTAACCTCGCTATTTAATTATCCCCTAAACTCGATCCAATCCTTTTTTACACCTTTTTCTATTGTCTATACATGTATATTTTTCTAAAGAAACATCAGGCTCAGAATGCCTAAAAACTAAGGTCGTGTTCAGACCAAAGGTTTAAAAGCAATTAGGTCTACATGTTTCTTTTATATTCCTTTTGTATCTAACGGCACGCTCCTCATTAGTTAAACCAAAGTTTAAAAAGGAATCACCCTCTAGTTTAAAAAAAAAGTTTTTACGATTTCGTTACAGTTTTCTGAATAGACGAAATCAGAATTCGCAAGTGAAAAGCATGCTCCTTTTGTAAATTAAGAAAAAAGAACGTGAAATTTATGACTTAGAGACGCTCGGAGCATCTCTAGCAGTAATGGCTTCAACGACCACGAATTAGTGTTTTGCAGAGGGATTCCCTGAAATCTTTTTTGTTTCAAAGTATCTCAAGAGAGAAGATGACATGATTTCAAGTTAGGAAAGGAGATTCCTCGAGATCGCCAATCGATGATGACAAAAGAAAAGTGATTATAATTAAATTCCCATATCAACAAAGTACTACTTGAACCTTAAACTTAAACTTTCAGGTCTGAACACGACCTAAGAAACATGCTGAGGCTGAGAATGAGAAAATAACATTTTTTAATGCGGTCATTTTAAGACCTTCCAATCAAGGCTGATTATGTCAAAAAGTTTAGAAACATGCAAGAAACATTTAAGGCTCAAAAGACCGATTCCTTAAAAAACATCGAGGCTGCTTGGTAAAACTAGTTTCTTAAAAAAAAATGTGTAGGTGCGAAAAAGACTGGGACGGTTTTAGGGTGGTAAAACGGACAAAAAATGCCCGCGCGGCAATTGGCGGCTACGGTCGATAAGGTATATTGAAATAGCTTATTACATTTCTTTTAGATAAAATCAATGAAAAGAATCTGTATTGAAATTACAAATGTACAAATTAAAACGGTCAGTCAGCATATATATGTCAACTCAATGGTGCATGAAACCGGCGGTATTGGCCAAGAAAAACAATATTTCTTTAAATGTAGTTATTTGCCCTGCTGTAGTATCGAGCACACTCTAATTGTGAAGAAACAATTTAAAAGCTTATATTGATAAATGATTGAAACAACAATTCTAGGATATGCTTGGAGGACATTGGATGTTTAAGCATAAAATATGTCATCGAAATAAAGGTATTCTCATATTTCTTGATACGTATTGTCTTCCATTTACATTACGTATATTGTTTAAGTATTCATATACAAGGTGCAGTATGCAGTGCTGAATAGTCCCAATAAAGACGAAAAGCATACAGCGTTGTTGCTACCTAATCTCCTAAGTGAATTTAGTTGGATAAAAATAGTCATTTCTTTATATATTATATCACTAGTTATGAATACACTTAAAAGTCGACAACTTTACACAAATACCATACGGAAACCGTTGTAAAGATAGTTGCGGTTGTGAAGAAGGAGATCCGATCCAATGTAGCAGCCACTGCAAGCCATTCTCTTTGAACTCTCCTCCGTTTCTCTTGCTCTTTCAGTAGCTCCACCAAGATGACGATTTGTTGTGACACTTCCGCCCAATTCTCTTCACAAGCACTGTTCTTCACTTTCTCCAACAAGGGCGTCAAATTCAAGAGACGCCACAAACGCTCTGAAGGTATGCTATTTACTTTGATACCAATATCGACCGCCCGTTGATGAATAGTACGATTCGGGCGTTGCGTATTTTCAAGCCTTTCTAACTGTTTAAGCCATTTGGTAGTCGGGTGTATAATACGTAGGCCAACACCGGGGGTTAGTTGCTCCAAGACGTAGTATCGTAGCCAATGAGGCAGTTCTAGAACAACCTTATTAGCGAAAAAGATACTCAATGAATAACACAATGTTGCGATTAATATGACCAGAGTTGAAAGGGTTAAAGCCAAGAAATAGGAGAAGAAAGGGATCTCTCCAGCACTTCCAGGAATCATTTTCAATACTTTGGTTTGGAAGAAAGCTAAAGCCAGAATCAGATGACAGACCATGATGACACGTTGACCTGTCGATAGAGAAAAGAAAACGTATGGTTTAGCTCTTCAACATGATTGTACAGTATTAGACAAAACGATGAGAATTTGGTTGGCTTTAAGGCATTGCAGTTTAAATTCGATAAATTGGTTCTTTTGTTATAACCTTTGTTGAGAAACCATGACCATGAGAATAGATCTTATCGGAGTTTTTGATTTTTCTAAAAAAGCGATGCATTGTGGGATTGTTTTGGGAGTATTACAATAGAAATCTCTTAGGAATTCCTCGAGGGAATTCTATTGTAATACTCCCGAAACAATCCCACAATGCATCGTTTTTTTAGAAAAATCAAAAACTCCGACAGGGACCCATTCTAAATACTCTGAAAGGGAATCTCTTCTTCTCCTCTTTCTTCTTATATGGAAAGTGTTTGTTTTGATTTCAAAATCTCATCTTACGTGAAGCTGCCGGAACGAAGTAAACCAAAATACTGAGAAATGATAAACCGACATTTGGTAAAATCAATGCAGAAATTAAAAACATTGGTTTTCGTTTCACGTTGAGATGGCACACTACAGTTGAGAATTCTTGTTGGTGATTATCGGGTTGGTCATTATCAGTCCTTGCATTTGTTCGGTTGGTTTCGTTGAAACATCTGTTGGAGGTTAAAAGCCATTGTGGATGGTCTAGAAAATGTGCAAAATATTGAATACAAGGCAGTCTTGATATATTTCACTCACAGCTCTTGTTCAAAAATTGTATGAAGCTTACTATATGAACTTTTTGAGAAAGGATTCGACCTTCCGTCTGCAATAGCTACACTTTCACCGGTAGCCTCTTATCACTATGCCGAAAACCCAACACCTAGATTATATGTGTACATCTCATTATGAACCATTCGAGAGGTTATAAGCAGATTTGACACTGACCTTTACACAATGGTTATTACCGATACAGATCGACTGGAACGATATCAATCTTCCTTGGTCATTTTGGTTAGTTTCTGCGTAGCTAGCCGGGGTATTTAAAAGGCTGGAACACCGGATTCTTCCAGTCTTTTATACAAACTAAATCCCGTAACAATAATTGTATTATCATTATAACGCCTATACTACTGTATTACACGCATTATGAACAACTCCAGTCTAATAGAAAAAAAGTCTTTCAGATTTGTATCATTATATCAAGTAGCAAGCAAAGAACAAATATTCTAACGTAACTTAAAGAACAAATTACAAAATTCATTTTGTAGACATATGTCATCTCTACAGGAAATTTCAATTAACTAGTGAGCAACTATAAGCTTTATAAAAGAACCAAAAAATGACTGTCGCTAATATAGAGCAGTTGATGTATAATGTCACTTGATCTAGTGCCTTAGCAACCAGTAACCAATCATCTTTCAATATCCGTTTTCTCTCTTCCTCCTTTAACCAATCAAGTATCAGGGATAATTTCTGGGATAAAAGGCATAAATTTAATGACGAGAGTGAATGACCTTGCGATAAATCATCTACAATCTCTATAACATTCGACCGTAATTCAGTAGCTCCCCACAAACGTCCTGGGTGTCTTTTACCGAGAATTGAATTTATTGGATTCTGTTGTTGGTTTCTCTGGCAATGTTCTTCAATAGCCATTAACTTGATCATCCATTTGGGAGTTGTATAACGATCTCGATAACCCATACTTGGTGCTAGATGATCTAAAACGTAATATCGTAACCAGCGAGGCATTTCCAAGACAGTACAATTAGCAAAGTAGATACTTAAAGTATAGACCATGGTGACTATATTGGTCACCATCCCAATCAATGTCAAGAGAAGAAAGTACGTAAAGAAAGGAACCTCTCCAGCAGCGCCGGGGATGATATCCATAACATTGGTCAAAAATAAAGCCAATACTAACATCAAATCAATCAACATCAGAATTCGTTCGCCTATTGATGAAAAGAAATTACAGATTCGCAATAGTTTTCTTTTGAGTAGACTTCCCTAATTTCAAGAGCGTGTATATGGAATAATGTCAAATAAAATATACTTGTTTATGAGCCGACATTATCGTCCCAATTGTTGGCATTTTATTTCTTATTAGATGAATGTAAGAATTAGATATTAAATTGGGAATTTAAGTTTAAGTATATGAGCTCAGGAAAAATCAAACTCGCACAAATAGTAAAGTTTTACTTAGAATTGACTGGGATAAGTTTATTCTACATTTTGATTTGTATGGGACAAAGAGTGACAATTTCTTACCAGATGCCGCCGGGATAACATGAGCGAGGAGACTGATCAGAGTGATTCCAAATTTGGGCATGATTAATGACGTAATGAGAAATAATGGCTTTCGTTTGATTCGAACAACATAAATGATTTCTGAGAATTTGTTCATGTCCGGATTTTTGAAGTTCATTTCGTTCCGTCCGTTCGCAGATAGGATATTCCATTCGGAATGATCTGTAAAATATTGAACTATGCTATATTGATAATGTCAGTGATCTTGTGAATTATTAAAATACATTGCTATAAATCATTTAGTCGCCAAAGGGAACTAGGAGCCGTTCGTGGTTACGGAGAGGAAAAATAGGCTGAAATTATTAAAAGGCACCGAAAAATCCGTTTCAGTTATATCGAAACTTTCTGAATATCAGGCCCGGCGGAACAACTGTAAAAGTGGGAAGGCTGAAGGCTCAAAATGAGATAAAATTCGATAGGAATTGTGAGTCTGAAATTTCTCCACTTCCGCCGGGCCTGGATATAGAGACAGCTTTAAGAGTGTCGATAATTTTGGAGTTTTTTATCTGCCTCGTGTCTTGTTCCAAACGTTTTTCGTTATGACTAAATATAGAGGCCATCCTTTTTTGCATGGAGACGGAGGTGTAACGACAAACTTTTTAGCATGCGGTACAAAACAAATATCAAAGCCACATTGAAGGTGAAAAAGAAATGAAACTAATTTAGTTTTACATACATTAATTTGAAAATCTAGTGAGTGAGAGTGTACCTGTGTTTTTTTTGGATTGCCAAGTGCTTTTATATATTCAATGATGGGTGTTTATGGTGTTCTGCTTTGGTGCGTTGAATGGTGAATAAATGTTTCTTTTCAGTGACAGTAATTGCATTTCTTATAAAATTTTTCTACATAGAGATACTCTATGGAGGCTGATCCATATCAAGCTGTATATCCTTACTGAAGTAAACCAAATTATGACGTCGTTAGTACAAGCTTTGAAATTAGCCTGTGTCAGACAATTTTATTACCACTGCAGTCTATGACAACAATGATTTGTTTTTACTGGGCTTTCATTTTAAAAACAAAATATTTTGCAATTTTGCCGAAATTTGCCTAGGATTGCTTAGACTGTCAATAGTATGTTCAAAAATACATATCTATGATTCTCGTCCTACCTGCTAATAATCAGTGTCGTGATATTAATAATAATTGTGAAATACTGAAGATTGCAAGTTACCTTAATGGAACTTATTTGGCGGGAACTAATTTTAGCGAATTCGGCGAATTTAGACAAAATTCGCCAAAATTATTTCCCGCCAAAATTAAATATTTTGCTCATTCGCCAAAATAAGTTCTCGCCAAAATTAGAAATTTTCAGGATTTTTGCCGCTCATCAAAATTAGTTCCCGCCAAAAAAAGTTCCCTTTAGGTAGTTCTTTATTTCTCTATATTTCGCTCGATTTTTTTCGAATGTTCTTGAGTAATTTCTGATTCTATCTACTTCACTGTAACAATAACTGTGTTAGATTGAATTTTGAAGAAAACAATTATGATACTTACTGTGGAACATGGACAAGTCCAGAAAAGGAGCTTCTGATTTCACAATCAATTTCTTCGAGTCTAGTGTCATGCTCCCTAGCCTGATATCGCATTGTTGAATGTCGAACGGATAATCGATGACGTGTAACGGACAATTCGTTTCCGATCTAAACGGCGCTAACCACATGTGACGGCCGTCATGGCGTAAAGAGATTAACGTATTTGCCACGTTCAAATAACTACCGTGAATCTTTTCCTCGCCACGACTAAAATAGAATTTCGGTTAGTGGGATATTGTATTAGTATATTACTTTAAAATTTTGGAATGATGACTTCGTTTTAGGTAGAGAAACCACTATGATATTGCCGGTAGAAGGCTTATCCCGATCTTACACCTAAAAGCTGCAAATAACGTTGTGTGCCAGCTAGGTCATGGAATTGCAATCGTTCGAAGAAGGTAGTGTCGTTTATAAAGAGTGTTTGAACCCTCAATTGAGGGAGCAGTAGAAGCCTATTCAATGAGAAAAAAAGGTCATATAAAGGATTTGAGTTGACTGTAACGGAAGATTTACCTGTCATAAATATAGATATCAGGTGACCAAACTAATTTCGGATTGACATTGATCTCAGAAATGTTTTCATATTCTTCAGGGTCCCAAGTCAGTTTCTTGTTCCACCAAATCTGAGAAAAAATTCTGCACTACAGTTGACGCTTTATAATTGTCGCCAAATAAAAGAGCGTATCAAATAGTAGAGCGTCCTTTATGAGAGTTTCTTGTTGATGGTGACTCTCAATATTAATGCAATATAATGACCAGTTTGTGAGGGCTGTACTGAGAAATATTGCCCGAGGTCAAGTAACGGCCAAGCTTGCTAGGCAATAATGCGTAATTATTTGAGACAAAATGATGTCAATGCAGTGTTCATTTTCCTTTGAAAAAACTGACGTCGCAATGAATTTTTCTAACAACGGGTAACTATGTGCTGTGTAGGCCCGTCGTCATGCGCAATAAACCAATTGCATTGCACAAAAGGCCTTGTAGCCCGCTTCGAGAAAGTAACCGGTTAACAATATCGAATAATGGAGTGTATAGATCAGTAACGTCGAATTAGAAAATGTCAACTGTAATTCAGTTTGAATTTAGAAAATGAGATCAGAGTTACCACCATGATACAAGAACCTAAAATGGTAATCTTACCTGTCGATAGTACATTCGGAGGGTGAGTATGCCATTTAACTCATGGAATTCCTCAATCTGAACCAAAGACATCCCGATTCGGACAGTAATGGAACTGGTTTCGTCCGGAAATGAAAACATTGTACATTCACGTGAGAATTTGTTCTTTGTCAGCTCGAGAGAACAATTTCCAAATAACTTTTTATGGAGCTCGCTTTCTGCAGAGATTTTTAGTTGCGTTACGTTTGTAGTGGAGTTGTTTTTCTCCAGTATTGCGAAGATGTCATCTAAATAAGAAAAAAAGCAATTCTGTAATTTCGAATAAATACTTCTACCAACCCTTTACCTCGAAGGGGGTTCGAGTTTACAAGATATTTTATCGGCGGTATAATGAAGGTGCATCTTCCAGCTATGGTGTGTAAAGTTGTTGAAAAGTTGAAAGGAGTGGCGCCCTCCTCTACATTCGGCTAGCTAGCTATCGAAAGAAGAGCCTTCGGATCACCCTCGACTGCGGTTGCAAACTTACTAAATTAAAAGATGTTAATCGACTGTCTTTGTGAACGTGTCAATACAATGTATTGGCTTCCACATTTTATTCAGCTCGAACTCAACTCCCATTCGTGTATTTTTTAACGCAGGGGTATACGCAGTAAGTCATAACAGAAGGCTAAAGATGAATATCATTACGATTTGAAGCACTGCAAAAGTTGTGCTGTCCCCTCGATTTTTATACAAACGCTAGATTCGTCATCCGAAATAAGGCGAAAATTTTAAGGCTTCTCTTTTTCTTGCTTTGGAAAGGCTGACGATTTGCTTCTAGCACTTCGGGTTCAAACTCAATGAATAGACTTATATTAAGTATACTCCATGGTATCGAAAGCATCTTCGAAATCAATATTGACAACTTATCACATATCATATCTGGTGGGATCATCTTGCTAAGATAAAGAGGCGTATCAGTCTGTATTTAACAAAACTCGTATTATAGAGAGCATTAGAAATATAAAAGTCCCGAAAGTTTTATGTTTGAGAAGAAACACCCCTACTCAAATCCTCCTCTTCAAACTGAAGTAGTTTTTGCCAGTACTTTCTCTGGCGCAACTTAAATCCAATGGATATCCAACATAATTTGCCGATTTCGCTTTATCTTTCTACAAGACGTGATTGACATAATAATTAAATTCTAAATTACTTGGGTAATTATCCCGGCGACAATCATTTATTTCCTTTCTCGTAAAATTATTTTCTCTGTGGTGCACCGAAAACTATTTTTGAATCAAACGGAGGCTCTTTCCCAAGGAAACTGTAAACGGATATACACGTTTTTTTTTTATAAGGAACATGTTTATAAGGAACTCGAGGCTGAAAATGGTTCAAAAAATAAGGAATTGTTAAGGAACTGCTCAGGCTGAGAATAAGTGGATTTGAAAATAATGTACCTTATTGGGACTAATTTAACCAAATTTTGATCTTTCAAGGGGCAAAAAGTTCAAAATTTCCTATGTAGTAAGGAAATCGATAAGGAACTTTGAGACTGAAATTCTCTGTAAAAATAAGAAACTCCAGGCTCAGAGCAAAGTTAAGGTTCCTTATAAAAAAAAAAACGTGTATGAGTAGAAATTATATATTTACGATACAGGGTAACTTAGGGGTCAAATAATGGCCATGATAAGGTCACATTTAGGCTACGTCATATCTTCCTTCGTTTCGAGCGTAAAACTCTTACTCTTCGAGTAAGGCCTAAAAGCCTGGATCTGTCTATTTTGTAGACTAGGTCACATTTTGATTAATGGAGAAAATGTCCCTGTTACATCAAATTTATGATCGATTTCTGCGTTCTGGGTTTAGTATATTTTGTCTTTTTATGTCTGAAAATTCATGTTTTTTATGAGCTTTATTTTTAGTCATCCGACTAGAATTTTGATAACAGGCACTACTCAGGTATTATAAAACCATTTTTTAATCAGTCTTGACTTTAATCCTTCTCTTAATGCCCTGCAGGAAACTTTAATGTTGTGTCTTTAAAATCAGTTTAACACAACCTGCAAATTGATCAACCCAAGCGCATGCGCAGGATATACATCGACAAAAGCAGAAAAGATTAATACAGTCTAATTAGATTTTCTTTTCAATCAATTTAGCTTTTCAACAAAAAAGTGCTGCGGAAATGGGAAATTAATTTCATACCGCGATATATGTGCATCAAAGAGTCTTTTTTGACGTTTGACTATCAGGTATTTTTGCCACATCCCTTTTCTCTTGTAATGTATAGTTTGTGTGTTTTTAAATCGATTTATCAAGTTTTTTCGACAAAGATGTGCAAGGTTTCTTATTGTGGTTCTTGAAAACATTAACTTGTATTCAGAAGTCTGAAAAGTTTGGTGAATTGGGGTTGTTTTTCGCTTTGTTTTGGATCTTTATCAATCATGATATGTTAATGAAATGGGGTGACTGTTGCGTTGTCACTACTATATCCTGTGCTGGATCAACAACGGTGTGATTCCCGATTATGTCACAAACGTCTTCTCTAACGTCAGATTCATCGATTGGAAATTTTCAGCGTTTTAGACTGGTTGCCACACGCTACCCTTTTGTAAGCATTGTGTGACCTCGACGATCTAACCGAACTCGTTTAAACCCTGTTCGTTTTGCCCTTCTAACAATATTAATTCTTTTTTTTTCAGGTATAAGTATAACAAACAGAATATGACAAAATGGTTCGAAGCGGACGAACTTTAGAGCAAGTATTAAACGATCTTGGTGTCTCTGTTACCCAAATCTTCAAGCTATGCATTCTTCTAGCACTTGTCATAACATGCTGGCTTATCGAGGCAAACTTTATGGATATCTCATACACGGAGTTTCAATGCAAGCACAAGTTTTCATCTTTAGAGATTACAATCATTCGATGTGTTTTGATAATTACTATGGCAACAGGTAGCCTTGTTTTCGGGCTAATAGCAGACATCAAGGGTCGAGTTTTGACGATGAAGTTCACCTTATTCCTTTATATCTATTTTCGTTTGATATCCATAGCAGCCGGTGATATATTATGGGAAGACCTGGCAACAAAGATTATCATTGTTTTCACGTGTGGCGGATTTATGACAATTTCCCTCGTTCATTTCATAGAGTCACTTCCCTCGAAAACAA
Source organism: Clytia hemisphaerica (assembly GCF_902728285.1). Classification (NCBI taxonomy): domain Eukaryota; kingdom Metazoa; phylum Cnidaria; class Hydrozoa; order Leptothecata; family Clytiidae; genus Clytia; species Clytia hemisphaerica. The sequence continues at coordinate 274,308 of NW_027104387.1, read as the reverse complement.
GGAGTAGATATTTGCTACTATCCGTAGCCTTTGGACTCTTCATCGGAACAATGCTCATATATTTAAAACCGTGGATCAAAATACCATTTTTCAGACATTTAATTCTACTTTTACCTGGTCTCCTCGTTCTGGTCCTTCTTTTAACCACCGGTGAAGAGAGTATCCGTTATTTGAACAGTACCGGTGATTTCGATCAAGTGGTGAAAAAACTGAACCAATTATCTGATGACAGTCGCCAAAGTTTGCCAGAAAAGATCACCATGAATTATAAAAACTTCATTTTTGGTAGTTTGAGATTCATGTTTAGAAAGCGTCCAGAGAATGTCATCATTGTATCCCTGTTATTAGGCTTGGTATTGACCATAGCTTCGACTACTCGCCAGATCTATGCATTAATGTTACTCCCAGGACTCAGTACATTTCATATCACCATAGCAATAAACAATACATTGACACCATATTGCCAAATCACAGACGTCGAAGAACAATTACCCGCTTTTTTCCGTCCTTTGTCCGCCCTTTGCGTCGTTGTTTTTCTTATCCTTGCCGCCCTAAGCGTTTCAACTTGCGGGACAAGAGGTGTATTCAGACTACAAGTTTTGGTGTCGATGATATTCCTTATAACCTTGTGCACACATTACAACGAACTCGCAAGTAATATTATACTCTATCTTACAAGTTTATTAGCATACGTTTGCCCATGGACATTGTATTTATATATCAGTGAACTGTTACCAACACACTACCGTGGAGTAGGACTGGGATTTCTGATGCTCAATGGTAATATGTTGATGGTGATACTGACTCTCTTGTTATGGAATATTGTGATCTTGAGTTATAAAATGCTGATGATTTTAATGGCCACTTTTGCCGCATTGTCTCTCATCTTGGGTTTGTTACTCCCAAATAATAAATTTTATATTAATAGCAGGGTCATTTAATTTTTAAATAGGTGATTTTATACATGTTTTTGTTACACGGTTACTTAAATTTACCTAGTTTAACTAAATTTTAATCTCTTTGTAAATTATTGGAAATACGCCTTTTCAACCGTAGCCGCCAATTGCCGCACTGGCTTTTTTTGTCCATTTTACCACCCTAAAACCGTCCCAGTCCTTTCACACCTATAGACAACAGAAAAAGGTTTCAAAAAAGGATTGGATTGAGTTTAGGAGGATGATTAAATAATTAAGTGGCACGCGCCTGACCGCGCGACTACGGTCGAATAGGTGAATTCAAATTTATAGTCTTAAGTTAGTATTTTGGGAGAAAGACACAGCCTTAGTACACCCTCACCTTAAGTCTAAGTACGTCCAAACACATCTGCGTTGACTGGTAGCCTCGCTGCGAAAAATATCGTGTCGACCTCGAGTATTAGAGTACCGTGAAAAGCACAGCTCAAAATCATATATTTACGCTTTACGCTGTGCCGACGAATCGAGATTCTATTCATCGCGCAATCAGCGAAGACAAAAGTAACCATGACGACCATCCAAGATCTTGGATGAGCGTCATAGTCGATATCTTTATTCCCGTCGTTAAAAACACAGCTTACAAAAAGTCATCAATGCTTTGTAAAAAGAGTCAGTGATAGAGAATCATAACATAAAGTCTGTCTATTATTTTGATTCAATTAAGTGAGATTTCCATAATCAAAAGTTTACTAATTAATGTTATACATTTGGGGGATATGTAAAAGATTTCTTTTGAAAGAAACTCCTTTCAATTACATTTGGAGGTTTCTGGGGAATTCGTAAATAGTAAAATGCATACTGATACAGTCTGCTAGACATTAATCTATATATTAATAGCGGTGCTTTGGCTTTGTGTGTCTGTGTGTCACCACTTTCGTTTTCGCTTTGTTTGTGTTTTAAAATTATGACTTTTAGTCTCTTGCTCCACAAATTTGTTCTATTGGATTCGCGCCATTTGCACACTTTCGATTTCGCAAGCAATGTTTTGTTCTCGATAAGTTTGCTTTGATTGACAGATCGAATAGAGCATGGTTTAGACTTTGTTCAGCCTTTGTTTTGAAATTTAAGGCCCATCTACATTTAGTAATTTCAATTTCTGCCCAGCTTTGGCCGATTCTGCTTTTTCTTTTCTTTTGTTTGAAATATTTTCGAGAATGTATTTAACGATCGTATTTATTAATGACATTCGAATTCTTTTCAAAACAAAACAAGTTTCTTTTATAGAAAAGAACATTTCAAATATAAATCAAAACATAAAAATTAAAAAGTTTTAAAAAAAGCAATTTAGAATTGACTTATTTATCTTTTTAAATCTGATAAAAACAAAGTTCGAAAGTTGCACTATTCTTTGTGGCTTTCCCACTTTTTCATAAAGAATTGTCATGTCTACATTTCACTCCTCTCTACCATGACATTTTCTCAAATTGTCGAAAGCTGGACGGCGTATTTAATGCGAGCGAAGCGAGAAAAAGATCTCCGGGGGAGGGTTCGAGGGTTAGAGTCAAAATTTGGAGATATCTTTTTATTAATTTGATCATTTTTTAAGCCAGCTTCAACATCCAAAGGGCTTTTAGTGCGTTCAGCTACAGCTTAACCGGCGTGCGACGCCGGGTACCGGCTAGTATGGTAATATTTGCTCTTCATCTTTGATTTTTTCTACAGTGATTAGATTGACACATGCGCGATAAAATTTCTATTATTTGTCTTCAGAGGTTACTATTTTCTTTGAAAACTTAACCTCTGATACTCAGGGTAGTATTAGAGAGGAATCTATCCTCGGCATGCGTTGTTTTCACATAATCGCATGATTGAAACTATCATTTTCCGACTGATTTCGAAAAAAATTTCTCTTGCAAATTTCAAAATCTGTCAGCCGAAATACGGCGGATATCTAAAGGCTTAGTTTTCTCTTGAACGGCACAGGTCGAAGACTCCACTTTCGAATGTTGAAGAACATTGAAGCTATATTACCTCATTGGGATAAAAGACGAGAAGTTACTGTACCTGTTTTCACCAAACAAAATAAGCTTAAAAGTAACGCCAATATGAAATAATAATTCTCCATATCCAAACAAGTTCCTTCATCCAAATGACTTTTGCATAATTTTTTTAAATATTTTAACGAAATATTTACACATCTTTCTACAATATGTTGAGCGAAAACCGCTCTTAACAGTTAATTCAATTAGTCTACAAATTAAAAAACACTAGCCATAATTTCGTCCAAAGTAATATACCTAGGAAAACAAATTTTTCTTATCTCTTATGTTTATAAATATGGTCCAGCCCCCTGAACAGCAGGCAAAACTGTTCCATAGAACGCTCACACCATCTGCTTTCCTAGCTTACGGTCAGATTATCAATAAAATACGTTTTGAAAACAGTCACTTTTTACAGACGCTTAATTATCGAAATTATCTGTGTTTAAGTTAAGGGCTCTGACCATAGTCGAAAAATTGATTTTAGTATTTGAACATAAAAATTTTGTTTTAAGTTCTTTAACATTTTTAACAAATAATTGCCTTTATAAATTGCTTTTTAATCAAATCCCTTAAGAGTAATTAAGAATTTGATTGCAAGAATGACGTTATGAACTTTAAAAAGACGTTAATAATATGTTGCATCACCTTCTTTTATAAAAAGTGCTAAGTGTTAATGGGTAATTAACCTTTTTGTTTCGAAATATTTTCAAACTGTCTGCAAAGAATTGAGCTGTTTTAAAATTTTCGGAAAAATGTTCTAAATTAATTCATCCAAAGTTATGGCTGTTTTTCTATGAAAAATTGGGATGGAAAATTGGTCAAAAAGCACTATTTTCAAGATTTTGAGACAAATAAGCTTTTACAAAAGTTTTCCGAAAATCTATAGGTAGTTTGGTTAAAGATACACCAACTAGTGCAAAAATATTTTCAAAATGTTTTTTCTTCGCCGAAACTAAGGTCCTCAAAGTTAAAATAGTTTAGTCTTCGCAAATGTCTTCATTTTCTTCTTCATCAAATTTTTTCAATGCATTTTTTGAATTTTCAGATTCAGGAATAATTGGCCTAGCAGAAAAAGTATAACATACCGTATTTTTGTTGGTTACATCAGTCGGAAAAATACAATTTATTCACGACACTTATGAAAAATTCACTATGGACAGTTAATGTCTATCTGTATTGACTGGGATGTGGGAATATATGTACTGGAACCAATAAGATTATAAACTTTTGATTTTTATTTTCATTTAGCCCTAATGTCTAATTGCTAATATGAAAAACCGCCCTAAGAGAAATGTTTAGCGCTTTTTTGTTTTGGTGATCCTCCAAACTTGGAGGGACTAGACAAATGAAAAATAACTGACTCTTAAGGCATGCACATAACTAGTATCCTTTTTCACTGAATATCATGTTGGGATTTAGGGTATAGTAAGTTTTATATACAGGGACCTACCTAAGGGTAGGTTTTCAAATGTTGAAAATATTTTATAAATTATAAAAATGCGAAGAATCACCAGAGATCAGCATAATCATGCAAATTCACTTCAACCAATCTCAAATTAAAAACGATTATATAACGTTTTTGAGTCTTCAATCTGTATCAAGATCCATTTCCAACGCTTTTTAATTTTACTGATGGACATGATACATGACCTTTAGTGAGCGGTATCAGAATCATTAAAAAGGAAACTAAGAGACTAAGTTTCATGAGACTCTCTTATGTTATCAATGTTTTACCTACTTTTACTTACTAATTTGTTTCTAAATTTTACTTCAGAAAGTTCTTACTCAAAGCTGCTTAACTTGTTATTGATAACGCAGTTTCTTCTTCTACTGGCTCTCGAAAGCTGCTTCGATATAGCCACGATTTTCGAACTGTCTTAGAAGCTCTCGACCACTTTTTACGCCACATTTTACGAATTGGTAAACAAAAATAAACATAGAATACAGCGTCCAAAGAATATCCTGTAGCGATTAGGATATTAAGCACGATTTGGATGTGTGGATGAATCGTAACCCCCTGCGCACCAGTCACAATATAAAGCACATCAATACTGATAAATAAAGTGATGAAGGTGAATACGATTAAGAAAGGAACTTTCATCTCATGGCTGACCTTACCACGGTACACCCTCGATTCTGTGCTTCGTAGAATCTTACACCGCTTCGAAACGGTAATTTTGATTAGAGTGTAACTGACAATAAAAACAATCAATATACAAGAATCAACGGATGGCCATATGAAAATATACGTCGTTTGTGAAATCTCTGACTTTGTGTTATGTGTCAGAAATAAGGTCAATGTTATGATGCTTGAAAGTATCAGAGATGAACATAAAATGGCGTAAACATGCTTCCTTGCGTCTTCTACTTTGTATTTGATATTTTGCCGAATGAAAACTAAACGGTCTAGTGTCATAGTAACCATTGTTGTTCCGAACTGGGTTACCAAGAACCCGGACCGGATTATATTGAGAACAAGGGTACATTTTGGGTGATCCACAGATGTCAATTTCATAACAATTTTGGTGCCATTTAGTGACATTTCGACTGTACTTAGCCAAAATAGAAGTATGAATTGAGCTTTATTGTTTCGTCTTCTGTAGTAGCCAGATGCGAGAAGTGAATATATTCCAAAGGCGTGAAAAAGCACAGGTACACCGCGCGTCAAGATGTAAAGAACAAGATCTGCAAAATTTACGTGGTGCCTCGAGATTTCTGTCGAATTGAACGTTGTTGTATTGTTTTCCATGTCTTGAAATTTTGTGATGCCTTTTGAAAATATTCCTCTTCCAATGCTTGCCCAATAACTTTTAGATCTTGTTAAAATTCAGAAAGTTAAGGAAGAATTTGATATGATTTCATTATCATTCAGATAATTTTTTTCATTTTTTTCTCCTTCAAAAGTATCTTTGCTTTCCTTCCTTAGAAATCCCACTATTGAATTAATTGGATACAACTGGGTGAAATTCTACAATATAATTTCTATTTACGGGAAAATGTGAATCAATAAATCCATTGATATGAATGATCCAACCTCTCAAAAGATGAATTTAAGGAATTGCGAAACCCCTGCTTCGAAAGTCAGTGTAATGAGAAAAAAACTATGGAAGGAGGTCCATGGATAATCTTTAAGACAGTTTTCATCTTTAGAAAGAGTCTTGAAAGAATGTTATATTTTCATCATAATTAATTTTAATTTATAGAAGTGTATTTCTCAGGTCTATTGACCTCTATGAAACAATCTTACATCTTTACAATTTATAGATCTCATCATTCCATTCGTTTGTCAATTCTAGTTTGAATTTCCCTATGGATGGTGCAACATTGGTTGCCAAACCGTTCCACGTATCAATGCTCATATAGTAAAGTGATTTCGTTTGCTATCCTCTAATACCGTCTTCAGCGAAATTTCTCTTTAATTCGAGATTGTGCTTATGCTGAGGTCGATTTCAAAGAACGAGTTTCTGACATAGGGAAGATTTATCATAGGCATTAAGATGTTTATATAGTTCCACCATGTTTCCGATTTTACACCGGATCTTAAGGCTGGGTAGGTTCATGACTTGTAAACGTTCTTCATTCAACAAGTCTTGTGGCCCTATGTTGGACACTTTCAATTGCATCAGAGTGTTTGATCAGCCGTGGAGACCAAACTGCTTGCGCGTACTCAAGGTGTGGTCTCACAAATGCAATGAAAAGTGTGCGGAGCATCTCGGGAAAAAGGAAGTCGAAGCTTCTGTTAGTCAATCCAAAGATCGAGTTAGCCTTCTTGATCTTGGTGTAGATGTGCTCTTCGAAATTCAATTCACTATCAATAATTACTCTACTCATGAACATATAAACGAGTGGACATCTATCTTTTATTGTCTCTTTGAAGCGAGCTTCGTTGCCGCCTGTATTTCAAAATTGGTATGAAAAATCCGGCAATATTCCGTCATAATTTTATTTCTTTGAATTATTTAGGTAAAAAGATTGATAGAGCTGGAACATTACTCATAATGTACAAAAAAATTATTTTCGAATTTTTTTACTAGTTTGTAATATATTTTATCAACATTTTCAACTCTGAAATGCAGAATTTCAACTGCGTGTACACTTTTGAATCCCTTTTGTCACTCCAATATTTTTTTTTATGACTTGAAAATATAGCTTGCAAAAGTTGAGAGCCTGTGTAATAAGAACATCGAAATTAGAATGTGACACTCTCTAAAATTATTAGACACTTTTAAGTCAAAATTTAGAAATATTAGTCGGACTTTTGACGAGCTGACGATAATTTTGCCTCTTTTATCTTTGTTATGATATAGATAAAAGACTTGAGAAGAGTAGAACAACAGAGACTTTTGTCGAAGTTTTGACGTTGTTAGCAAGGTATTCCCAAGTGGTATATCATCAAAATCTATTGTTTCGTTTTATGCTTTTAACGAGACGACAACGAAGCTAGCTGTGTTATCTTTAAAAAGACAAAGGAGATGGATGTCCAGTCGTTTATATGTTCATGCTCTACTTAAGCGAACTAGTCTTAGTATTCATAGCTGGAACTTCTCTAATTGGAACGTATCCCGGCTAAGGTACCTTAAAGGAAGAAATTTTGGCGGGAATTTAATTTGGCGGATGGCCAAAAAAGTTTTTTCAGAGGGAATTTAATTTGGCGGATGGACGAAATAACTAAATTTGGCGGGAATTTAATTTGACGGTCGCTTAAAAATTTAACCTTAAGATGGCGTCAAAACAGCGAAAAAATAGCAAAAACACCTTAAAAGAGATCATATTTTCAAAATGTTTAATCTGGCGGGAATTTAATTTGGCGGATGGCGGAAAAAAGAAATTTTGGCGGGAACTTAATTTGGCGGATTTCAGTCAAATCCGCCAAATCCGCCAAATTTTCTATCCGCCAAAATTTCTTCCTTTAAGGTAAATTGATGCCTATCAAAATGTTCAGTAATTTATTGCGGAGATATTAATTTACCTGAGTAATTCAAACAAATTTGTTTGCACCGTGAAGGCTTCTTAATAAACTCTCACCAAATAAAAGATTTCCAAGCTTCATAACTCAAATACGTTTCCATATTTGAATGGTTCCTAGAAAGATTTTAGGCTTTTTTCTTTCTTCTTGAGGGAGGTTTGTTTATGCTAACGTTAAGTTTATAACGTTTGAGAGTTACATTTAAAATGATCGATAGATGATAGAGATCGTCGATTCTGGATCTACTTTAACGGGATAAATTTTAACGGGGATTGAATTTCGCGGACTTCGTGGTTTCGGGTGTCATCTGCGAAATTAAGTCCCAATGGAAATTTGGAAAGGGCATATCCGCGAAATATTTTTGAGAAAAACTTGAATAATGTCAAAATACTTTGAAAATTTTTACTAGCATCAAAGAAGGACAAATAATGCGTATTTCGACAACCAACAGGGTTTTCGTAAAAAGGCACAAAATTTTAAAAATAAAAATAAAAATATTGTCTCCCTATAGTGCCATCCGCAAAATTAAGTCTCCGTACAATTTTAAAATTTCTGCAAAAATGTATCCAATTAAAAGTATGCAGTGGGTCTTGTGAAAATTAAATTTTTAATTCATAATTGTATTCTTGACGTTTTCAATAATGATGTAAAAGTAAAGTTTAAGCGACTTTTCGTAGAAAATTACCCCTCCTCAGGGAAACTTTTTCACAATAACGTACCAGACCAAAAATAAGAATCAGTCTAGAGCAATTTCGGCCAAGCTTGAATAGAGTCGACCCAAAATCTGCGAGCATAAACTTTCGCGAATCGTAGGATAAAAATGAGAATTTTCGAATAAAAATTGCTTTAAAAGTGAAAAATATTCCTAAAATCCACTACAGACGGTTGCTCTTCGACTTTAAAAAGGCATTAAAATTAAAGGATAATAATATGCCGAAAATTTGATATTTATTACGATTTCAAGGTTTTATAGATTGCCAATTTATTTTAGGGTTTTTCGCGAGCATAAACTTTCGCGAATTGCCCTATTTAGGATTTTCAAAGACATTTATTTTCACGGAAAAGGTCTAAATTTGAAAGTTTCTGCTCGCGAAAGTTTGTACGCCTAAAGTACGTTAAATCTATTTTGAAATATTCTATTCTAATTGTAGCGGTTTGAGAGGTGACGAATGCTGCATATAGTCCCTCTGCTTGTTGTGGTGGAACGCATTGAGTAACCTGCTTCCTGATATCTTTCTCCCTTCGAGTAACATGAAGCGGACTTCAATTTCCTTTTCCACATATTTCTTATCGGTCGACAGAAGAAAACATAGAAAACGGCATCCAGTGAATAAGCTGTGCAAATTTGTACGGTCAGCATCAAACTGACTGCTTGTGGGATTTCGAACCCGATCCATTTTTTAAGAATATTCAAGAAATCAACACTCATTAAAAGTAATATAAACGATGAAATAATCAATAAAGGTACTTTCATTTCACGTCGTACTTTCCCTCGATACACTCTCGATTTAGTGCGATTGAATATTTTACATCGATTTCTGATTGTCAACTTTATCATTGTATAACTGACCGCGAACACTGTTAAAATGATTATATTCACAGTTGGCCACAGATAGAGTGAAGTCGTAGCGTGCGCTTCTGTTTTTGTTTTGTGTGTAAAAGCGAAAGTCAAGGTTACACCGAGGGAAAGAAAAAAAGATCCGCATAATAAAGATTTGACTAACTTCAATGCATCGCAAGTGTTATATTTGATATTTCGCCGAATGAAAAACAAACGATCCATCGTCATAGTAACCATTGTTGTGCAAAATTGGGTTACAAAGAAACCCGATCGGATAACTTGTACAACGAAAGTGAATATCGGGTAATAAGGTAATGTTATTTTAATGATAATTTTGCTGATGTTTAGAGATATCTCCACAAGACTGAGCCAAAACAACAGTATAAATTGCACCTTATTTCGTCCTCTGTAATACCGAGCAGCAATCAAAGAATATATTCCGAAAGAATGAACAATGACCGGTATGGAACGGAATAAAATATACAAGAATAAATCAACATCCATTTTATTCTCAACTGCATATAACTCATTAAGAATTTTTATACATTAGCCACCGTTTGTTTTTCATTTGAGTTTGTATGCGTGTTTAATTTCAATTGTTTAGGCTTCTCGACTTCTTTAGGCTAAGTAAAGTTGGGTTTTGATCAAGCTGTTCCAATCTCTGTTTTTGTTCATCTACCTTTGCTCTTACTTTTCGCCAGCTGAAAATTGTTTATTTTCAAAATATATTTCAAGAGGGGGGCGTACGGGGGTCGCAGACACCGAAATATCGACGCATATTTCTTGGATTACCGTCAACACCGACAGTAAAGTTTGGTAAAATCCTTAATTTTGTCACCGCATGGCATGTTTGACACCGAAATACCGTCACTTTTTTCTTCAAACACCGAATCACCGATAGAAAAAAGGGTTAATACCGTCACACCGTCAAACCCGTACGCCCCCCCCTTTCAACATATTAATCATATATTTCACGCGAAAGATATTAATCACATCCAATCAATGAGTTATGAAAAATAACGAAAAAAAATAATATTTGGACCCCTATCAAAATCACATAAACCTATTTCCAGAAAAATTAATTTGATCAGCCTGAAATGATTAAATCGAAGATATCCATTGATTCCAAACCCAAATATTGAAACATTAATTATTTACTTCCTTCCTATTGTGAAAACCAGTTTTTCTATACTATTTTCCTAATCTTTTCTCATTGACCAAAAAATATTTTCTTTCAGCAGTGATGCAAGGCGAAGCATTAATTTTTCTTACATCCCTGCTCAGCCAGATAATCACATAACGTTGCTTTATCGTGTCAAACGTGATGTCTAACCTCCGTTCAACTGGTTTTCCCTACACTTATACTCTTAGGTGCCAAATAAACGGCCCCTCCGCTTGTTAATTTTTCGATTTTTTTCCAACCCCCCCGAACCTTATTAGGACCCCCCCGTTTATTAATTTCTGAAAAAATTCCCAGCTACCAAAAGGAAAGTTCCTTGTTTTACTCTAGCTAAAAGCCTAAATTTAGTCTATTTTGACCTTTCTTGGGTTTTTTAAGGTTCATTTTCCAACCCCCCGGTAATTAGGCCCCCCCCGTTATTAGAACCCCCCCCCATTTATTTGGCACCTAAGAGTACAAAGGCATACTGGAGAAGTGGGACGTGGGACGGTGGGACGCTCAGGTGGGACGCTCGAGTGGGACGTTCAGGTGGGACGCTAAGGTGGGACGGTAGTGGGACGCTAAGGTGGGACGGTAGTGGGACGCTAAGGTGGGACGCTAAAGTGGGACGGTAGTGGGACGCTAAGGTGGGACGGTAGTGGGACGCTAAGGTGGGACGGTAGTGGGACGCTAAGGTGGGACGGTAGTGGGACGCTAAGGTGGGACGGTAGTGGGACGCTAAGGTGGGACTGTAGTGGGACGCTCTCTCGTAAGGCTTTTGTATTTTTGCTTCTCTGATAATTATGTACGAGTAAAAAAGAACTCAATATGAGTAAATGAATACTTTCACAAAACACATATACATGATCTGTTCTTCAGTTTTCAACCTACACAGGATTTCGGCCAAAATATATATATTGATTTTTTTTATCATATAGTGGATGATAAACGAATAATAATAATATTCAAATTGGATGTTTGATCGAAAAGCTACCAAGCAATATACGTGCGAGTCAGAAATAAACACCGGAAAATGTGTAATCAATTTCTGGCTCCTTATCTTCAGGCTCATATTGTCTAATTTATAGAACAATTTTATTATTTTCCAACACTTTCAATCCTTTGCAACTTTGTCTAGGCTAAATCTGGGAAAACCTAATGGCCAGTAAAACTTTTTTACCCCCTTTAATCATATATAACAGGTTTCAATAGGTTTTAGATTCTTCACACTAAGGTTTTTACAAAAGTGGTCCAGCAGCAGCCTGACTATATTTCGAAGAGTTTATATTTATTGAGAATAACAAAGTAATCATTCGAATCAGAGGGGTTTCCCCAGAAACACGATTTTGAATTCGAATGAAAAGAAAACATTCTAATTGTAATAAAGGGCTTTCCCCTCAGCATGAGTGGGACGGTAGTGGGACGTTCAAGTGGGACGCTCTTTTATTAGAATATTGTCTTTTTGTCTTTATAATTATTTAATGAAAAATGTGAAATCAATTTCTGGCTCCTTTTCTTTTGGTTTGGCTAGTAATTTATAGAACACTACTGTAAGTCTGCGATAACGTATTTCGAAAAAAAATGATGCACAAACAAATGAAAATAAAACCAAAAAACTCAATAAAAATCTAAAAACAACTTTCAACGATGGACACGCGACCCGGGGGGGGGGTACTACCCTTGTCGACCGACGGGGGTGCTCCGCTGAGATCTGAAAAATGGACCCTACGTGGGACTCGAAATTTGCGAAAAAAGTGACCCTGAATGGGACTGAAATTCCAAAATTTTCTCAAATTTTCTACTTTTTCCCAAAATTTTCCAAAAATAGGCACCCTACGAGGGACTGATTTTTCTATTTCGGTGTTTTTGCGACCCTACCTGGGACTCGTGGAGGTTAAAAAAGGTACCCTGACCAGCGGAGCATCCCCGTAGCCCATCTTGCTAGTACCCCCCCCCGGACACGCGACTTTAAAAATCTTTAGCCTAGTCAACTTCATAAAATTTGATGAAAGAAGTTTTTGGGCGCCACGTGTATGTTTCACCTCACGGGTTTTCCCTTTCACGTGAACAATGTGGATACTTTTATTATTCATGCTGATGGTGTAACCCTTTGTTGTCGATTCGAATGTTTTCCTTTCATTCGAATTTTGAATTCGAAAAGTAAACATCTTGTCTCTGGGGAAATCCCTGTGATTGGAATGTTCATTTTTTATATGGAGACTGTTCATCTAACGTTTCCAGCTCATATAAAATATTGATAAAAATAGAAATGGCGCGCGAATGATATGTATCTGTCAATCAAACAACAATTTTAATCAAGAAACAAAATGGCGTCGGCAGTCGGCTGGAAGCTAGTGGGAACTGGTTGGAAAGTAAGAAACTGCTTGGCCTCGGGTTAAACAAAATCAAATGGATGGGAATTATAGGCCGGTTATAATTTTGATTACAACGATTATTACTTCTTATTTAATATTGGAATTGGTAGGTATTTTCCTAGCTTTTCCCTTTTAAAATTTGCCCTTTCTCCATTCCATCATAACCATATATTTTGGGACTGACAACGGTGGCCAATAATTAACCTTTTGCTAGGTGAGATAGCATTTTGAGTCCAACAGTTAAAACATTCTGACATAATTATGCAATGACTCTGCATGATCACGATAGATTAGATAGCCTGATCTGCTGATAAATCAATTTATATACATCAATTTCTTCACGTTTAATTTTTACCGTGAGATCGGGTACTTGCATCAGTGGATGCAAAGAGACATAGCCTTCAAATGAAAGAGCTGTCTGTCATTAAAGTACCGTGAGATTGAGTAACTTGCATCAGTGGAGGCTAACATGCATACCTAGCTTCCTCAAATGAAAGACCTGGCTGGTCATTAAAATACAATTACGCAGCAGCGCTCGCAGCTCTACTCTACCATTTTTGTTTTGATTTAACTTTGTATTTTAATGATTGATTAGCTTAGCTATAAGGCGGTCTCCTTCCTTTTTACTGTGAGATCGGGTAACTTGCATCAGTGAAGGCTAACATGCGTAGCCCTCAAATGACTGACCAATCAAAGCAGCAAAATTTCGAAACAAATGAACTACGCAGCTTTGCTCGCAGCTCTCCTCTACCATTTTTGTTTTGATTTCACTTTGTGTTTTAAGGACCAGACAGGTCATTCATTTGAGGGCTATGCATGTTAGCTTCCACTGATGCAAGTTACCCGACTGACTTCGCGGTATTTTGTTGATTCCGCCTCTTGTATCATTTTCAGATATGTGTTAAAAAGGTAAATAAATACTTACTTAGGGGTCAGTCACAAATCGATTCTAGGTTAGAAGAACGTCAATTGACGTTTTAAAAGCTGACCCACCCACCCACACCCAAAAACGTCAAACACCTTGATATCCCCGAAAATCGATAAAAACTGCCTTCATTGCTGTTTCGTCAGCCATCTTGATTTTCACTACGGCTCGCATAGTTTATATTTGAAAAAAAAAGAAACGGAGATAATTTCTAAACTTGTTCACAAAATTTCCGTAATTAATTATCTCCGTAGTATGTAGCGACAGAAAGAACGGCCATCTGCAACAATTCAAGGGCCGTTCGGGCCGTCAAACAAAGAAAAGACATAAACATCGGGCCGTTTGTTTATGGTTTTCAAAACAAACGAAGCGATCAAACAGAAACATGGCGAGAAGTAATATTTGGCATGGAATGAAAAATCGATGTTTCTGAAAAACGTCAACAACCTTTAACCCACCCACCCATATACGTCAATTGACGTTCTTCTAACTTAAAATCGATTTGTGACTGACCCCTTACTTACCCATAATTAGGGTGTATGATGAAATGCCAAAAATTGACTTTTTTTCTGGAAATGTAATTTGGACAAATTTTTCTGGTAATTTAATCTATTTGAAAACTTTCTGCAAAAAAATTAATTCAAAATCTTCAAAATTGACCGTTTGCCCCAGGGTTTTGTAAAATCGATATTTTCAAAAATTTGCGAAAAACAGGGTTTTTGCCTGAAAAAAAATCCTAAAACCAGCTGTGTTGGTGCTACAGCCCTGAAATTGGGCCTAAAATGTTCCTTGGAAAAAAGTAGCATTAGAATATAACAATGATATAGCTATATCATACATGAAAATTATTAAAAGGAGGTTTTTAGGCCAAAAATGACCGAAAACGCAAAAAAATGGGGTTTTGCCTGAAAAAAATCCTAAATCCTGCTGTGTTGGTGCTACAGCCCTGAAATTTGGCCCAAAATGTTCTTTGGAAAAAAGTAGGATTAGAATGTAACAATGATATAGCTCTATAATAAATAAAAATTACAAAAAAGTAGGTTTTTAGGCCAAAAATCACCGAAAGCGCGAAAAAATGAGGTTTTGCCTGAGAAAAAATCCTAAAACCAGCTGTGTTGGTACTAGAGCCCTCAAAATGGGCCCATAATGTTCCTTGGGAAAAAGTAGGATTAGATTATAACAATAATATAGCTCTATCATATATAAAAATTAAAAAATAATAGGTTTTTAGGTCAAAATTGACCAAAAAAGGCGAAAATTACTCAAAATGGGGATTTTCAGTGCTTAAAGCATATTGAATCAATTTCTGACACTGTTAAGTGCTTTAAAGTAATAAAATAGATGTTTCATTATATATAATTTAGTACAATAAGCTATCCTAATGGCAAAATTGAGCAAAATAGCGATTTTTGAGCTTTCATAACTTTTAAAGGCTCAAATTCAAGACTTTGAAACTTGGCATAATGAATGAAAACTATTTGAATTGTTAAAATAACAAGCTAATTTCTAAATTATGAATCTCAAAACTCATTCTCAATCTCAAATCTTAACAAAGCCAACAGTGGAACTGAAAGAACTAAAAAAAATTAGCGAAAAGAAAAAAAATTCAGAAAATCTTTTCCACTAAATCAACATTTGTCATCTCAAAGATAATAAGTTTGTGAGTGCTGAACTTGCTTATTTCTAAGCAAGGCTTGATGGGCACTACAGAGTTTCTATGTATGGTTACATTGTCAGAGTTCGAAGGCCATTTCCAATTTCATTTGGTCATTTACACTAACAGGTGTCATGAAATTGCAGTTCACATCTTCTGTACCAACTCTCACAACTTCACCTAAAAAGTAAAAAGAATGTCATTACTAAGTAAAAGATCAGGTGTTTCTTTCATTATTCAACACAGTATTATACATACTTAAAGATGAAATAAAATCTAACCTGGGTAAAAACCAATGAAGTATAAGCCCGAAGGGCTAGAAGTCAATCTCTTTGGTAGGATTTGAAGCCAACAAATCCTACCAAAGTTGCGCGGCCTTGAGCGACCCGCCTGGTTTTTACACAAATGACAGATTGAAACTAAAATTTACCGCTTAATTTCGAAAAATATATCACTCGAACACAAAGGAATTGCTAGATTCGATCCGTCATCAAAAATATGGCGCATATTTTAAGGTTAGAGATTGACCTCTAGCCCTTCGGGCTTGAAACTCAATGGTAAAAACCATCCTCGAATGCTCCAATAAGAAAATCTCCAACAATGGGTGGCCAATCTAAATCTCTTGCCTTTCTAACCTATATATTGAAGACAATGATATATAAACTTTGAAATCTAGACCATATTGAAATGATAACTTATGTGCTTGTTTCTCCTCTAATTGGTAAATCAATTCATTTATCCTGAAAAACACAAAGGTTCATGGAATAGGTGGGTTTAAGATTTAAAGTTACCTCTTTTCCTCTAGAATTTTCTTGTTCATCGTGTTGAGTAATACCATCCATCAGCATCAATTCATCTTGCTCTCCTTCCACCTCTGCTTCATTGTCAGTTGTGTTTGCATTATTATTGATTGCATTCTCAAGATCCATCATGTCAGCTAAAACTCTAAATTCCAGTCAAATTCTTCACCTTCTGCTCAACTGTTAAGCCACATTGTTTAAACAAGGTACACGTCGTCTTCACTTTATAAAAGGTTAGATCAGCGAATTTGATCAAAACTAGAGTTTCAAAGTATTATTTAGGGTATTTCTGCATTCAAAAAAAGTTTCCACTTTACTTTTTGCAGAAGCTTCCATTATTGCATCAGATATTTCAATACTGTTGTACCGGTGTAGTAATTTATTTATAGAAGTGTATTTCGCAGGTCTATTGAGAGGTTCTATGAAACAATTTTACATCTTTACAATTTATAGATCTTATCATTCCATTCGTTTGTCAATTCTGTTATAGAGTTTTACAGTTAGGCACTTGCGCCTCTAACCCACTCTTCTTACAATCATGTTGTTTCCGTCGTAAATTTCGTTAAATAGAGTTTAGTCCTAGGACTACCTCTCACTTTCCATATATAACTCTTGTCTTTTTATTTCGATGTTTTTTCTTTTGTTTTATGATGCCATTGTTTTATTATCTCGCGTTCTTTCCTTGAATCCTTTCTTCTTCACTCTCGAGAGTAACTTTTAATGGTTTCTATCGTTCATTTCTATATATTTCATCTTTACGAGCACCTATGCGTTCTACCTTGATTATCGTCACATAATTTCCATTTGTTGTTTCATTATTTTTTCTATAAAATCTTTGTCACCAACTCGTTGCTCTTCTTCGTTATCGTGCTTGTTTTCACCTAAATCATGCACCATGGTGTTACACTTGGTTGATTTGAGCCAGTGCTCCTCTTCGTTCACTGATTTGATGAAACTTTTTATGGTCACCTCTTGTTTTTTTAGATCTTTTTTGGTGACTTCTGCATATGATTGTTTTTTTGTTTCTGTATTGTTGAGCTGTGTTTCAGATCGTTTGTTGTTCTGTTCTTTGTTGACGTCGTTTTTATTCATTAGCTTCTCGACTTTCCTTTCTAGAGAGGTTATTCTCTCGTTGAAACCTAATTTCAGTCCATGATGTTCATCTTTATCTGCTTCTTTCGTTGTGATGTTACTGTGAGCTTTTTGTCTGCTTGTTTTAATCCTCTCAAGTAAGAATGGCGTTATTGTAACACAATTTCCACATTCGAAGCGCCGGCTTTTGTATTGCAGACATAGCTGAATCTGATAGGCCGGGAGCTCAGAGCAAGCATAATGGACAAGTCTATCGCATCTCCTACATTGTAAGGTGTCGTTATCTGCTATGATGGTGTTTGTTAAACAGTTATTGGGTGTGCAATATCCATAATTTTGTTCAATTTCCTTGTTAGAATTTTCGTTGATTTCCGCCATATTGATGCATTTTCAGGATCGTGGCAGTCGTTATGCTGTGTCTTTAAAATATGTATATCATACAATGCGTCATGAATATCATGATTAGAATTGTATATCCTTGGCTGAATAGGGCTGAATACCTGGTGTGTTATTTTTCCTATGATGTTGTGCAAGACCTTCTTCGCCAAACTATTGTTAAAGAGTCTTATGGGACGATAACGCATTTGTTGGTGGGGGGGGGGACAATTGTTGCAGATAGCTACAAATAATCAATGCACAGATGCAATTTCATATGTCATGCCATTGAAGAAATTTATTGTACATGAGGAAAACCTTGCATATGTAGTCTTTGAATTTGCGTAAGATTTTTCGAAAAAAAATTAATGTTGTAAATATTTAAAACACGTCTTAATTTGGAAAATACCCTCTGTAGTATTTTTTTATGTAAGTTTAAATCATATAGATATACTCGGAATAGGTCAACTTTGGTTGTTCTATTTTAAAAATATAGGTGTTTCGAGAGTGGACTTTGTAACGATTTTTTCAAATGTAACTGGAGAGTCTTATTTAAAGACGTTATTAAGGAATATCAGATCGAAGACTGTTGCACCATGAAGATATTCAATGATTGGGATGTCATGGTAGCTCGTCAAAAGCGGATATCACAGTCAAAATCAGGTATAGTTTTTAAAGAAAACTATTAGATGACATAGTTACATGCATTTTTTCAAGAAGCAAGTCCGTCTCAGTTTTAAATAGTAATTGTAAAATTAGTCAATGCGCAGGTAAAAATCAAAGTAAGTATTTTTGATCTTTTAAGGCGCGTCATGTTGACCTCAAATTCGTAGATACAGCAACCTTTTTTAAATCTTTTCCATTTTTATACACTGATGATACATTTGACGCTCTCAATTTGACGTTTTACTACTCAGTTCCGTTATCGAATAAATTGAAATCGCCTTCAAACTTCCTGAAGAAACTCTCATAGTTGACAGTTTATTGTTTACTATGCTAGCTTTATTGAGATTTCAAGTCATTTTTATTCTCACATTCAATTTGAAGTATAAAGAGGTATTTACGAGAAATCTTCCAACTACTCGATGTACTCTGAAAACTAATTTGAGTTCCACTTAAAGAATAAATTTAGAGAGCATCAACAATACCATATTTATCATCCTAAGGGCTTTTGATGCGCAAGCTAAACCGGCGTTTGTTATATATATAACCTAGTTATATATCTAACCGACTTTGTAAATCACGATAGGTAAACCGGAGGAAAAGAACTCAGAAATACTTGGCCAACTCACTATTGCAAAGAATAGATCCCTTCTTTGCAACAGTGAGTCAAGAATTGTTTCCTATTGCATATAGTGTGCCGAAGTATTTCCTTGTGTATTGTAGGCTATTCGTCATCATGGCAGTCGAAAAACGATCGATAGGGAGTCACTGTTGAATCACTTGGGGCTAAGTAAGGAAGACTTTGTACGAACTCAGATAGAGAAAGAAACAATATACGATTAAAGGTTCAAATTTAATCTTCACAACAACGGTACACAATTATGGAGAGAAAGCACACCTTTCAAACAAACAATTGTGATGTATGATTACAATTCTGAATCCGGTGCTTTTAATAAGGTATACTTCAATACTTTACTTGAAATTGTATAAATGATAGGAAAGGGAATATTATTAGGTCAGATTCGAGAAAAATCTAAATTTAAAATCAAAATATACTTTTTACTCCGTAGTAATACATTACTTATAATGTGCTAATGAGAAATTTTGCGAAGTTATTTTGTTGCAGTGTGTACAAAGCCACGTTGAAATTTGTAATTTTTTTCAAATTCTTTTGAATTCTATTTTCTAGTTTCATCACTATGTTATCCTGACGCTGATGGATCAGCGGTTTTCAGTTGTTCGTGCGAGATTCACAAAGTGCTGTCCTCAACATCGAAAAGCGACGACTGGGATGGTATAACCTGTTGTCTTGTACGTGCAATTAAAGATATGTATTCAAAGGTTAAATTTTATTTATCGCACTTAAGAAGATTAGAATTAAGAAGATTTATAAAGGATCGTTGACCGTTTTTTATTTGTTATTGGAAGTGTTATAAAGTTATAAAGAGTTATTCCAATCGAAAAGTCTCTGACATTGTGGCTATTTTAGACCAATTTTGTTATTAGCATTCTGTCCATACCAAGTTAATTCAAATTCAAATTTCATATTTGATTTTCTTTCAGTTCAACATTATCCGGGAAGAGAACATCGACTTTCCTGTAATGCAGTATGGAACAATCTAAGCCTGATTGTGTGCTAGCAAATAAAGTAAATGACGGGTTGAATTAGATTAATACCGATATTTGCCAACTTCCATCTTCATCCGACAAGGTCCAAAAGTATTCTGTTTGCTCATCAGCAGGGCATCAAATTGTACACGTGTTTGAAGACAATAAAAGTGGCGTTATTTATGTGAAATATATGCCCGGTCTATGTATGAAAGCCTTTCGTAAGAAAATAAATCCACAGACTCTCAAAACCGCCTCACTTTGCCATCAGATTGCTGTCTTTAAAGGTTATTTTGACAATAATTGGGAGAAACATTCACATTGATTGGCAAAATAGCAGCCTGAACAGGAAGAAATTAAATGTTCCATTCATTAATAGGTGCATATACGCAATATTCTTTGATGTCCCAGTCTTATCGTCGGGGATGTTCTTCATGAATGCTCCCGATTTTAAGTCTAGAGTGTCTCTGAATAATGTATTTCAAAATTTAAGATATTTAAATGGAATATTTTGTCCCATTAATTTGCCTTTAGGGAAGTTCGTGAAACTAATATACAATAAGCTATGTTTTTAGTTTAAGGCAATTTATTAGACACCATCTGATTTAAAACCTTCGAACACAATAGTTTAGTTTTAAGATTTGGTCAACAATCAGTATGAGTTAGGACGCTGTGCTCCTTGGTAGTATCAGTTCAACTTAATTGGTTAAGCAAAATCTTTATCCTAGACTCCTCAATACTATAACAATCTGTACCCGTCAAATTATTACAATTTTAATTCAATATTTTACCCATAGAAAATCGATGGCTTTGATGTTGAGACCAAAACATGGTCTTTTTACTCCTTCAGTCGTGAGGTAAACAAAGACCCAGAAAATGACTTCGCACAATTTCTCATTAGCACATATGAAAAAGGACTTTGAATCGTTTGCAATTGCTGACTACCACTTTCATGTATTTTCATTTAGCTCCCGTAGAGAATCTAAGCGTGGGGATGGACTGATCGACAAAAATGCTGCTACTATTCAACAGTACAACTTATGTCGTTCGGATTCATCATTAATTTTTATTGCAATATGGTGTTTTGAACGTGGATGTAAAAAGTTTTTTGGCCTATCTGGTCAGAAGATTAGAAGATAGTGAGGCGCTTTATCATTCTGCTGCTGATCCTGTTGAGATGCAGAACACTTACGATCATTCTGGCCGTGGTAGACTCTACTACTTCACCTAGTCAGGGCAACAGCTGCGAGAGGTCCGTGGATTCTCTATTGAGAAGGACACCGAGGGTAGTTCGACGTGTACCAAGATCTACGCTACAGTCGCAAAACGAGGGACATCTTTTCTTTTTCTCTGGTTTTGTCCTGCTCATGAACACAAGGAAGGATTTTTTACAAGGAAGCGAAAACTTAGAATTGTTAATCAGGCCTTCTCCGTACTATTTCATGTTTTATCTAAATAAAAACTAACTAAATAAATAACTAAACTAAAAAAAAAATTTTCTTTCTTCTCCCTATCGTCGAGGGCAGAATTTTCTGAAGTCATTTTTTCACCCTTCTTTTGATAACTTTTGAAATATTCAAAATATATCAATAAAAACTCTCGTCATATACCAGGCCCTTTGCCCTAAGGAGAATTTGTTACGGGCTAATGGATTTCTTTTGTTGTCACCTTAAGAAGTTAGTTAAATTAGCGTGGTGCGAATGGATCAAAAACAAAATACACTAATCCACAGAATTTCATTCGGATAAAGCATACTTTTATAAACATAGCCATATAAACCAGCCCTCTTTGCAATTGTTTAGAAGCCACAGTGAAGCTAAGTAGATAAAATTGTCTAAAGTGAAAAATTCCCACTCTTTTCGATTTCCATCCGTACAAAATGTCTTCTGGAGTGTATAGAAGCCACAGTGAAGCTAAGTAGATAAAATTGTCTAAAGTGAAAAATTCCAACCCTTTTCGATTTTCATCCACACAAAACGTCTTCGGGAGTGTATAGAAGCTACAGTGAAGCTAAGTAGACAAAATTGTCTAAAGTGAAAAATTCCAACCCTTTTCGATTTTCATCCGCACAAAATGTCTTCGGGAGTGTATAGAAGCTACAGTGAAGCTAAGTAGACAAAATTGTCTAAAGTGAAAAATTCCAACTCTTTTCGATTTTCATCCACACAAAATGTCTTCGGGAGTGTATAGAAGCTACAGTGAAGCTAAGTAGACAAAATTGTCTAAAGTGAAAAATTCCAACTCTTTTCGAGACACAAAATGTCTTCGGGAGTGTATAGAAGCTACAGTGGGCCTACGTGAATAAAAAGATTGAAGGTGAGAAATTTCCACTCCATTAAATTTCCCGAGTCTAACAAGTGTCTTCGGGGGTGTATAGAAGTCATAGTGGGGCTAAGTAAATTAAAAGATTGAAGGTGAGAAATTTCCACTCCATTAGATTTCCCGAGTCTAACAAGTGTCTTCGGGGGTGTATAGAAGTCATAGTGGGGCTAAGTAAATTAAAAGATTGAAGGTGAGAAATTTCCACTCCATTAGATTTCCCGAGTCTAACAAGTGTCTTCGGGGGTGTATAGAAGTCATAGTGGGGCTACGTGAATAAAAAGATTGAAGGTGAGAAATTTCCACTCCATCAGATTTCCCGAGTCTAACAAGTTTTTTCGGGGATGTATAGAAGTCATAGTGGGGCTAAGTAAATTAAAAGATTGAAGGTGAGAAATTTCCACTCCATTAGATTTCCCGAGTCTAACAAGTGTCTTCGGGGGTGTATAGAAGTCATAGTGGGGCTAAGTAAATAAAAAGATTGAAGGTGAGAAATTTCCACTCCATCAGATTTCCCGAGTCTAACAAGTTTTTTCGGGGATGTATAGAAGTCATAGTGGGGCTAAGTAAATAAAAAGATTGAAGGTGAGAAATTTCCACTCCATCAGATTTCCCGAGTCTAACAAGTGTCTTTGGGGTGTATAGAAGTCATAGTGGGGCTAAGTAAATTAAAAGATTGAAGGTGAGAAATTTCCACTCCATCAGATTTCCCGAGTCTAACAAGTGTCTTCGGGGGTGTATAGAAGCCACAGTGGGCCTAGGTGAATAAAAAGATATGAAGGTGAGAAATTTCCACTCCATTAGATTTCCCGAGTCTAACAAGTTTTTTCGGGGGTGTATAGAAGTCATAGTGGGGCTAAGTAAATTAAAAGATTGAAGGTGAGAAATTTCCACTCCATTAGATTTCCCGAGTCTAACAAGTGTCTTCGGGGGTGTATAGAAGTCATAGTGGGGCTAAGTAAATTAAAAGATTGAAGGTGAGAAATTTCCACTCCATTAAATTTCCCGAGTCTAATAAGTGTCTTTGGGGTGTATAGAAGTCATAGTGGGCTACGTGAATAAAAAGATTGAAGGTGAGAAATTTCCACTCCATCAGATTTCCCGAGTCTAACAAGTTTTTTCGGGTGTATAGAAGTCATAGTGGGGCTAAGTAAATTAAAGATTGAAGGTGAGAAATTTCCACTCCATTAGATTTCCCGAGTCTAACAAGTGTCTTCGGGGTGTATAGAAGTCATAGTGGGGCTAAGTAAATAAAAAGATTGAAGGTGAGAAATTTCCACTCCATCAGATTTCCCGAGTCTAACAAGTGTTTTCGGGGTGTATAGAAGTCATAGTGGGGCTAAGTAAATAAAAAGATTGAAGGTGAGAAATTTCCACTCCATCAGATTTCCCGAGTCTAACAAGTGTCTTTGGGGTGTATAGAAGTCATAGTGGGGCTAAGTAAATTAAAAGATTGAAGGTGAGAAATTTCCACTCCATCAGATTTCCCGAGTCTAACAAGTGTCTTCGGGGGTGTATAGAAGCCACAGTGGGCCTAGGTGAATAAAAAGATATGAAGGTGAGAAATTTCCACTCCATTAGATTTCCCGAGTCTAACAAGTTTTTTCGGGGGTGTATAGAAGTCATAGTGGGGCTAAGTAAATTAAAAGATTGAAGGTGAGAAATTTCCACTCCATTAGATTTCCCGAGTCTAACAAGTGTCTTCGGGGGTGTATAGAAGTCATAGTGGGGCTAAGTAAATTAAAAGATTGAAGGTGAGAAATTTCCACTCCATTAGATTTCCCGAGTCTAACAAGTGTCTTCGGGGGTGTATAGAAGTCATAGTGGGGCTACGTGAATAAAAAGATTGAAGGTGAGAAATTTCCACTCCATCAGATTTCCCGAGTCTAACAAGTTTTTTCGGGGATGTATAGAAGTCATAGTGGGGCTAAGTAAATTAAAAGATTGAAGGTGAGAAATTTCCACTCCATTAGATTTCCCGAGTCTAACAAGTGTCTTCGGGGGTGTATAGAAGTCATAGTGGGGCTAAGTAAATAAAAAGATTGAAGGTGAGAAATTTCCACTCCATCAGATTTCCCGAGTCTAACAAGTTTTTTCGGGGATGTATAGAAGTCATAGTGGGGCTAAGTAAATAAAAAGATTGAAGGTGAGAAATTTCCACTCCATCAGATTTCCCGAGTCTAACAAGTGTCTTTGGGGTGTATAGAAGTCATAGTGGGGCTAAGTAAATTAAAAGATTGAAGGTGAGAAATTTCCACTCCATCAGATTTCCCGAGTCTAACAAGTGTCTTCGGGGGTGTATAGAAGCCACAGTGGGCCTAGGTGAATAAAAAGATATGAAGGCGAGAAATTTCCACTCCATCAGATTTCCCGATGTTTAACAAGTGTCTTCGGGGGTGTATAGAGGCCATAGTGGGGCTAAGTAAATTAAAAGATTGAAGGTGAGGAGAGCATTTTGGCGAAAATAAATCCTCAAGATAATTTTTTTCAAAGTGCGGTTTCATTTCTTCGAATTGGAACAAGAAGCCTATAGATATGCAGAATTCTCGTCTAAGACTAGGAGAACATTTTGGCCTAAATCAAAATCCTCAAAATAATTTTTTTTCAGAATATTGTCTAAGTTCTTAACTAAGTTGGAATAACGGGTTTATTTCAGCAAAAAGAAGAATAGTATAGTGCAATTGGATATTGGTGTGAAATGAAATGACACGATTTAACCTTGATTTACAAGGATTCGCTGGTGCAGAGCGAATGCAATGTATTAGCATCATTATGCAATTTTGCAGCTCTTTTAAGTACAAGGAAAATAATATATAATGAATAATAAAGTTGTGAACCTTTAAACCTTTATATATAAGAGAATTAACTTTGAGTGTTCTAGGAATAAAATATTTTACTCAGAAACGTAAGATAAAAATCAGTGTGCCTCAAACTTGTCTGATGTTATGTCAACTAAATTTCCCAAAATCATCCACACAATATTGATCTATTCTAGATATATTTTCAAATGAAAAAATGCATATCGAATTCGATTTTAAAGTTTATGAATTCAGTCAATTTTGGCAAATAGTAAAAGCAAGCTTACTTTACAGTAAGGATAAGAAAAGCAATCAGAAATACAGCATTGAAAACATTAAATACAATATAACACAAAATATATCTAAACACGAGCAGCATCTGCAACTAAAAGTCTTTTTTTGAGAGTCTCTCTCTTCATGTTATTCCATCTACTGATAAAAAATTGCAAATAAAAGTTAAAATGAACTTGTGACATTAATGTTGCCGAAGTTTTAATGCGTTTTATGTAAGCATTAAACTGTTCACAAATCGAACTATTCACGGACGACATACCAGCAAGCTTGTCACACCGGAACGAGTTGCTGCATTTATGGGTGAAACCATGCAAAATGTCATGGTAAAACCGGGTACAGCAGTAGAGCCCTGCTTCTCTGTTGTGGTTGTACTCTGACAGACTGCAGGCAAAATCATAAAATAACCATTTAGGAGCCTTTTCCAAAAACATATAGAGGGAAGCTGCTGGATCCTTCCTTCCCTCTGAACCAGGGATGATATGGTATCCCCAACAGTGGCCGTGGTTAGGGCAGAACCAGAGAAAAAGATACGATGTTCCTTTCTTTGACACCTGAGGAAACCTCTTTTCGCACACGATATCTGGCGCATTGTCATAGTTTCCAGTGTCGGTGTCGTCTACGGGAAACTTTCGAAGACGCCGGAGTTGCTTTCCATCAGCGTTAAAGTAATACGCTCGACCATATTTTGGAGGGTTGTAACTTCCATCAATAGGCTGTGCTGGTTCAGGTTCAATGTCATTCTCATGTGCCTTGATCACATGACCAGCAATACATTTGATCAAGCTTACAGCATGAGGAAACTGTTCCGAACCTAACGTTACCATTAATAGCTGTGAAAGTTCGTAAGAATACTCACGCATTGATTTAATAATTTCGGATGTTTTTTCGTAGTCGTCAATATCCGATAACAAACCTTGACACACATCAAATGGTAAAATTGAATCGACGGCAGAGTCGAACGCAAGCATTCTATAAACGAGAGCTAATGCTTTGCGATGTATGGGGTTGGTTTCAACGCATACCATAGCATCAAATGATGGATGGCATGTCGAAGGAAGGATCTCTTTTAAAAGGTCCATGTCGGTCTGAACATAAGGCAAAGCCTTGATTAATCCTTCGCAATAACTTTTCAGGTGAAGACGAAGACGGGCATATTTTCTTTTGTCTTCAACAGTGTTACCTTGGTTCACTATGAAGCACCTATCATGTCTTCGAGTTTGTACGAAATCTGTTGAAACGGAATAAGAAGGAGTTTCGATCGGAGAGACGAAGGTATTGCGAAAATTGATACCAAGCTTTGTTCCATCACAAGCTAAGACTGTTGGTGATCCTTCGCAACCAGAACAAGATTCACGGAATTCAAGATTCATTCTTGAAGCCCAAGCAAAAAAGAATTCAATGAATGTATTGATTGAAAGAAACTCGCAGTTCCTTTTGTAACGAAGGTAGCGGTTTTGAACGACAGTGATGAATCCTCGGAAAGTTTGCTTCGACGTCATTACAGCATCTACAAACTCCCAACCTGTAGAGTTGATATAAAGAGAGAATTGTAACTATGATTTCTCCACAACTATAGGCTAATTGACATTCAAAAAATGCAGATTGTAAAGCAACAATAAAGTGAATAAAACATACCAATTTCATATCCAACAGCAGTGCTTTTTGACAAACAGAAAATCGAATTTTCAGCACCGTCATATCGTCTGACACAAGTGCCCTTAACACATGTACGATCAAAGACTTGGGAGTCGATAACTTTATCTCCAAGATAAAGTTTCAACCGGAAAGACCGTTTAAACAAACCATCTGGTGGGGAGCAATCTGAAGTCCAACCAGCCTGTAAAAGTGAGTATTTTTTTCATTTATGCAATGTTCTTTAATCAAGTGAATACTTCTAGCCGTGATATAAATGTATACATGCCTTATTATTATACTATCTACTTGTTCAACATAATTTCATACTGAATGCTGTATGCTGCATACTTAATAGCGGGAGAAGAATGCAAAATTGATGATTCGAAACTCCGAAACAAGAGAGAGACTAGAACGTAAATATTTCTGGCTAAAGACTACTTACGCCACATTCACAAGAATCAGATGGAAGTTCAGGATAAAGATTGTTGTGAGAATCCCTTGCGTTCAGGTTTCTGGCTAGCTGTTCTGAAAAGGGATCATTATCAACAATTCGCTGGCTGATACTCTTTGGTGAAAACTTCCATTGACCGGTCTCTTCGTTAAAGACATCCGCCCACTGTAAAAATAAGGCAAAACTTCCGTTTATTGCAAATCAATTATCATTACAAAAGTAAGATATAATGAAACGGTATAGGTATTTGCTTAATTTAGGATCATCATCTCAGGGAGAGGTAATGCAGACTAACATCTTCTCAAAAGACCGATAAAATCTCGAGATTGTGCTCGAAATAAATTTCGAGTTTCCAGCAGTTGCGAGCAGAAAGTTTTTAATAAGAAAGAGAAGAATACTTTTTCTTGTGGCAAGGTTGCAGCAATTTCTGTGTCGTCAACATCTAATAAATCATCTGGGATTTCTTCACCATTTTTAACGTGATTAAGATACACTTCACGAAATAGTTTTAAATGCTCGCATAATCTTATTTCTTTAGATTCGAGATACTTCACTCGTCTCGTAAAACCATCGCTCATACGACATATTGCGGAGTGACAAGTAACAGTGCTTCGTGTCGTCTGAGAAATGTGCGTTAGTGTAACTTCAGCAGTATGTGTTTCCCCATTTATTGAAAACCGGTCAACGCCATCTTTCGACGCAAGTTTGATTATGATTTCCTCTGCTTTTGACATCGCAAGTTCAATTTTGTCCTTCCTGATATATCGTGGTGTTTCTTCACCTTTCAAAACACTAAGGATATCTAGGTACAAACGGCTATGCAAGCATGAAGGATTGTCAGGACGTCTTATTGAGCTGTACGAAAATGCTTGACAATCACATTCGACTGATACACAATTTTCCGTTATTGTTGTGGCCGTTACTGTACAAAATGCGTAATTCTAAATAAAAAAGCGAAAGTACTTTTAATATTATTTGTTTTATCACGAATATCAAATCTATCACTTGTACATATTTCAGATCAGCATCACCTAATCCTATCTATAAACTGTAACGTTGATTTCATTTCAAAGTTTCACTCAATGGCGACCCTTTTAATTCCATTGTCCATAAACAGATGAACATTGTGTTATCTTATCATCGTAACTTAATTTAAAATCTCCAGTTAAAGACTCATAGTTGTTCATTACGACATGTTGTTGAAATCCACGGGGTTTTCTCCAAATAATTTCGCCATGATTGAAAAGCAACTGGCAGTAAAACTCATACAATTCGGTTCTCTTCGTCCAAAGATAAGCCTAAAAGAGCGAACAGAATGTAAGAAATTCGTACAGCTAGCTGCGCTTATCTGGTGAAACACCGTCTCATCGCTAAAATAAAATGAATCACAAATTATACATAACACAAGTAACAAACCTGAACTGGTTTCTCAACATTTTGCATAGATGAGTCCTGGCCATCAACATCATTTCCGAGATCTGAGGGTAATTGGTTATTTGATGACTGGTCCTAAATGATGGAAAATTTGTTTTTGTGTTGTTGTTTATGGCTAAGACATAATGATCATAACAAAGACACATTTTTGAGAAAAAAGCTAGAAAATCTACTGTATTTTAAACAAATTAAACTTACCTCGTTGTCGTTAGTGTTTCGAAGAAGTTCGTCATTTTGAGGTTCAACATCATTTTGAGGTTCAACGTCATTTTCAGTTTCATCATCAATGTCTGTCTGAAACAAAAAGATTATTCTTTTTAAAGACATTTTCTGGTGAGTATTCATAAAAGCTGAAATACTCCATAAACATTTGAACTTACAATTCACAGTAATATCAGGTGCTGTGAATTGTAAGTGTGAATTATAAACTCGATTAAAAAAACACTCACTTTCTTGTCGAATGCATCTTTATGAGCACGTTTCCTGCTTCCCTTTCCTTTATTCTCATGTCGAGCAGATTTTCTCTCTCTTCTGTTCATGTATCGCAGAGGAATCTGGTCAAAAAATATGTTGTACAGAACGTCAAATATCACATCATCAGAATCTTGCCGATAGTGGCTCCAAGCCTGAAGTATTCTATTTCGAGGTGAGCCAGGATGATACCGCGTAGATGTCGAAAAACGTTGTTCATATTTCAGTTTGGAGGAATCCACACCAGGGAAAGGCCATTTATGATGATTCGGCAGACTATTGATATAACGTTGTTGTTGAACTAAGGATAGGATACCATGTGTATCAGTTTTTAAATCTATCTTGTTTTGGACAGGATAATTCAATGTTTGGAATGGAGTTTCCCAATGATTGTTCGATGTTGACATGAAGAATCTTCAAAAAACAAATTGATAAAAACATTTTTACTTCACATATTGGCTGTAATAGGGTACTAAAACAAAAATGAAAACCATCTAATCCAATCCACACAAATTTCAATAGTTCAAAGAGTATTTCAAATCAACTAATTCTTAGTAATTACTTGAAAATTGAATATAATTACCTGGTTTTTTCGTTCCCAAGTGGGTTGTAAACAAAGTCTTTTTTTGTTAAACAACATACAGCAAATATCAGTTTGGATGAAGGATTGTTTACTTTCGAGTCAGGGATATTCATTTCATCAATCAAATTCTTCATGCTTGTCTGTATACCCTTCTTTCGTACATAAATTTTGTTGAAAAATAGTTGGTAGGTAGCAGTTTTTTGTCCTGGTGAGAAACAATCACAGTTAAAAGAAGTTGCATACACATCATACGCATCACATACATCATTTGAAGATCAAAGATTAGACAAAAATCCTCAATTGATTCTTAAATGAAATTAAATTATTCTTAAATAGAATCAAATCTAATATTCTAATACTCAGGCTATTCAGTTCAGAAAATATTTGATAGCATACCTTTTCGAGTAGATGCATACTGGGCATTGTGTCTTGTTCTCTCAACTTGAATATCTTTTTCAGTATAGACCTCATATTCGAAAACATCATCTGGTAATTCTAATTCCATTTTAGCTTTTTCCATGCAAGTTGGATGAAGCCTATCAAATGTACCAAAATTGAAATATCTTGCTACATAAACTTCATTCTCGAGCTTTGTTATGGTAGTGTAGTAGATACCTGTTGATAAAAGTTTAAGTTTTAAAATTAAAAGTGACATTATATAAAATTGAAAAGAAATTTTTTAATCTTTGAAATTGTGATTTGAAAGTAAATTATCTTGTTGATGAGAAATTAGACAAGAGGTTAGCGAGAAAAAGAGCTCAAACAGCTTAAAAATAGCAATATTAAATAATAGCTACAATCCCCACCATAATATTTGGCAATATTTCCCTCAAAATTTGAAAACCGCAAGTGATTTTTTAAAGTGCTTTAAAATACAGTTGGAAAGTAGAGTTTTAACATGAGACCTAAGGCTTACAACCTTAGGATCTTAAAGCTCGAAAAATTTCTAATAAGGCTAAGAATATAGCTGTGAAGCCACTTAAGAGCCATTTTTTTTAAAAATCTTCAGAATAAAGAAAGTGTGATACCTCACCCTCTTAGATTTTGATGAAATTTTGACCAAATGATCCGTCACACAAGAAAATAAGACCCTGAAAATTTCACCTTGATATCTCAAGTAGTTTTGAAGATACAGCGTCTCAAAGATAGGCTACTAAGCGAAAATTGACCCCTAAAAATCATTGACTCTGGTGGGGAGCAGATTTTGAAAGCCAATGAATTTTTATTCAAGTACATTAGAAAGCTGATTTACAGTGGATTTCAAGAACTTTTTGTAGGGAATCAGAAAAAATCAAATTGAGTCTCCAAAATTTTCCCCAAAAATCTCTAGCACCTCCTGTAGAGGGCTTCAAACTTTGTGTAATCTGGGTTTGGAAGCACTTTTAGCTGTCTGCTGATGGTCCTTGAGACTTTTTTGAAGCAAACTTTTGACCTGGAGTGGTTTACTGGTGGGTTTTGGCCACAAAAATAACATTTTCAGGATTTCTATTTTTGCGTAACCGTCAAAAATGGCCGAAAAAATTGCTATTTTGGCAGATCTGGAGCAAAATTCAAGATGGCGTATCTTTTTTAACCCCCTACAAATTTTTTTGAAACTTTCAGTAATGCTTCCTTAGTAGGTCTAGTTTATAACCTCAAAAAATCTCAGTGGGGCCTTGAAGTCTCTTAAAGATATGATCGATTGAAAATTTGCTTAACTTCGTTGTTTTTTCCCTCCTAAAATGCTAAATCAGGCCCACTTAAGGGCTCTAAGGTAATTTTTGTCAAAATATTGGTTGATCTTCTCTAGCCAACTAATCATTGGCATTAAGGGAACAACTGTAAAAAAATTCAGGTCATTTCCATTAACAGATGACATTTTATGACTGTTTCTTTATTTTTAAGTATAGAATATGTAAAAAAATGAGACTGACATCTGGCCTTTCCTACCATTCCAGGGCCTATATTTTCAGGAAAAGCCTCAACCTTTCACAGTTTGGTGAATATTATTCTTAAATATAAGCAGGTTACTTCAACTAAATGGGTTTAACAGTACTTAATTCCTATTCAAAAACTTTTTAGACTCATTCAGAAATCCTACTTTGACAATAATTTGCGCTTTACCGCAAAATTTCTAAGTCCAAGTGTCGTGATTAACTTTAGACTGTCCAATATCTCTATATTTGTGTACACTGACAGCCTTACTTGTTGATTCTTAAATAACTAAGCAACATTACTAGGGTGATATTTTATGAGATACTGCAAACAATGATGTTTAAATCTTCTGGACAAGAAATATTGGACAGTCTAAAGTTAATCACGACACTTGGACTTAGAAATTTTGCGGTAAAGCGCAGATTATTGTCAAAGTAGGATTTCTGAATGAGTCTAAAAAGTTTTTGAATAGGAATTAAGTACTGTTAAACCCATTTAGTTGAAGTAACCTGCTTATATTTAAGAATAATATTCACCAAACTGTGAAAGGTTGAGGCTTTTCCTGAAAATATAGGCCCTGGAATGGTAGGAAAGGCCAGATGTCAGTCTCATTTTTTTACATATTCTATACTTAAAAATAAAGAAACAGTCATAAAATGTCATCTGTTGATGGAAATGACCTGAATTTTTTTACAGTTGTTCCCTTAATGCCAATGATTAGTTGGCTAGAGAAGATCAACCAATATTTTGACAAAAATTTACCTTTAGAGCCCTTAAGTGGGCCTGATTTAGCATTTTAGGAGGGAAAAAACAACAAAGTTAAGCAAATTTTCAATCGATCATATCTTTAAGAGACTTCAAGGCCCCACTGAGATTTTTTGAGGTTATAAACTAGACCTACTAAGGAAGCATTACTGAAAGTTTCAAAAAATTTGTAGAAGGTTAAAAAGATACGCCATCTTGATTTTGCTCCAGATCAGCCAAAATAGCAATTTTTTCGGCCATTTTTGACGGTTACGCAAAAATAGAAATCCTGAAAATGTTATTTTTGTGGCCAAAACCCACCAGTAAACCACTCCAGGTCAAAAGTTTGCTTCAAAAAAGTCTCAAGGACCATCAGCAGACAGCTAAAAGTGCTTCCAAACCCAGATTACACAAAGTTTGAAGCCCTCTACAGGAGGTGCTAGAGATTTTTGGGGAAAATTTTGGAGACTCAATTTGATTTTTTCTGATTCCCTACAAAAAGTTCTTGAAATCCACTGTAAATCAGCTTTCTAATGTACTTGAATAAAAATTCATTGGCTTTCAAAATCTGCTCCCCACCAGAGTTCATGATTTTTAGGGGTCAATTTTTGCTTAGTAGCCTATCTTTGAGACGCTGTATCTTCAAAACTACTTGAGATATCAAGGTGAAATTTTCAGGGTCTTATTTTCTTGTGTGATGGGTCATTTGGTCAAAATTTCATCAAAATCCAAGAGGATGAGGTATCACACCCTGAAGACTCTTAAAAAAAATGGCTCTTAACACCTGCCAAATCGAAAAGGGAATATTTTTACCATCACAAACTCCTTGTGCAGCAAGTTCAAGAAGACTATCTTCCATGTCAGTTATGCAGTTAGCTTTATCAAATAAACTTTTTCGAAGAACTTTTGTAATTTCTGCACACTTTTTGAGGTTTTCCATTGTAGAAAAGATTGTTTGCGCTATTATGAGAAATAAATAAAAATGTATTCAATATCATATAGTAAGAGATTGATAAGTAAGAGATTTGTCAATTAATTTATTGTCCTTGTTTTGTCTTTAAAGAATAAAAAATTTACCTGAGGAATCATCAATAATCGGTCTTTCATTTTGTGCAGTTTCGACATTATCAACAAGTGAATTCTTAAAAAAGTATAATAATTACAGTTAGAAATTAGACCAAATATATCTTATAAAATTCTATAACCTTGGAATCACAATATATAATCAAAATGATGTCAGTAACAAGGTAAAATTACAAAAATTGAAAGCTTACAATGACATTGAGAGAATCTGCCTGATCAGCAACTTCTCTTTGATCTTCCATAACATCGACTAAAGCAGTGAAAATAGCTATGATAAGTTAACAAGATATAGGCTAGCTAAACAGGGCATATAAAAAGTATTTTATTTGTAAGAAGATTCATAATTATGCTTGCCCAAAATTATAAATCATGAGTTTCCAACATATTTCTCAACCATTTATGGCAGAATAAACCTGAAAATATTGCTACAATACACCTGCAATTGGCAAGCCTGCCATCTAAGCTCTTTTCCAAAAAAGAAAAAGTCATTAATTTGAAAGTTCTTATAATCTGGGTTCTTCTAAAGAAATGTGTTTGCATGGTGGGAAACACCCCTTCAACCTGAAATAACTAGAATAAGCCACCCCACCTAAAAGAAGCCATAACCCACCTAAAAGAAGGCACCCCCAACCTAAAAGCAGCCACCTCCACCTAAAAGCAGCCACCCCCACCTATAGGGTAACCCCGGCATCTAAAATTGGTTACCATCCCAAACTATATTGATCTTAACCCCAACCTATATTCATCCAACCCTCATCTCCTTGGTTTATCCTTCTTTGGTTATTCTTGCCTAAATTATAAGTACATTTTCTGAGTGCCACTAAATCTAACCCACCAACCCTATTGCGCTGGAATGATGCTAAGCGTGGGGAAAATCGATATGCAGTTAGCCCCTTGCCAAGGCCCCCAAGCCCCCCACAAGCGGTTGGCATGATGGGGCTTTTTACAGCGTGATGAGGCAAAATTTCAAAAAAATACGGCGTGATGGCGTGAAGTTAAGTGCCAACATGAACACAAAACTGAAGAAAATTGAGGCGTGATGACGTGAAAAAGAAATATATTTGCCGTGAATATTGGGTCCGCTTGGGGGGAGGGCTCCTTACCTCCACCTGAAATTTCTAATAACCCAACCCCAATCTATTTTTGAAAAATTTGAAAATCCTCTCAACCCCCCAGAATCAAGGGGGGGGGGTCGGGTGCCAATTTTGATATACGACTAAAAAAGACGAAACTGATAAATTTTTCGAAAATTGTCCACCCAGGACATTTTTATTCCAACCCCACCCCCCTGCTTATTAAGTTTTGAGATTTTTTCCAACCCCCGCTTATTCCAAACCCTGGCTATTAGGTACCCGAGAGTAAGCAAAGCAATATAAATAGTTTCCATAGGCGATTCCGACCTTTCTACTATTCCTATCACGACCCTCGACATGGCCCGAGAATTCTCGGGCCAAAACTTTTATTGGAATGCGCATAGCCTGGGAATCCAAGCGTTAAACTTTTTTCACAGTCTAGTTTATGATATTTTTGCTGCTGGTTTAACGCTTGGCGCAGGTAACTCGCCTGCAGGGAGATTTTTCCCTGCAATGCAGGTTCGGCCTGATTGGCCAGCTTTTTGGCGTATTACTTAGCAGTACTTTCGCGCGCATTTTGATAATTTCGATGCGCGCGCATAATTTATGGAAAAAGCTGACTCTGCAGAAAAAAGGAAAACAAATGAAAATGAAAACATAGATTCATTTAGAAACAAAATGGCTGTTCACTGGAAGTCTAAATACATGTGGCTGATGTTTTGATGTGGTTTTTAGTAGTTTTGAAAGTCTTTAGAGCTTGTGAAAGAGTTTTTATGGTAAGTTGATTATGTGTGTTTGCCTGGGTTTCCAAAGTTCAGAAAGTCTGTCAACAAGGGTTCACACACAGACTGTTTATAACATTCTGTGTCAGACAAATCTACCTGCACCAAGCTCTATAATTTTAGAACTTTGTGAGGTGAGGTATTTTTTGTTTTTTCTAAAATTATGAGCTTGGATTCCCAGGCTAGAATGCGCATAAAGCCCAAGGATGGCCCGAGCATGGCCCGAGTTTTCGGGCCGCGGGCGGGCCTCACGCGGGTCACATGCGGGCTAACTTTTGAAATCATGATTTAAACCCGCGTGTAATTTCAGGACTGCATTTTTTCAATATTTTCTCTAGAAAAATTTGATTTCACTTAAATATTTGCTATTAAACTGGTCCTGGTTTAAAACTTTGAAGCGTGGTACACGAGGAGTTTGTTAAGTTTATTTAGCAAGATGAACTGGATGAAATGCGACGAAATAAATTAAAATTAAAATTTTCACACATTTTCAACGTCATTTTCACGTTTTAATTTCATTATGACTGGACAAGCTGGATTAATCAATGGAATCTTCTGACACAGGCACAAAGGTATAGGTTGAACAGTTTACGTCTTAAGTCGTAGCCCGAACGTGGCCCGAATGATTCGGGTCAAGTTCGGGCCAAAAGAATTGATAGGGTCTCTCGGCCCGAACATGGCCCGAAGAGGCCCGAGAATTCACGGGCCATGTCGAGGGTCGTTTCCTATCAAGAGTGTCAAGATTAGAAGAGGGATGCTGACATTAGACCAAGTTACGGTATATAATTGTACTACTAATTTTTGTTGAAGAGTCTATTGTTATTTTCCTGATATATTTATCAAAGCAATGTAGAATAAATCTAATGAAATCGGGAGAAGAGAGTTGAAAATTACCTGTAATTCAAGCAAGAAGCAACAAATGGAAGGTATGTAATATCTTGTTTTCTGACTATCAGAATATCCTCTATTATTTCTGATGATTAATTTAGACTATCTTTTGAAATTGAGAGCCTACCATCTCAAAAGCCCCAAACCATCTTCATAGCATAAACCATGTCATAAACCAGGCGTAGTTAATCGATATAATCGATAATCTTGAGTAATCGATAAATAATCGATAAGTAATCGATGGATTAGATATCGATTAACCGATAGAATCGATAGGTAATCGATACTCAAGATTTTTTCAAAGCTCGATTATTTATCGATCAATTTTCTCATCGATTGTTTATCGATTATAGATCGATTATACTTCGATTAAATTAAGTATCGATTAAAAATCGATCGGCTATCGATCACAGCTTTTGATCGATTACATATCGATCAAAAATTTATTAATCATCGATCAAATAGTTAATCGATCAACTATCGATTCGTGATCGATTATTTATCAGATTTTAGGGAGTGGTACTTTAATTGGATTGACTTTCGCCTTCGCGAGATTAAATTGGAAGGTTTTGGGCAAATAGTCTCTTCCCGACGAGATTTACCATCTAATTATACCGCAGAACTTGACGAGTGGGGTCTAATTCGCGAGTTTAGTAGTCTAGCAAGCTAGACGACTAATTTATACATAGTAGAAATAAAGCAAAAAGTAATGAA
Organism: Clytia hemisphaerica; assembly: GCF_902728285.1. Lineage (NCBI taxonomy): Eukaryota > Metazoa > Cnidaria > Hydrozoa > Leptothecata > Clytiidae > Clytia > Clytia hemisphaerica. The sequence goes on along the minus strand of NW_027104387.1, from coordinate 236,991 downwards.
TGGAACAATTTTAGTCGTCTAGAAACCTTTGTGCACTAACTTCAAACAAAAGAAAAGTGTCAATATTGCAATTATAATTTTTTCCTGCTCAAAATAATTCTTGAGAAAAAAAATATGTGTGGATTTGTGTATTGAAAGTTTTTCATTTGAGTTGATTTCGTTTTGAGAGTTTGTTGTTGCTTGATAAATTGTTTTCTCGCTACGCAAGTTTCTGCGCTATAAGGCTGGAACACCGGATTCTTCCAGTCGTTTATACAAACTAAATCCCGTATTATTATATTAGTATTGGTATTATTAGTACATATTACACGTATTATAAACGACTCCAGTCTACGAGTTTAGAAAATTTCATTTTTTAAAAGTTTCTTCTACGAGGAACAATCTTCAATCGAATACAAGAAAATCGAGTCACTCGTTTCGGGGTGAAGTGGATAGCATTTGACGGGGCGCCATTCGTAACATAAACAAATACTTTCTATATTTTGTGGTGGAGCAATACCATTTTTCAAAAAGTACGTTTTGCCGAAGTTATATAACATCCCTAATTATATATAATTTCAATTTATACGATTTTCACTAACTAATTATTCATTAGATGGAGCGTCATAAAAATGTAATACCTAAGGGATATCTATTTTGGGTAGTACGTTAAGTATCATTAATAATAAAAGTTTAATTAGTGTGCGCTATGAAAAGTTTGGTTGAGGAGCACGATAGAAAGTGCGATGTAAGAAAATGAAACGGTTATGAAAGGTCTGACTACATTAGCTAAATCAAAGTTTGTTTGTTTTTAAATTTGACGCTTGCGTTTCGTTCCAGAGGAAAATAAAAAGGGAGAAGTAAATAAATGAATAAAAAAGAAGAGCATTAGAGAAACTGGACAACTTACGAAAATATCAAATTTTCATCGAAGCATCGATAGAGTCAACAAACACATGGTCGTTAGTTATATGGTCGTTATATTCCGCGGTTACGATAGATAGCATTGAATTTAAAAGCAGAAATATATCATACCCAGCAGGTGCGTATTTCTTTTAACCCCAGAAGAGTCTAGCATACCCACACCCCTGTTTCACATTCACAGGCTAGGTTAGGTTGATAGAAAATTCGCCCAAAAAACCCAGTGTACATGTTCCGTTGTTTTACGGACATCATAAAAGAACGTTGTTTTGACGTTTAGCGTCCATAGAATACCCCTGTCTCAAGTATCCACTGGACTTCTACTAATGCCCTATGAAAAGCTAACTTTTTCCAGTTTATTCGCAGTGATACTGGGTGTGATATAGCTGAGCCGATAAAAAGAGTAGAGAAATTAACCTGTTCATCGTATATTTTTGTTTTCCCGTTATTTCAGGTGGTACTGAACAATCTTAGATACCTGAGAGGCGGGAGAAGATTATCAATAACGCTCTGGTTAACTCTAAGATTTGTCGACAAAATGATAAGAGAAAACGTATGATATACCCCTGTATCAGTGACCCGGTCTCAATGGAAACCGGTGAAAAAAATTACAAAGAATGAACTCTAACACGTTCACTGTCAAGTTCAGAAATTTGACTTTTTTTTTCATCGAAAGTGACTTTCAAAAGCTCCGGTGGCCTTGGTTCTGCTTTAAGTGCCTACAAATTGTATACCGATCGACGCAGAAATTTAAGGAAGATTCCAAAAATACAAAAACGAAGCAAGCAAAAGTATTTGTATCAAAGGTTATGGCCCTATTGGAGAACTGTCGGTATTTTGACACCTCTACTACAACTAGGTCAACCCGGTCAAAATCGAAAAAAAATTATTAATGAATTCTAGGAATAATGCTTAAAAGTGAATTTTTCCGTACTCAAGCGAGAATTAAGAAATTAAAAATACAGACCCGGCGTGTGTGACGTTTTACTTGTTTCATAACTTCTCCGATGGTCGATTTCAAATTTTCACTGAGTTACTGAGACAGGGGTATTATATGGTGGCACTTAAAGAATTCAGAACCAGTGTGGACTCGCCATGAACACAAAGACAGGAGACAGTATTAATTCTATATGATATTCAATGCTCAGATGCATAGTATACTCGTAGTTGGCAGCAAACTTTTTAAGCTCTTATTTGGAAAATATGTACTTTTTATTCTTTTCTTAGCGAAAGAAAATACTTTATAACATTGTCTCTCCCAGTGCCCGGTGAGAACTTTCATACCCTTTGGGAAAACGAAGGATAATAAAAAAAAAAACGGTAAGGAAAATAGAACATAAAAATGTCTGGGGCATTTTTTCTCACCGGGCCGATTATTTATTGCCAATTGTTCCACTAGGAAGGGGCTCCACCGTGTCATACTTGTTTGCCCCTTTTTCGAATTTCCGCTTGCAGAAATATTTGCACCCCTGTCTCAGAGATGATTTAAGCCAGGGGATGCGAGACCTCCGAGAGAATGAACAGCATATGAACGAACGGGAAATTATGTCTTGCTTCATACTGTACCTTGTCTCATTATCAAGCCTTTAGAAATAATCCCTTTCGTCAAAGACATTTCCTAGGAAGGACGAGAGATCGTCCATTTCTTTAATAAACGTTCTATCTTATCCTGTTGTAAAGTGTTTGTAGCCTTACGCTTCCCACTATCTTCTTCTGGAAAATAATACATGACATATAAACTGCTAAATTATCACTATACAAAATATACAAAGACGTTGTATTCACATGAACAATGAGTGACTATTAACATTTGAACATTTATTCCTAGCTACTCTGAACACTAACAAGCCTCTTGGGATAGTGTGGGAGTAATTAAAAATGACATGATGACGGCATTTGATATTTCTTGATTATTCAATAATTAACTCCTTTCCATTTCTCGGTTCCGTATCACTTAACAACGCCTTCAACTTGGCGCGCAAATGGGCGATTCGTGTTTTAACGCGAACAATTTTCCGCCCTAACTTTAGAATGAAAATACGAAGAATAGACATTGCTTTTTGTTTAGTGAACCAAAGATTGTATACAACTGGCTTTCGTAGAACACAATGCCAAAGGAATCTTCAATCACGGTCGCTTCATTATTTCTTATTCGGTATTTCAAAAAAGGGTCCGAAAATCAGAAGGTTTTCTTCTTCAATTTCCGAAGAACATGTTCCAAATCTTCGAAGCCATATTTTTCCGAAAGCTTGATCGATCAGTGAACGGGATCTGAAAACAGAATGGAAAAAGACATCGTCAGTGAAGTATGAGAGGCGATTAAACAAATTATCCGATTCACCCCGGGTATCCGATTCACCCCGTCCTACGGAAATTAAAAGCAACATTTTTCGCTGATCTCAATTGAGATGTACTTTTGAATTGAATCCAATCTCCTGGTAGCATAAGTAGGGCCTAGAAAAGCTACTACACTCATTTTTTTTATAAGTATACGGTAAATTTCGGCTGAAGCATTCTCAAACCCTCTGATAGGCTGAACAAAAAAAAGTTAAAAAAAAAACAAAGTTATATACCGTTTTATTTAGAGAAGGGGCGTTATTGAATGGTTTGCCTTTTTGGAGGAGCATTATTAATTCGAAAGCGGGTGTTTATTCAAAGTAATACGATCGGTATGAGATTTGGCGAATTCCAGAAATGTTCTTTCCTTCATTAAATACCTTATCTTAGCCCTTTTTACCCTGGACCTTATTAGCGTTATTTTTGGGCTCGTTGGTGGAATAAGGGCCGGCGTAAAAAGGGCCGGTAATGTAGTCAATAGTCGGTCACGATCGATATATAATCGATAACGATACGTGATCGAAGATAAGTAAATAACTGATAAGTAATCAATAGATGAACGATAAGTAATCGATGATTGTTAACAATCGATACATGATCGATATGTAATCGATAGGTTGTATGTTATCGATATGTGATCGATAAGTAATCGATAGTTTGGAAATAATCGATCGCTGATCGATACTCAAGATTTTTTGAAGGTCTGATTACCTATCGATTCTATCGGTTAATCGATATCTAATCCATCGATTACTTATCGATTATTTATCGATTACTCAAGATTATCGATTATATCGATTAACTACGCCTGGCATAAAGCCTTAAATATTGCCCATGTGGATAAAAATGAAGAAGATCTGGGTCCCAAAGGAGGGGTCTGGGTCTAGGGAACAGTTTGAAGAAAAGGAAATTCAAAATGGAAGGCAAATAAAGTATGATAATGCTGCTGGCTGAAATTTAATGCTAAAAATGATGATTGATGATGATGCTAAAAATTAAATTGAAAGAAGAGGACTGAAAGAAAAATACTCCCTTGTTGTTCGATTCATCCATTCTGTGGTCTTCATCATATTCTTCTGAAAGGTAATGCTGCAGGCGTTCAGCGGTAGTCAGATTTCTGATAATAAATCGTTCATAGAACCAGCAGACGGCGGCCATTAAGATCAAAGCGAAAACGAAAGTGAACATGGACGCCACTGCTCTGTCTACCATTTTACCTCTTGTTGTCGATTTTTACATGAGCTGGAAACATTAGATGAACTGTGTCTATGATACTCTTTAAAATCAGTTCTCGCAGATTTAGACATTTAGCCTCGAATTGTTGAAATTGCTCTGTAAATTACACGATTGAATTACACAAAAAGAGCCAAGAGGAGGAGCCAGAAATTGATTTATCTGACTGACTAGCTTTTTGTGTCTTTGTAGCTTCGATCAAATTATTGATTATGTTATTATTGAATATTTCCCCGCTATAAGGGGAAATATTAGTTAAAAAGGCATTTCTCCGATCCTTGGCTACTTACGCCCTTTTTGCGCCCTTAATAACGCCCACGCCTCTCCCGAACGATTTGACTGTTTTGGTTGTCAACTCGACCTGAATTGGAAACTTTTTCAACTCAGAACAAACTAACTGCAGTTTTGCCTGTATATTTACATAAATTGTGGTGACAAGGCAAGTGACTGAATATGCCTGAATATTTGTGGATAAATCTGAAAAAGAAACACTGACTGTCACCATCAAAGAAGAATCGTTTTTATGGTCCTTTGTTTCCAAGTTATCCAAGTAAGTATAAAAATTTGAACTGGGAGCGAAATTGACATTGACTGATTATTGATGATTGAATTTTACTTGGCGCTTCTTCTACAACAATAATGACACTCATCCAGTCATCTGGTAAGTGAAACCTCTTTGTGAGGGAAATCCTATAGCGGCCAATTTACAAATTTTATAAAGCGCTGACAACCCGAACGTACACAACGCTCATGGGATACGACCAACGAAGAACGTTAACTTCTGAAAAAGTTAGCTGATCCCATTGAATATGGATGTAGACAATTGAAAATCACCTCACATATACACAAACACTTTTATCGCAAACTTTGAAATTATCTTCCGCTTGCGATTGAAAATGTGGAAAACTTTTGTCGTGAATTATGGACTTTCCTTTGCCACATGCGGTCCAAATGTGGAATACTTTTGCCATGAATTTGGAGATTTTCTTCAAAGTGCTATTAAAACGTGGAAAACTTTTGTCGTGAACTATTAACTTTTCCTTCACATGCTATTTAAAATGGAGAAAACCTTTGTCGTGAATTATGAACTTTTTCTTCGCATATGTGTTTAAAATGTTGAATATTTTTGTTATGAATTTGGAGATTTTCCTTTTCATGCATTCAAAATGTGGAATACTTTTGCCATGAATTAGGAGATTTTCTTCAACATGCTATTAAAACGTGGAAAACTTTTGTCATGAACTATTAACTTTTCCTATTAACTTTTTCCGTGTTGTTCACTTTTATTGTGAACTGTGAACTTTTCCTTTGCATGCGTTTAAAATGGAGAAAACTTTTGTCGTGAACCATTAAAAACTTTTCCTTCACCGTGTGTTTAAAACTTGGAAAACTTTTGTCGTGAATATGAACTTTTCCTTCGCATGCGTTTAAAATGGGGAAAACTTTTGTCATGAACTATTAACTTTTCCTTCACATGCGTTTAAAATGGGGAAAACTTTTGTCGTGAACTATGAACTTTTCCTTCGCATGCGTTTGAAATGTGGAATATTTTTTTCATGAATTTGGAGATTTTTTTCCACGTGCGCTCAAAATGTGGAATAGACCTTTTTTCAAAGAGTCCACCCTGTTGAATAATTATATAGTCCAGCAGAAAAACAATGATAAAACCATGCATAATTATTACATTATGCATGATACAGTAATTATGCAAGGCTCTATCATTGTTTTTATGGCTGGACTACATAATTATTCAACAGGACGTCCTCTTTGAAAAAAGGTCTATGCTTTCGTCATGAATATAGAGATTTCTTTTAACATGGATTTAAAACTAGGAAAACTTTTGTCGTGAATTATGAAGTTTCCTTTGCATGCGTTTAAAATGTGGTTTAATACTTTTGTCATGAATTTTCCTTTTTTGCATTCTTTTGGAAAAATGAAATTGTTTCCCTGGAAAAATGAAATAGTTTCCGTGGCTTTAAATTTTTTCTTTTTGGCATTTAGGTGAGACCAAATTAATTTGTTGTACTACAGGCCTGACCGACCCTATTCTTTCAAAATAGAAAAAATGATAATATTTCAAAATAGAAAAAATAATAATATTGAATAGACCTTTTTTCAAAGAGGCCACCCTGTTGAATAATTATGTAGTCCAGCAGAAAAAACAATGATAAAACCATGCATAATTATTACAATATGCATGATACAGTAATTATGTATGGATCTATCATTGTTTTTATGGCTGGACTACATAATTATTCAACAGGGTAGCCTCTTTGAAAAAAGGTCTATTTGCAACTGAACAAGTTGAAAATCAATTTGTAAATTCATCCCAAAACTTAGATGAATTCAAAATATCACAATGGAAATGACACAAATATCATTCATCAATAAAGAGGAAAAAGTCTGGTGCTTCAAAACGTTACATTTTTTTTAGATCTTGACCTTCTGACCCTAGATTTTCAGAGATTTAATTTTATTATATGCTGACTTGCTGACCAGAACTGACCCATACTGTATTCTTTGAAAGGCCTTCCTGTAAAACAATAAATAAAAATTGTTGTGTCTTATTTCAAAAAAATTATAGAATAGACCTTTTGTTATTTACGATTTCATATTGAATAATTAAAAACTCTAACATTAATTAAAACAATAAATCACTAATGTATAATTAGTTAAAGTGGATTCTCAATATTATCATGTTATTGTTTGATACTGAAGTCTGCTCTCAGAGTTTTTTATTCATTCTGACATGACATTGCAAATAGCCAATAGCAAAAGGTCTGTACTATGCTTTTCTTCCTTTTTTTCTGTATTTTTACACATGATAGTATGCAAAAAAAATCATCTCTCAGAAATTTGACATTTTACTTGGTTTATTGTAAAACGTAAAGGTGTAAGGTGAAGCATGACGCTACAGATCAAATCTGTGTTTTGACTGGACTCACCAACCTTTATGATCATAAGGGTACAGTCTGTTTATTGCGACAACTCTTTTTAAATTCAAGATCCCCTGAGAGTGTTATAGTGTTTTCATCATACTTTAATATATGGCGTTTGTTTGTCATTAAATTTTTTGTTTACAACTTGCAATAATCGAGGAAGCTCTGGATCGCTTCGCAACTTATAAACATGACATTTACGGCTTTTTTTGTAACTCTCGTCTCTCGCATGTCTTTGCTATGCAAACAGAGTGGAGGGACGGAAGAGTTCTGAAACGCGCGCAACCCCTTTTATATTGAACCGTACATCCTATGCCCAAGTTCAGGAGTTGCCATAAAGCCATTATGGTAATAACCGGGAGGGCACATTGCTATACATTGTATATATATTGATATACATTTTGTGCTTAATCCTGAGGTTTACATTCAGTGTAATTTTTAAAACACATGACTACAATATGCAACGTTCCTCACTTTGACATTTTCTTGTTATGAACCCTCATTACGCTCTTTTTTTATAAGAACCATGAAATTTGAGTTAAGCTAGGCTTGTTCTTATTTTTTCTATTGTCTAGAATAATGGACCTATTGTTTCAGTCTAAGCCTGATTGTTCTTATAAAAAAAGAGTGTATGCTGTTAACCCTTTCAGTACCGAGCCCTTTTTTCTATTTTTTTAGCCTACACTTTTTTATAAGCGTATCGTAATGCCCGAAGTTTTTATCATCTTATCCTGGAGATGAGCTTACTTTTTTAAATACAGTAGAGTCTCCATAACTCGAACCTCTATTACTCGAACGTCTCCTTAGCTCGAACAAATTCGTTGGCAGCATGAAAATCTCCTAATAAACTCTTATAAAAAAACCTCCATATATCGAATGTTCCCCATTTTTGGCTCCATAACTCGAATTTTGTTTTCCTTTCCTGAACTTGAAAAATATAAGCAATCTGATTGGCTAAGAGACAAACCATATTTCTTTTTTGAAAATTTTGATTTTTGGGCCTGGGGTCGAGTTTTCCTTTCTTTCAAAATCTTAAAATGCTACAATCAGACCTTTAAATAATAAATAATTCGAAAGTTACTGAAGTCGAGCCCAGTGCGGTGCGCAAGCCTGGACGGCCTCAAGTTGAAACGTTATTTTTCGATCAGGCAGTCCATCTGCAAGTGTAAGGGGTAATATTTAGTCGCATTTGTGCGAATCTTGTTTTATAATCCATCCACTATGAAAAAAGTCAAAAACATTTCGATCGATCTGTGTATTGTTTATAAGTACTTGACCTGTCCCTCTTCACTGTATTATAAAAAGAAAAAGACAAAATACATATAAAAGAGCGTCCCACTACCGTCCCACCTTAGCGTCCCACTACCGTCCCACCTTAGCGTCCCACTACCGTCCCACCTTAGCGTCCCACTACCGTCCCACTTTAGCGTCCCACTACCGTCCAACCTTAGCGTCCCACTACCGTCCCACCTTACCGTCCCACTTTAGCGTCCCACCTTAGCGTCCCACTACCGTCCCACTTGAGCGTCCCACCGTCCCACGTCCCACTTCTCCAGTATGCCGAGTACAAATGCCTGATTGCAAACTCTCGTTGCGGCTAATTTCTGAATGCAAACAACAAATTAAAAATGTAAATTGTTTCCAAAACATTTTGTTTTTATTTGAATTGTATAATAAATGTTTTTAATACTGAAATACTAAGAATTTTACATTATTTTAAATGAATATAAAAAAAATCTAAGCAAATATCTTTCAGACGTTCAAAGTCTTTTTCTCTAGTTTATATGGTGCAAATCATATACCATTGTTTAGTATGTTTAGGAATATAAATAAGCATAATTTTTCATATATATTGGGTTCTTCCAGAAAATGTTCTTACATGGTGAGGGGGGGGGGGGGGGGGTGGAGGATATAGTGTCCGGGGGTTAGTGAAAAATCTAACAAAATTTGCCTTGTCCGGGCAATAAATATGCTCTGTTTGGGGGTAATTTGCTCTGTTTGGGTGTAATTTTGAATGTCCAGGTGGTCAACTGATGCTTGTAAACTGATGCTTGATGTAAATATCTAAAAAATGTTATATCTTCCACCCCCCCTATATTCAATTTTATTCTGGAAAAGCCCATTGGAAATAAAAACCACAATTAGTGCGAATATTAAAAGCAGCTTCACCAATAAATTGTAAGAGACTTGTGAAAACAAAAAAATTAAAGCAACAACCAACCAAACTCTTATTAATTCCATACTGTAATTACTCTTAAAACATTAAACAAAATTAAAGTCCTTTTCAAATTAACTGTCAGTCAATTGTAAATAGCTATGTATAACCAAATCTAAATAGATTAATTTGAATTACTCAAGTTACGATTTATTACTTTTTGAAAAAACTAGTCCTAACTGGGATATTATCATATGAGAAATATTTGAAAACATTTCGAAAATGAAGATAAAAAATGAAGCAGACAAAATCAACTCCTGATAGAATTAATATCAAAATACCATTTTCATACCAGTACATTTTCAAACTTTGAACATTACCACGGTGTCGAAACTATCCTTAGAATGGTCCTGGCTCAATGATGATCTAAAGTTAATTAACTAAAATTTATCTTTCTTTAAAAGAACGATCAAAGTCTATTTGGGGATGAACTTTATGTGAAAGCATTGAACCAAGACAATTTTAACGAAACTTGATCCAAACATGTATAACGCTTTAGATATCTGACTGGATAGACTTAAGGTGTATATTTTGCACATTGATAATGTTCCAAAGTTTTCAAAAGCCTGAATGTGATAATGGTAATTGAAAGTGTATGCTACCATGAGTTGATTTCTTTACTTCTTCATCTTTTGTCTGCATTTTCCAAATTCTTTCAAAATCTGCCAGTTTGATAATATTCCACTTAAGATTACCTTTTCAACGAGCAAGAAATTGCGGCCTAGAATAAATGGATTAATTTTTGGAAGGGATTGGTCTCTTGGATAATCCTATGAAAATCAACACAAAAAGTATTTTTCAGTTTTTATGCATTTTTTGTAATTTCCAATGTATCAGGTTGAGTCCCCGCCAAATTTAACAAAATTCATCATTCGAAAACTTAAATTCCCGCCAAAATTAATCCATCTAAGGCAATTCAAACTATCTATGTTAAGATTAAAGTTATCAGCATTTTATTAACTAATAGCTAATTTGAAAAAAAAAACTTTTAAAAGGCAAAAAATATTAGAAGATACCACCCACAAAAGAATTTACAAGAGTGAAATATAACAATGATATCCAACAAAATCTATCATCTAGAATATAGTGCTTCTAGAACCTGAAATTTTTAAATGTTATGATATAAGACTAAAAGTGATTTATAAAAAGTACTGAAGTACTAAAACAACAAATTTAAAAAATGACCTAAATGACCTAGAAAAACGAAGTATTATTTACAAAACACAATTTTACTTATATTAATCAAGATGCTTTGATGATTTTAATTGTACTTTTAATATTACTACTGATAGAACAACAGTCTCTTTATGATCGACAGCGTTGTTTCAAAATTACAATACTTTACTAAGAACACGATGATTCCAAAATATATTATCTTCAAACAGAATATTTTTGTGAGTCGTAGATTTTCTTCTTCTCGCGAAGTCTTCACCACTTTAAAAGTGAAACTAAGATGAAGGGGTATTCCATATTTTGTATTACTCTGCTTAGTCTGTATTTTCAATGCCCATGAAAACAACCAGAGTGTACGACCCCAAAACCAGAGTATACGACTCCAAAACCAAAACTTTTAAGAACATTTCTTAAGATCTATTTTTCAGTTACCAGTGAAATGTATTACTCTGTTTACTGTAGTCTGTATTTTCAATACCCATGAAAAACCCAGAGTATACAACCCCAAAACCAAATTTTTAAGAACATTTTTAAGATCTTCTTTTCAGTTTTCAGTAGCCAGTAAAATATATTACTCTGTTTAATCTGTATTTTCAATGCCCATGAAAATAACCAGAGTGTACAACTTTGAAGTCAAATTTTTAAGAAAGAAGATCATCTTTAAGGTAACCTTAGCTCGATAAAAACCGATATAAATTTACCATTTACCGAACATTACCAAGTCTGCTTTGCGCCGACATATCCGTTCTTGGGTGAGATAATCTATCAATCATTGATTGCTTAGTAAAACAAATGTTACTTTAACATTTTAACGTTCTGATTCATTCGATGTGAAATCAATTATGACGAAGACGAAGACTTAACTCTTACTTTGACGATCATTGTATCGTTGCTAACGTAATGCCTTTCCCGTAACGTAGTGTGCGGGATCATCTCTACGTAGCCGTAACCTTTATGGTTCCTCGGTGTTTTAGGGCGTAAGAACGCCTGCAGAGTTGGGCGTGCGAACAACTCCTCCTTAACATGGACAGGGTTTTGCGTATCTTGATCCATAATGGTCAACTCGAGACCGTCAGAGAATGGCCATTGGATAATGGAGTCGAATTCACCTTGCATCAAATGGACGAACATGGAGACGTGGGTACCAGCTCCTGAATCGATCCCGTTCAGATTTACGCGTAAACACATTTTGTACCCTAAACAAATAATAACGGAGTTTGAAGAAGATTATTCTTGTTATTACAGTCAACTTTCTCTTATTCAAGTCTCTATAATTCGAATCTTTCTGTAATTAGAAAAAATATTTTCTCGTCCCTTGAAAATCGAATTAGAGAGAGTTGACTGTATACAAATAGTAATCCATATCAATATGTGTACTCTGTTTCTTCGTTTGGAAAGGTTTGAAAAGAACATGAACCAAACGTGAGCACTTAACGATCCATAACTGTCAGAATTTACGATGTCTTCTTAAGATAATCAAACTAACAGGTGACAAAAAAAAATTCGAGTAAAAGTCCCAATGCCTAATAAAAATAAAAATAAGGAGCCCCTACCTGGTACTGCTGTATAGAACGGCTGTGAATGTATGGCTACCAACTCTTGATTCTTCGCTTGTTGAAATAAATTTTCGAAATTTGTTATTCTCCATGTGAAAGATCCACACCAGACTCTTGCACTGACTTCTGCGATCATACTATTCTGTTCTTGTATTTGTTTAGCTAGACCGTCCATTTTGGAATCCATATCCAGCTTGTTTTGTTTGAGTTCACTTCGACACATCTCAGTCACCGTTCGACTTTGAGTGATCTTGATCTCCAACTCCTTGATCTTAGCAGTATATTCTTTACTCTAAAAAATGATACGAGTTCGAAATCTTTTATGTAATCAAAAAAATCTTGTTTTTGTACTACTAATATCCAAAACCCTTTCCCAAAACATTCGAAGATTGGGATTGAATTGGTTGGTGACGGAATAGAGGATTTCATCAAATAAACCATTCGTTTAAAATGCTATCGCCATAACAGAAGCAACAGCTTAACTTACATCTCTTGGTGATAAACTTTTCATGGAAGAAGCACTATCTCTAGTGTCCCCATAATGAGAGTCAACATCCATTTTTTCGATGCCTGTCGAATGAGAAGATAGCTTAGATGCCTTCTTTAACTCCTCTTCTTGATCATTCACTCGTTTGGTTAACAGCTTGATTGCACCCAACATTTGTGTCATGTGTCTTGTAGCTGTTTGATCATCCAATAAATGTCTTTCGACATCAACTTTTGAACCCTACAGAAGGAGAAAGTTGAACTGAAAAGTGTTGATTCTTATATTGACCAAAACGAGGGTACCAGGATGCAAATGAAACGAGTACACGAGTACACAATCAGCAAATTACAAAAGTCTATCATCAACGTTCAAAAGTTCACATACTATCCCAGTATATACTAAACAAAATTATGATAATAACTATCTTTTGAAAATGAATTGTCGAAGAAGGAACACCTTTATGTCTAAAATACCTGAAATTCACAGCCAGCATCTTGGTATGGACAGTTCAATATCAGCTTTGGACAATCTGCTTCCATATGCTGCTTCAACTGTGAGAAGCGAAGAAAAATTCAATGTTAGATATTGGTTCCAGATTACAATTTTGGATTTGACTTCAACTCAAAAACATACTTTGAAATACAGCATGTAATCAACGAAAAAAGGCTTGCTTTATTAGGACGATGGCTTACTGTATTTTAAGAAATAAAATATTTCTAGAAATAAAATATTTCTAATTTGTAATTTAAGAAATATTTTATTTCTTAAAATACGAAAATGAGAAATATCCTTATAACTTATCAATGGATGATCCGAATGACATAACACTCCACTGATGTAAGGCACAGGAAGTGACAGTTTAGGACACAAAAAATTGACTTCATATGCTGACGTCAGCAAATTCTGCTAAAACATTACTTAAATTACGAAAATGAGAAATATAATGAACCCAAGTGGTATCTGCACGAAATTTTGCTCACAAACTTGTATTGGAAGGAGGAGGGCTTCTGCAAATTTTCATCTCGTTTTGCTGACCTTAGCACTTTTTATAAGAATATTTCTTAAATCGTAATTTTGAGAATAAGATATTTCTCAAAATACTAATTTAAGAATATGCGGAACTTTTGATTGGAAGATGGCAGCATTTTTTCAAATTTTGCATTCTTGTACCACATCATACTCCGGAGTCTCGGTCCAAATTTGAATCAATCCGATGACGTCATCGATTTCTATGGCAAAATCATAATTTTCAACTTATGCAGCCAAACGTGTAAGCTTGGCCAAAGCTAGAAATGGCCATAAATTCTGAACATACGAATAGCCAGTCGCCCAAATTTGCTCACAAACCGTATTGGTAGGAGGAGGGCTTCTTCTGCAATTTTCATCTCGTTTTGCTGACCTTAGCACTTTTTATAAGAATATTTCTTAAATTCGTAATTTGAGAATAAAAATTTTCTCAAAATACTAATTTAAGAAATATGCTCGACTTTTGATTGGAAGATGGCAGCTTTTCAAATTTTGCAGTCTTGTACCACATCATACTCCGGAGTCTCGGTCCAAATTTGGAATCAATCCGATGACGTCATCGATTTCTATGGCAAAATCATAATTTTCAACTTATGCAGCCAAACGTGTAAGCTTGGCCAAAAGCTAGAAATGGCCATAAATTCTGAACTACGAATAGCCAGTCGCCCAAATTTTGCTCACAAACTCGTATTGGTAGGAGGAGGGCTTCTGCAAATTTTCATCTCGTTTTGCTGACCTTAGCACTTTTTATAAGAATATTTCTTAAATTCGTAATTTGAGAAATAAAATATTTCTCAAAATACTAATTTAAGAAATATGCTCGTAACTTTTGATTGGAAGATGGCAGCATTTTCAAATTTTGCAGTCTTGTACCACATCATACTCCGGAGTCTCGGTCCAAATTGAATCAATCCGATGACGTCATCGATTTCTATGGCAAAATCATAATTTTCGACTTATGCAGCCAAACGTGTAAGCTTGGTCGAAAGCTAGAAATGGCCATAAATTCTGAACTACGAATAGCCAGTCGCCCAAATTTTGCTCACAAACTCGTATTGGTAGGAGAGGGCTCTGCAAATTTTCATCTCGTTTTGCTGACCTTAGCAACTTTTTATAAGAATATTTCTTAAATTCGTAATTTGAAAATAAATATTTTCTCAAATACTAATTTAAGAAATATGCTCGTAACTTTTGATTGGAAGATGGCAGCATTTTCAAATTTTGCAGTCTTGTACCACATCATACTCCGGAGTCTCGGTCCAAATTTGGAATCAATCCGATGACGTCATCGATTTCTATGGCAAATCATAATTTTCAACTTATGCAGCCAACGTGTAAGCTGGCCAAAGCTAGAAATGGCCATACAATTCTGAACTACGAATAGCCAGTCGCCCAAATTTTGCTCACAAACTCGTATTGGTAGGAGGAGGGCTTCTGCAAATTTTCATCTCGTTTTGCTGACCTTAGCACTTTTATAAGATATTTTTAAATTCGTAATTTGAGAAATAAAATATTTCTCAAATACTAATTTTAAAATATGCTTGTAACTTTTGATTGGAAGATGGCAGCATTTTTAAATTTTGCAGTCTTGTACCACATCATACTCCGGAGTCTCGGTCCAAATTTGGAATCAATCCGATGACGTCATCGATTTCTATGGCAAAATCATAATTTTCAACTTATGCAGCCAAACGTGTAAGCTTGGCCAAAAGCTAGAAATGGCCATAAATTCTGAACTACGAATAGCCAGTCGCCCAAATTTTGCTCACAAACTCGTATTGGTAGGAGGAGGGCTTCTGCAAATTTTCATCTCGTTTTGCTGACCTTAGCACTTTTTATAGAATATTTCTTAAATTCGTAATTTGAGAAATAAAATATTTTCTCAAATACTAATTTAAGAAATATGCTCGTAACTTTTGATTGGAAGATGGCAGCATTTTCAAATTTTGCAGTCTTGTACCACATCATACTCCGGAGTCTCGGTCCAAATTTGGAATCAATCCGATGACGTCATCGATTTCTATGGCAAAATCATAATTTTCAACTTATGCAGCCAAACGTGTAAGCTTGGCCAAAAGCTAGAAATGGCCATAAATTCTGAACTACGAATAGCCAGTCGCCCAAATTTTGCTCACAAACTCGTATTGGTAGGAGGAGGGCTTCTGCAAATTTTCATCTCGTTTTGCTGACCTTAGCACTTTTTATAAGAATATTTCTTAAATTCGTAATTTGAGAAATAAAATATTTCTCAAAATACTAATTTAAAAATATGCTCGTAACTTTTGATTGGAATGGCAGCATTTGCAAATTTTTGCAAGTCTTTTCCACATCATACTCCGGAGTCTCGGTCCAAATTTTTGGAATCAATCCGATGACGTCATCGATTTCTATGGCAAAATCATAATTTTCAACTTATGCAGCCAAACGTGTAAGCTTGGCCAAAAGCTAGAAATGGCCATAAATTCTGAACTACGAATAGCCAGTCGCCCAATTTTGCTCCAAACTCGTATTGGTAGGAGGAGGGCTTCTGCAAATTTTCATCTCGTTTTCTGACCTTAGGCACTTTTTATAAGAATATTTCTTAAATTCGTAATTTGAGAAATAAAATATTTCTCAAAATACTAATTTAAGAAATATGCTCGTAACTTTTGATTGGAAGATGGCAGCATTTTCAATTTGCATTCTTGTACCACATCATACTCCGGAGTCTCGGTCCAAATTTGGAATCAATCCAATGACGTCATCGATTCTATGGCAAAAAATTAATTTTCAACTTATGCAGCCAAACGTGTAAGCTTGGCCAAAGCTAGAAATGGCCATAAATTCTGAACTACGAAAGCCAGTCGCCCAATTTTGCTCACAAATCGTATTGGTAGGAGAGGGCTTCTGCAAATTTTCATCTCGGTTTGCTGACCTTAGCACTTTTTATAAGAATATTTCTTAAATTCGTAATTTGAGAAATAAAATATTTCTCAAAATACTAATTTAAGAAATATGCTCGTAACTTTTGATTGGAAGATGGCAGCATTTTCAAATTTTGCATTCTTGTACCACATCATACTCCGGAGTCTCGGTCCAAATTTGGAATCAATCCGATGACTTCATCGATTTCTATGGCAAAATCATAATTTTCAACTTATGCAGCCAAACGTGTAACCTTGGCCAAAAGCTAGAAATGGCCATAAATTCTGAACTACGAATAGCCAGTCGCCCAAATTTTGCTCACAAACTCGTATTGGTAAGAGGAGGGCTTCTGCAAAATTTCATTTCGTTTTGCTGACGTTAGCACTTTTTATAAGAATATTTCTTAAATTCGTAATTTGAGAAATAAAATATTTCTCAAAATACTAATTTAAGAAATATGCTCGTAACTTTTGATTGGAAGATGGCAGCATTTTCAAATTTTGCAGTCTTGTACCACATCATACTCCGGAGTCTCGGTCCAAATTTGGAATCAATCCGATGACGTCATCGATTTCTATGGCAAAATCATAATTTTCAACTTATGCCCCAAACGTGTAAGCGTTGGCCAAAAGCTAGAAATGGCCATAAATTCTGAACTACGAAAAGCAAGTCGCCCAAATTTTTGCTCACAAACTCGTATTGGTAGGAGGAGGGCTTTTGCAATTTTCATCTCGTTTTGCTGACGTTAGCACTTTTTTATAAGATATTTCTTAAATTCGTAATTTGAGAAATAAAATATTTCTCAAAATACTAATTGAAAATATGCTCGTAACTTTTGATTGGAAGATGGCAGCATTTTCAAATTTTGCAGTCTTGTACCACATCATACTCCGGAGTCTCGGTCCAAATTTGGAATCAATCCGATAGTCATCGATTTCTATGGCAAAATCATAATTTTCAACTTATGCAGCCAAACGTGTAAGCTTGGCCAAAAGCTAGAAATGGCCCATATTCCCTGAACTACAATAGCCAGTCGCCCAAATTTTGCTCAAAACTCGTATTGGTAGGAGGAGGGCTTCTGCAAATTTCATCTCGTTTTGCTGACGGTAGCACTTTTTATAAGAATATTTCTTAAATTCGTAATTTGAGAAATAAATTATTTCTCAAAATACTAATTTAAGAAATATGCTCGTAACTTTTGACTGGAAGATGGCAACAAATTCAAATTTTGCAGTTTTGTACCACATCATACTCCGGAGTCTCGGTTCAAATTTGGAATCAATCCGATGACGTCATCGATTTCTATGGCAAAATCATCATTTTCGACTTATGCAGCCAAACGTGTAAGCTTGACTAAAAGCTAGAAATGGCCATAAATTCTGAACTACGAATAGCCAATCTCCCAAATTGGATGGAACACTTCACGAAAGAGAAATTGCTATCAACCAAACAACATGGGTTCATGGGCAAGTGATCGACAGTGACACAAATACTTCACTACTTAGAGAAATGTGTGGACTCGATATCCAATGATGAAGTTGTTGACGTAATCTATTTCGACTTCACAAAGGCCTTTGACACCGTTCCACATCGCAGATTACTAGGAAAACTCGAAGCGTATGGTACCAGAGGAGGGGTACTCGATTGGATGGTCAATGGAAAGTTATCCAAGAAATGCCAGGCACAAAGTGGTGTATCACAAGGAAGTGTCTTAGGTCCACTCCTTTTCGTTATTTACATCAATGATCTAGCTGAAGTCACAAACTTAGAAATGTTCCTCTTTGCCAATGACACAAATAAGCTGGTTGTAGAAATAAATAACGTTGAAGATGCGATTAGACTTCAGCACGATATCGAGGCAATGGAAAAGTGATCTGATGACTGGTTGTTGAAATTCCATCCTGACAAGTGCCACGTGTTGACACTAGGGAAATTCTGGAACATTCAACATGCACAACATCACGAGATCGCTGGCTCTGTCCTAGAACATGTCGATCAAGAGTGGATCTTGAAGTGATTATTATTGTTAGCGAATTGAATTTCGAAGAGCACATCTACACACAAGATCAAGAAGGCTAGCTCGATCGTAGGATTGATTAACAGAAGCTTCGACTACCTTTCTCCCGAGATGCTCCGCACACTTTTCATTACATTTGAGAGATCTTACCTTGAGTACGCGCAAGCAGTTTGGTCTCAACGGCTGATAAAACACTCTGATGCAATTGAAAGTGTCCAACGTAGGGCCACAAGACTTGTCGGTGGTTATAGAAACCATTCATATGAAAAACGTTTACTAGTAGTGAACCTACCCATCCTCAAGATCGAGGACCATGTCGATTGTTAGATCGAATGCTACATTTGTGTCTGTTCGTGATGGAAACTCAGGTAGTGATCCAGCAGGTTCATTCGTAAAAACACTGCAAAACTGATCCTGTAGGATGTCAGCTTTATCTTCATCAGTAAAACGAAGTGATGATTTATCATTTGGATCAAGGAGAAGAGGGGAAATTCCCGATTTGGTCTTCAATGAGTTCCAGATATGCTTCCAAAACTTCTAAAGGGCTTCTTTTTGCTTGACCACAAATTCGTTCTTCTAGTCTTCTTCTTTCTCGTCTGATCTTTCCTGTAACCTTGTTTCTCGCAGTAGCGTAAATAGCTCTGTTCCAAAGTTGTGCCTATTGATCTTATCCATTTACGATGAAGGCGACGTTTTCTTTTAGGCTTTTGTCGAACATCTTGATCGAATGCAAAAACTTCCCTTTTTTCCGTAAGCATCATTTCCCTTCATACGAGGAACGTACCGACCGATTCCTAAGCTCGAATAATTTATCTCGCAACATCTTCCAGCAATCATTTACGTTTGCAGTTCCTGTTTTTTGATGGAAACCTGCAACACAGTCAGAATTCTCAGATGTCCTTTCATTGCTTCAAAATTTGCCTTATTGTAGTTATAGTTTTCATTAATGCATTCTGTTTCAAGGTAACATTCGAACGTAAATGATAGTATGTTTAGTAACGGAACTGATCGAATACTTTAGGTGTTGAGTGATTTTTTAGCCTATGAGAAGCGCTTAATAACTATTAATAACTACTTTGTGGTATATAATAAAGCTTTACAGGTTTGCAGACCACCGTGAAGACACATGGGCCTCTATAACCGCTCATACTTTTTGCAATGATCTTTTTGAAATAGAGTTTTTTTCGCGGGCTCCCCGGACTTTCCATTTTGTGTTGTCTCCCTTGATTTAAGTATTCATTTTTTCGGCTTCCTTACACCATTCTTAGATTATTCGTCTTTCATTTTTGGTCAAATCCTCTGTCACTCGGTAAGGGAAGCTTTTTTCTTTCGTTATTGCTTGCATCATTTTTAGCTTTTGGCCAAGCTTACACGTTTGGCTGCATAAGTCGAAAATAATGATTTTGCCATAGAAATCGATGACGTCATCGGATTGATTCCAAATTTGGATCAAGACTCTTGAGTATGATGTGGTACAAGACTGCAAAATTTGAATTCGCTGCCGTCTTCCAATCAAAAGTTACAAGCAAATTTCTTAAATTAGTATTTTGAGAAATATTTTATTTCTCAAATTACGAATTTAAGAAATATTCTTATAAAAAGTGCTAACGTCAGCAAAACGAGATGAAATTTTGCAGAAGCCCTCCTCCTACCAATACGAGTTTGTGAGCAAAATTTGGGCGACTGGCTATTCGTAGTTCAGAATTTATGGCCATTTCTAGCTTTTGGCAAGCTTACACGTTTGGCTGCATAAGTTGAAAATTATGATTTTGCCATAGAAATCGATGACGTCATCGGATTGATTCCAAATTTGGACCGAGACTCCGGAGTATGATGTGGTACAAGACTGCAAAATTTGAAAATGCTGCCATCTTCCAATCAAAAGTTACGAGCATATTTCTTAAATTAGTATTTTGAGAAATATTTTTATTTCTCAAATTACGAATTTAAGAAATATTCTTATAAAAAGTGCTAACGTCAGCAAAACGAGATGAAATTTTGCAGAAGCCCTCCTCCTACCAATACGAGTTTGTGAGCAAAATTTGGGCGACTGGCTATTCGTAGTTCAGAATTTATGGCCATTTCTAGCTTTTGGCCAAGCTTACACGTTTGGCTGCATAAGTTGAAAATGATGATTTTGCCATAGAAATCGATGACGTCATCGGATTGATTCCAAATTTGGACCGAGACTCCGGAGTATGATGTGGTACAAGACTGCAAAATTTGAAAATGCTGCCATCTTCCAATCAAAAGTTACGAGCATATTTCTTAAATTAGTATTTTGAGAAATATTTTATTTCTCAAATTACGAATTTAAGAAATATTCTTATAAAAAGTGCTAACGTCAGCAAAACGAGATGAAATTTTGCAGAAGCCCTCCTCCTACCAATACGAGTTTGTGAGCAAAATTTGGGCGACTGGCTATTCGTAGTTCAGAATTTATGGCCATTTCTAGCTTTTGGCCAAGCTTACACGTTTGGCTGCATAAGTTGAAAATGATGATTTTGCCATAGAAATCGATGACGTCATCGGATTGATTCCAAATTTGGACCGAGACTCCGGAGTATGATGTGGTACAAGACTGCAAAATTTGAAAATGCTGCCATCTTCCAATCAAAAGTTACGAGCATATTTCTTAAATTAGTATTTTGAGAAATATTTTATTTCTCAAATTACGAATTTAAGAAATATTCTTATAAAAAGTGCTAACGTCAGCAAAACGAGATGAAATTTTGCAGAAGCCCTCCTCCTACCAATACGAGTTTGTGAGCAAAATTTGGGCGACTGGCTATTCGTAGTTCAGAATTTATGGCCATTTCTAGCTTTTGGCCAAGCTTACACGTTTGGCTGCATAAGTTGAAAATGATGATTTTGCCATAGAAATCGATGACGTCATCGGATTGATTCCAAATTTAGACCGAGACTCCGGAGTATGATGTGGTACAAGACTGCAAAATTTGAAAATGCTGCCATCTTCCAATCAAAAGTTACGAGCATATTTCTTAAATTAGTATTTTGAGAAATATTTTATTTCTCAAATTACGAATTTAAGAAATATTCTTATAAAAAGTGCTAACGTCAGCAAAACGAGATGAAAATTTCAGAAGCCCCCTCTCCTACCAATACGAGTTTGTGAGCAAAATTTGGGCGACTGGCTATTCGTAGTTCAGAATTTATGGCCATTTCTAGCTTTTGGCCAAGCTTACACGTTTGGCTGCATATAGTTGGATTATGATTTTTGCCATAGAAATCGATGACGTCATCGGATTGATTCCAAATTTGGACCGAGACTCCGGAGTATGATGTGGTACAAGACTGCAAAATTTGAAAATGCTGCCATCTTCCAATCAAAAGTTACAAGCATATTTCTTAAATTAGTATTTTGAGAAATATTTTATTTCTCAAATTACGAATTTAAGAAAATTCTTATAAAAGTGCTAACGTCAGCAAAACGAATGAAATTTTGCAGAAGCCCCTCCTACCAATACGAGTTTGTGAGCAAAATTTGGGCGACTGGCTATTCGTAGTTCAGAATTTATGGCCATTTCTAGCTTTTGGCCAAGCTTACACGTTTGGCTGCATAAGTTGAAAATTATGATTTTGCCATAGAAATCGATGACGTCATCGGATTGATTCCAAATTTGGACCGAGACTCCGGAGTATGATGTGACAAGACTGCAAAATTTGAAAATGCTGCCATCTTCCAATCAAAAGTTACGAGCATATTTCTTAAATTAGTATTTTGAGAAATATTTTATTTCTCAAATTACGAATTTAAGAAATATTCTTATAAAAAGTGCTAACGTCAGCAAAACGAGATGAAAATTTGCAGAAGCCCTCCTCCTACCAATACGAGTTTGTGAGCAAAATTTGGGCGACTGGCTATTCGTAGTTCAGAATTTATGGCCATTTCTAGCTTTTGGCCAAGCTTACACGTTTGGCTGCATAAGTCGAAAATGATGATTTTGCCATAGAAATCGATGACGTCATCGGATTGATTCCAAATTTGGACCGAGACTCCGGAGTATGATGTGGTACAAGACTGCAAAATTTGAAAATGCTGCCATCTTCCAATCAAAAGTTACGAGCATATTTCTTAAATTAGTATTTTGAGAAATATTTTATTTCTCAAATTACGAATTTAAGAAATATTCTTATAAAAAGTGCTAACGTCAGCAAAACGAGATGAAATTTTGCAGAAGCCCTCCTCCTACCAATACGAGCTTGTGAGCAAAATTTGGGCGACTGGCTATTCGTAGTTCAGAATTTATGGCCATTTCTAGCTTTTGGCCAGGCTTACACGTTTGGCTGCATAAGTCGAAAATGATGATTTTGCCATAGAAATCGATGACGTCATCGGATTGATTCCAAATTTGGACCGAGACTCCGGAGTATGATGTGGTACAAGACTGCAAAATTTGAAAATGCTGCCATCTTCCAATCAAAAGTTACGAGCATATTTCTTAAATTAGTATTTTGAGAAATATTTTATTTCTCAAATTACGAATTTAAGAAATATTCTTATAAAAAGTGCTAACGTCAGCAAAACGAGATGAAAATTTGCAGAAGCCCTCCTCCTACCAATACGAGTTTGTGAGCAAAATTTGGGCGACTGGCTATTCGTAGTTCAGAATTTATGGCCATTTCTAGCTTTTGGCCAAGCTTACACGTTTGGCTGCATAAGTCGAAAATGATGATTTTGCCATAGAAATCGATGACGTCATCGGATTGATTCCAAATTTGGACCGAGACTCCGGAGTATGATGTGGTACAAGACTGCAAAATTTGAAAATGCTGCCATCTTCCAATCAAAAGTTACGAGCATATTTCTTAAATTAGTATTTTGAGAAATATTTTATTTCTCAAATTACGAATTTAAGAAATATTCTTATAAAAAGTGCTAACGTCAGCAAAACGAGATGAAAATTTGCAGAAGCCCTCCTCCTACCAATACGAGTTTGTGAGCAAAATTTGGGCGACTGGCTATTCGTAGTTCAGAATTTATGGCCATTTCTAGCTTTTGGCCAAGCTTACACGTTTGGCTGCATAAGTTGAAAATTATGATTTTGCCATAGAAATCGATGACGTCATCGGATTGATTCCAAATTTGGACCGAGACTCCGGAGTATGATGTGGTACAAGACTGCAAAATTTGAAAATGCTGCCATCTTCCAATCAAAAGTTACGAGCATATTTCTTAAATTAGTATTTTGAGAAATATTTTATTTCTCAAATTACGAATTAAGAAATATTCTTATAAAAAGTGCTAAGGTCAGCAAAACGAGATGAAAATTTGCAGAAGCCCTCCTCTTACCAATACGAGTTTGTGAGCAAAATTTGGGCGACTGGCTATTCGTAGTTCAGAATTTATGGCCATTTCTAGCTTTTGGCCAAGCTTACACGTTTGGCTGCATAAGTGAAAATATGATTTTGCCATAGAAATCGATGACGTCATCGGATTGATTCCAAATTTGGACCGAGACTCCGGAGTATGATGTGGTACAAGACTGCAAAATTTGAAAATGCTGCCATCTTCCAATCAAAAGTTACGAGCATATTTCTTAAATTAGTATTTTGAGAAATATTTTATTTCTCAAATTACGAATTTAAGAAATATTCTTATAAAAAGTGCTAACGTCAGCAAAACGAGATGAAAATTTGCAGAAGCCCTCCTCCTACCAATACGAGTTTGTGAGCAAAATTTGGGCGACTGGCTATTCGTAGTTCAGAATTTATGGCCATTTCTAGCTTTTGGCCAAGCTTACACGTTTGGCTGCATAAGTTGAAAATGATGATTTTGCCATAGAAATCGATGACGTCATCGGATTGATTCCAAATTTGGACCGAGACTCCGGAGTATGATGTGGTACAAGACTGCAAAATTTGAAAATGCTGCCATCTTCCAATCAAAAGTTACGAGCATATTTCTTAAATTAGTATTTTGAGAAATATTTTATTTCTCAAATTACGAATTTAAGAAATATTCTTATAAAAAGTGCTAACGTCAGCAAAACGAGATGAAAATTTGCAGAAGCCCTCCTCCTACCAATACGAGTTTGTGAGCAAAATTTGGGCGACTGGCTATTCGTAGTTCAGAATTTATGGCCATTTCTAGCTTTTGGCCAAGCTTACACGTTTGGCTGCATAAGTCGAAAATGATGATTTTGCCATAGAAATCGATGACGTCATCGGATTGATTCCAAATTTGGACCGAGACTCCGGAGTATGATGTGGTACAAGACTGCAAAATTTGAAAATGCTGCCATCTTCCAATCAAAAGTTACGAGCATATTTCTTAAATTAGTATTTTGAGAAATATTTTATTTCTCAAATTACGAATTTAAGAAATATTCTTATAAAAAGTGCTAAGGTCAGCAAAACGAGATGAAAATTTGCAGAAGCCCTCCTCCTACCAATACGAGTTTGTGAGCAAAATTTGGGCGACTGGCTATTCGTAGTTCAGAATTTATGGCCATTTCTAGCTTTTGGCCAAGCTTACACGTTTGGCTGCATAAGTCGAAAATTATGATTTTGCCATAGAAATCGATGACGTCATCGGATTGATTCCAAATTTGGACCGAGACTCCGGAGTATGATGTGGTACAAGACTGCAAAATTTGAAAATGCTGCCATCTTCCAATCAAAAGTTACGAGCATATTTCTTAAATTAGTATTTTGAGAAATATTTTATTTCTCAAATTACGAATTTAAGAAATATTCTTATAAAAAGTGCTAACGTCAGCAAAACGAGATGAAATTTTGCAGAAGCCCTCCTCCTACCAATACGAGTTTGTGAGCAAAATTTGGGCGACTGGCTATTCGTAGTTCAGAATTTATGGCCATTTCTAGCTTTTGGCCAAGCTTACACGTTTGGCTGCATAAGTCGAAAATGATGATTTTGCCATAGAAATCGATGACGTCATCGGATTGATTCCAAATTTGGACCGAGACTCCGGAGTATGATGTGGTACAAGACTGCAAAATTTGAATTTGCTGCCATCTTCCAATCAAAAGTTACAAGCATATTTCTTAAATTAGTATTTTGAGAAATATTTTATTTCTCAAATTACGAATTTAAGAAATATTCTTATAAAAAGTGCTAACGTCAGCAAAACGAGATGAAATTTTCCAGAAGCCCTCCTCCTACCAATACGAGCTTGTGAGCAAAATTTGGGCGACTGGCTATTCGTAGTTCAGAATTTATGGCCATTTCTAGCTTTTGGCCAAGCTTACACGTTTGGCTGCATAAGTCGAAAATGATGATTTTGCCATAGAAATCGATGACGTCAT
This sequence comes from Clytia hemisphaerica, assembly GCF_902728285.1. Classification (NCBI taxonomy): domain Eukaryota; kingdom Metazoa; phylum Cnidaria; class Hydrozoa; order Leptothecata; family Clytiidae; genus Clytia; species Clytia hemisphaerica. Next base: position 210,914 of record NW_027104387.1, on the reverse strand, counting down.
CGGATTGATTCCAAATTTGGACCGAGACTCCGGAGTATGATGTGGTACAAGACTGCAAAATTTGAAAATGCTGCCATCTTCCAATCAAAAGTTACGAGCATATTTCTTAAATTAGTATTTTGAGAAATATTTTATTTCTCAAATTACGAATTTAAGAAATATTCTTATAAAAAGTGCTAACGTCAGCAAAACGAGATGAAAATTTGCAGAAGCCCTCCTCCTACCAATACGAGTTTGTGAGCAAAATTTGGGCGACTGGCTATTCGTAGTTCAGAATTTATGGCCATTTCTAGCTTTTGGCCAAGCTTACACGTTTGGCTGCATAAGTCGAAATATGATTTTGCCATAGAAATCGATGACGTCATCGGATTGATTCCAAATTTGGACCGAGACTCCGGAGTATGATGTGGTACAAGACTGCAAAATTTGAAAATGCTGCCATCTTCCAATCAAAAGTTACGAGCATATTTCTTAAATTAGTATTTTGAGAAATATTTTATTTCTCAAATTACGAATTTAAGAAATATTCTTATAAAAAGTGCTAACGTCAGCAAAACGAGATGAAAATTTGCAGAAGCCCTCCTCCTACCAATACGAGTTTGTGAGCAAAATTTGGGCGACTGGCTATTCGTAGTTCAGAATTTATGGCCATTTCTAGCTTTTGGCCAAGCTTACACGTTTGGCTGCATAAGTTGAAAATGATGATTTTGCCATAGAAATCGATGACGTCATCGGATTGATTCCAAATTTGGACCGAGACTCCGGAGTATGATGTGGTACAAGACTGCAAAATTTGAAAATGCTGCCATCTTCCAATCAAAAGTTACGAGCATATTTCTTAAATTAGTATTTTGAGAAATATTTTATTTCTCAAATTACGAATTTAAGAAATATTCTTATAAAAAGTGCTAACGTCAGCAAAACGAGATGAAAATTTGCAGAAGCCCTCCTCCTACCAATACGAGTTTGTGAGCAAAATTTGGGCGACTGGCTATTCGTAGTTCAGAATTTATGGCCATTTCTAGCTTTTGGCCAAGCTTACACGTTTGGCTGCATAAGTTGAAAATGATGATTTTGCCATAGAAATCGATGACGTCATCGGATTGATTCCAAATTTGGACCGAGACTCCGGAGTATGATGTGGTACAAGACTGCAAAATTTGAAAATGCTGCCATCTTCCAATCAAAAGTTACGAGCATATTTCTTAAATTAGTATTTTGAGAAATATTTTATTTCTCAAATTACGAATTTAAGAAATATTCTTATAAAAAGTGCTAACGTCAGCAAAACGAGATGAAAATTTGCAGAAGCCCTCCTCCTACCAATACGAGTTTGTGAGCAAAATTTGGGCGACTGGCTATTCGTAGTTCAGAATTTATGGCCATTTCTAGCTTTTGGCCAAGCTTACACGTTTGGCTGCATAAGTTGAAAATGATGATTTTGCCATAGAAATCGATGACGTCATCGGATTGATTCCAAATTTGGACCGAGACTCCGGAGTATGATGTGGTACAAGACTGCAAAATTTGAAAATGCTGCCATCTTCCAATCAAAAGTTACGAGCATATTTCTTAAATTAGTATTTTGAGAAATATTTTATTTCTCAAATTACGAATTTAAGAAATATTCTTATAAAAAGTGCTAAGGTCAGCAAAACGAGATGAAAATTTGCAGAAGCCCTCCTCCTACCAATACGAGTTTGTGAGCAAAATTTGGGCGACTGGCTATTCGTAGTTCAGAATTTATGGCCATTTCTAGCTTTTGGCCAAGCTTACACGTTTGGCTGCATAAGTCGAAAATGATGATTTTGCCATAGAAATCGATGACGTCATCGGATTGATTCCAAATTTGGACCGAGACTCCGGAGTATGATGTGGTACAAGACTGCAAAATTTGAAAATGCTGCCATCTTCCAATCAAAAGTTACGAGCATATTTCTTAAATTAGTATTTTGAGAAATATTTTATTTCTCAAATTACGAATTTAAGAAATATTCTTATAAAAAGTGCTAACGTCAGCAAAACGAGATGAAATTTGCAGAAGCCCTCCTCCTACCAATACGAGTTTGTGAGCAAAATTTGGGCGACTGGCTATTCGTAGTTCAGAATTTATGGCCATTTCTAGCTTTTGGCCAAGCTTACACGTTTGGCTGCATAAGTTGAAAATTATGATTTTGCCATAGAAATCGATGACGTCATCGGATTGATTCCAAATTTGGACCGAGACTCCGGAGTATGATGTGGTACAAGACTGCAAAATTTGAAAATGCTGCCATCTTCCAATCAAAAGTTACGAGCATATTTCTTAAATTAGTATTTTGAGAAATATTTTATTTCTCAAATTACGAATTTAAGAAATATTCTTATAAAAAGTGCTAAGGTCAGCAAAACGAGATGAAATTTTGCAGAAGCCCTCCTCCTACCAATACGAGTTTGTGAGCAAAATTTGGGCGACTGGCTATTCGTAGTTCAGAATTTATGGCCATTTCTAGCTTTTGGCCAAGCTTACACGTTTGGCTGCATAAGTTGAAAATTATGATTTTGCCATAGAAATCGATGACGTCATCGGATTGATTCCAAATTTGGACCGAGACTCCGGAGTATGATGTGGTACAAGACTGCAAAATTTGAAAATGCTGCCATCTTCCAATCAAAAGTTACGAGCATATTTCTTAAATTAGTATTTTGAGAAATATTTTATTTCTCAAATTACGAATTTAAGAAATATTCTTATAAAAAGTGCTAAGGTCAGCAAAACGAGATGAAATTTGCAGAAGCCCTCCTCCTACCAATACGAGTTTGTGAGCAAAATTTGGGCGACTGGCTATTCGTAGTTCAGAATTTATGGCCATTTCTAGCTTTTGGCCAAGCTTACACGTTTGGCTGCATAAGTTGAAAATGATGATTTTGCCATAGAAATCGATGACGTCATCGGATTGATTCCAAATTTGGACCGAGACTCCGGAGTATGATGTGGTACAAGACTGCAAAATTTGAAAATGCTGCCATCTTCCAATCAAAAGTTACGAGCATATTTCTTAAATTAGTATTTTGAGAAATATTTTATTTCTCAAATTACGAATTTAAGAAATATTCTTATAAAAAGTGCTAAGGTCAGCAAAACGAGATGAAAATTTGCAGAAGCCCTCCTCCTACCAATACGAGTTTGTGAGCAAAATTTGGGCGACTGGCTATTCGTAGTTCAGAATTTATGGCCATTTCTAGCTTTTGGCCAAGCTTCGCGTTTGGCTGCATAAGTTGAAAATTATGATTTTGCCATAGAAATCGATGACGTCATCGGATTGATTCCAAATTTGGACCGAGACTCCGGAGTATGATGTGGTACAAGACTGCAAAATTTGAAAATGCTGCCATCTTCCAATCAAAAGTTACGAGCATATTTCTTAAATTAGTATTTGAGAAATATTTTATTTCTCAAATTACGAATTTAAGAAATATTCTTATAAAAAGTGCTAACGTCAGCAAAACGAGATGAAATTTGCAGAAGCCCTCCTCCTACCAATACGAGTTTGTGAGCAAAATTTGGGCGACTGGCTATTCGTAGTTCAGAATTTATGGCCATTTCTAGCTTTTGGCCAAGCTTACACGTTTGGCTGCATAAGTTGAAAATGATGATTTTGCCATAGAAATCGATGACGTCATCGGATTGATTCCAAATTTGGACCGAGACTCCGAGTATGATGTGGTACAAGACTGCAAAATTTGAAAATGCTGCCATCTTCCAATCAAAAGTTACGAGCATATTTCTTAAATTAGTATTTTGAGAAATATTTTATTTCTCAAATTACGAATTTAAGAAATATTCTTATAAAAAGTGCTAAGGTCAGCAAAACGAGATGAAAATTTGCAGAAGCCCTCCTCCTACCAATACGAGTTTGTGAGCAAAATTTGGGCGACTGGCTATTCGTAGTTCAGAATTTATGGCCATTTCTAGCTTTTGGCCAAGCTTACACGTTTGGCTGCATAAGTTGAAAATTATGATTTTGCCATAGAAATCGATGACGTCATCGGATTGATTCCAAATTTGGACCGAGACTCCGGAGTATGATGTGGTACAAGACTGCAAAATTTGAAAATGCTGCCATCTTCCAATCAAAAGTTACGAGCATATTTCTTAAATTAGTATTTTGAGAAATATTTTATTTCTCAAATTACGAATTTAAGAAATATTCTTATAAAAAGTGCTAAGGTCAGCAAAACGAGATGAAAATTTGCAGAAGCCCTCCTCCTACCAATACGAGTTTGTGAGCAAAATTTGGGCGACTGGCTATTCGTAGTTCAGAATTTATGGCCATTTCTAGCTTTTGGCCAAGCTTACACGTTTGGCTGCATAAGTTGAAGATTATGATTTTGCCATAGAAATCGATGACGTCATCGGATTGATTCCAAATTTGGACCGAGACTCCGGAGTATGATGTGGTACAAGAATGCAAAATTTGAAAATGCTGCCATCTTCCAATCAAAAGTTACGAGCATATTTCTTAAATTAGTATTTTGAGAAATATTTTATTTCTCAAATTACGAATTTAAGAAATATTCTTATAAAAAGTGCTAAGGTCAGCAAAACGAGATGAAAATTTGCAGAAGCCCTCCTCCTACCAATACGAGTTTGTGAGCAAAATTTGGGCGACTGGCTATTCGTAGTTCAGAATTTATGGCCATTTCTAGCTTTTGGCCAAGCTTACACGTTTGGCTGCATAAGTTGAAAATTATGATTTTGCCATAGAAATCGATGACGTCATCGGATTGATTCCAAATTTGGACCGAGACTCCGGAGTATGATGTGGTACAAGAATGCAAAATTTGAAAATGCTGCCATCTTCCAATCAAAAGTTACGAGCATATTTCTTAAATTAGTATTTTGAGAAATATTTTATTTCTCAAATTACGAATTTAAGAAATATTCTTATAAAAAGTGCTAAGGTCAGCAAAACGAGATGAAAATTTGCAGAAGCCCTCCTCCTTCCAATACAAGTTTGTGAGCAAAATTTCGTGCAGATACCACTTGGGTTCATTATATTTCTCATTTTCGTAATTTAAGTAATGTTTTAGCAGAATTTGCTGACGTCAGCATATGAAGTCAATTTTTTGTGTCCTAAACTGTCACTTCCTGTGCCTTACATCAGTGGAGTGTTATGTCATTCGGATCATCCATTGATAAGTTATAAGGATATTTCTCATTTTCGTATTTTAAGAAATAAAATATTTCTTAAATTACAAATTAGAAATATTTTATTTCTAGAAATATTTTATTTCTTAAAATACAGTAAGCCGATAAATGCGATTTCAATGAATCATCTTTTAAATCCTTTGAAGAAGCTTCCGAGGTATCTAATTCGCTTATTAGATTGACCCGGAAGTAGACTAATACCTAATTAATCCATTTGTCAATTACATTTTGTCTGCCGTAGGGTTTTCTACTCTTCTTCGTATCTGCAAATTCTCATTTTGCGCATAATAGAGGTAGACACTGCAAATTTCCAAAATGTGTTTAATAGATCATTTGCATCACACTTTTGCTTTAGAAGAATTTGAGGCTCCATTTTGGTCAAATACTAAACTATGGAATAAATTAAGAACCCCGATCTCATTGATGGTTCAACTCCCTCATAGTGTCATCCCCCCTGGATTCAGGGGGGGGGAATGGGTTTTGAGGTCAAAAGGACGTATAGGGGGGAAAGAATTTTTTTTGAAGCCAGGGTAGGGAAAAACAAGGGGGGGGATTGAAAATTTTCATTTTAGGCATGGGAGGGGAACTCACCAAAATCAATTCAAAATTGAAAAACATCTGGTTTTATGAGATGATATAGCATAATGCTTAGTTTTATTAATACTATGGTTTAAAAACAACCATCCTTTCCATTTCTTCTTGAATTAGAACTACCTTAGGGAAAACAATAAGCGTTAAGTTCATCAAATTACAGCTTTTTAATTTTTTGCTTGAGGGGGGGGATGGAAAATTTTCATCCTAGGCATGGGGGGGAAGAGACCCTGAAGGACACTATGTCCCTTTAAGCCTTCGAGGGGCAAAAGTGAACGTAACTAGTTAAAAGCATAATATGTTTTTGAATATCTTGAGATGAGAACAACCAGCTCTGCCAACATGGGTTTTTGAAGAAAGGGTTTTTATCGTTTCTGGTCATTTTAGGTTTTATTACTCTAAGTATATGTACATTCTTTTATTATTTGGGACCTCGCTGAAGATTGAGACTATTTCGAATAAGATCTTAAAATATACACTTCTTGATTTAACCACAAAAAAGTAAACTTTACGATTTTCTTGTAAGAACCATTAAATTTTAGCTGGGCTGTTTTTGAAATTTTCCACTAAATAGTCCTTAACTGACCTTATAATATGTTAAGATATTTATTAAGCATTTTGATAGTCATTACTAAAATGTGATGTTGGGATTGTTCTTAATTTGTTCATAAGTTTTGGCCGAAAATCGAGCTTTGTTTTCTTATACAACTGTGCTTATAAAAGCGTTTATATCCATCACTAATGTTTTAACCACACCTAAACCATCTTATTATAAAACGAATAACTCCAATGACTTTTATATAGTTTTTCAGCAGCAAAGAAAAAAAAAAATATTTGGAATATGCTGGTGTGCAAGAAATGTATATTAAAAGAAATTGATAAAAATAGAAGTATTTATAGCCCTTTTTCTCTAACTAATTTTCGCGGAACTTATTTTCACAGTGCGAGGTAGAAGATGCTATCGTCCGTTTAGAGGGTCAGTAAACGCGGGAAAATATAATAAAAGCGCAGAGTCAGGGCGTCAGGGCGGTTTACGGGAAAAATAATGGTGGTAGAGTTTGGAACAAACACTCTAAGCACCTCCGCCACTACTGTTTACTAAACCCGAACTAAACTCGTTTTCGAATTTATCCCGCCTCTCGAACTACCTTATCGGGAAAATAATGAGTTTTATTTAGTTGGGTTTTTTTTTCGTCGGGGAAAAATTTCGTCACCTAGACGCTAGAGGCATTTTTGTCACTTTCCCCCGACCAAAATTTCAAATTCGTCACTTTTGCCCGACCGAATTTTTGGGCTGGGAAAGAATTTTTTTTTAACTTGACCAACGACCGATATTGTGTTACTAGTGTGGAACTTAACATTTATTATTACATCAGTAATAATAAATATATTATCAAGCCATTGTAGTTTTAATTTAGCTTGTTTGTGTTTATTAGGCAAAAGAACTCGTTTGAAAAGAAAGTCATTTTATTTGTTCTGTTAAGAAACATCCCTGGAAGCGTTTACAATAGAAAACTACAATAGAAATCTTTTTTCTGTTGAAATAAAAAAATCTTGCTCGGGGATTTAAAAAACGGGTACTCTTAGGTGCCAAATAAACGGCCCCCCCGCATGTTAATTTTTCGACTTTTTTCCAACCCTCCCCCGGACCTTATTAGGACCCCCCCCCGTTTATTAATTTTTGAAAAAATTCCCAGCTACAAAAAGGAAAATTCCTTGTTTTACTCTAAAAAGCCTAAATTTAGTCTGTTTTGACCCTTTTTAGGGTTTTTAAAGGTCCATTTTCCAACCCCCCCGGTAATAAGATCCCCCCGTTTATTTAATTTCAAAATTTTTTCCAACCCCCCCATTTATTCGAACCCCCCCGTTTATTTGGCACCTAAGAGTAAAAGCTTTGAGCGGGGGAAAAAATCGGGTAAAAGTTTTGATCGGGTGAAAAAATATCGGGGAAAAAATTCGTCGGGGGGAAATTTCGTCACCCCCTCAAAATTTTCGTCACTTTCCCCGACATTTTTTTCCCCGATAAGGTATTCCCTTTTTCAGTGATAATGTGTAGACGATAGGATCGTCTAGGTGCGAGGATATGAAATTTGCGTTTTTGCGCAACTAATTTTCGAAATTAGTCGAAATTCTTTCATTTTCCCAGGAGTGTTCGAGAATTTATAGTAAAAATTGCATTTCGCGCAACTAATTTTCGCGTTGGATATCCAGAAACGCGAAAATTACTTCCCGCGAAAATTAGTTGCCTTAATGTAGTCAAGAATGAAAATAGGATATTCTGTTGAAGTGCCTCCACATGCCAACATATTTCATATTGTTTTATTTTGATTTCAAGAGTTTTTGCAACCCTAGTTTTGGTTATTTTTGGAGTTTGAACTTCACGACCTGACATATTAGTAGTGTCTCTACCAAAAAGTCTCACGCTAAAAAGAATAGATTTCCTGCATTTCGAGTTAAAAAGAAATTTGACACGGTCAGTCAAAATTCACTTTTATTAATAATGTACATGGATAGCAAATTCTATTGTATACAGCTAAAGCATCCATTAGGGATGTAAATTATAGTCAGGCACCCAACGTCGTTTTAACGTTCATGTAACGTTATATGAATGTTAGGGATGACATATGAACGTTGATACGATGCTCTGTGCTCGTTGGGTTCCAGTGAGGATGAGAGTTCAGTGTCATTTTCCATCAGGTGAAGTTAAAGGGTCTTTTTTTCTGACCAGGGACAAATTTTCAAACAATTTTTTTCCATAATGGACAGGGTTCTTTGATACGGGGATTTAAAATTTAGTAATAGGAGACTAGCAAATCACACTTGGCACCTGTTCCCATGTTTTGAACTTTTCCGGGTGGGCTATTATCTAAGGGTCAATTTCAAACGGTTAATCAGTCTCAACATTTAAACTTTTCCAATAACTTTCCGTCGGAAAAAGAAAATGGTAGAGAAAATGAAATAAGCCTCTAAATCTCTGAGTGGGGTTTAAAATACTTTCAAAAATTACTTAGACATGGGGTTGGGATATATGGGGGTTGGGACCGAATCGAAAAATTAGCGGGGAACTGTTTAGAACTTTACACGGCACCTGTGAGTACCTAATAAAGTAATGACCCAGAGCACAAGTGTTATCTCCATGATATAATTATTTCATAACCTCTTACATAATTTGTCTTGTTTTTATTTATTTTATACCTACAGTAAAATCAATAACCATCACTAGACATTTTTAATATGTTTCTTTGTTCGATAGTTAAAGCTTTCAGCTTTAGAAAGCACGAAAAGACACGACCTGGTTAAAGTCCTTTAATGCGTTTTCGTGAAACAAATCCCTACTTGAAAAAGTTAAAATAACACAAATGCAGCTCGTCTTAGTCCATTGGTGGTCAATATAAGGAATTGTCAGTCCTGTTATATATCTTGCGTATTGCTTATTTTACAATTTTTTCAACAAGTATTAATGTTGTTTCACCTGTTTTTGTGTTAGAGTTACAGTTGACTGTCGATAATTCGAAAGCGTGGAATCCTATTTGTTCAAATTACAGAGAGATTTGAATGGTAGAAGTGTTTTAAAATGGTTTCTCCTTGATGGGGACGGTGAATAAGGGAGGGTCTTCTGTAGCATCAAGGGCACGGTAACCGCTTCATGGTGCGCCCTAGCTATGAAAGGCATCCTAAAGACAGTCTACTAAGAGAGCTAATAGACGGAAGACTGAAATGAACGGAGTGGTAAGCACAAAAAACTTGAGAGGAGGCTGCCGGAAAAAATAGTTTTGCTAAAAATTTCGACTACAGTTTTTTTACCCAGACATATAAGTTTTTGATAATTTGAGAAGCGTTGTGAGGATTCCTGCTACACTACACATCACACATCACAGTGATTCACAGAGTTTACTATGGGGTTATAATTAATTGAAATATTTTATCTGACTGTTTGTAAATTCTTTCAATTAACTATTTATTTTGATATCTTTATTAGGCACTGTAAAATTAATCTTGAGCAGTTGTATTAACTGGTTTGGAACGGTTAGCTAGCAGTCAAAACTTGGAAGTTTCGCTATCGATCAGAAGCTCATACTGGTCGAAGTTTTAAAGTCTGAAATTTCTACCGAGATTCGTTTGCATCTAACTTACCAACCGTCCGGATTCAGTTTTTCAAAATTTGCAACCAACCAATCGTTGAAAGAGTTACCACAGAACAAAGAGCCGAAAGGAGCCGAACTTTTTAAGGAAAGGAGACCCTTTGGTGGGCACACATAATGGTTTTCTTGAATGGTCATTTCACTGGTGTAGCAAGCCATAAACGTAGACTTTCTCTCCAACACCAATTGAAGAAGAAATCGTTCCATGCATCATGTCCAAGCATCGCAGCAATACCCGACCATCCTCTCGACGTCCAAGAGCGGTGAGTTTCATCGTATATCTTTCTTCTTTATATCCACTGAACTCAAATCTGTAGCCTGCAATGAACATGTCAATAGAGACTATCAACATGGAATAGATCAGCTCAGCTTTGAGAAGTCTTATTATGTATGGTTATGTATCTGCCTTTGCTAGAAAATAACCAAAATTTCAATTTCAGTCTCCATTTTTGAGTTTTCATATCTCTCTGTTCTCTCTGTTTATGAGAAATGTTTTGCGGAGAATTTGTAAGTAAGCAGGGGTCCTACAGATTATAGTGTGCTGCAAACATACAAACTAAAAAGGGTGAAATCAAAAGATGGCTTAAAGGAAAAACTTTTTATCTTATCACAGAATGGAATACATTCCAAGCATACAAAGCCCCATTTGTCATTTTTGTTTCAAAAAGAAAATTAACCCCAGGCACACAGCAAGGTTTAATTAAGAGCGCTGTTGAATTCACCTCAGGAAAACGATGGATTTAATTAAGCGAGCAGATCATCTCTCATGATATTGTTTCCATCAAATTTGATACTTGGCATTTAAAAAGGATACAATATTTTGTTTGTGTATTTGTCAGCTGATGTGGATTGTCAGGTTTATGATGGGGATTGTCAATCGTGTTTGTGGTTTGACATGAACTACATAGCAATGTAACTGAACTCTCTTGTCTGAGATGAGATGAGAGGCATTTTATAAGGTAAGCTGAAGAAAGTATCATTGTTAGTCCTTGAGTGAAATAGCGAGGTTAAGTGCAAGGTAAAACTTGTTTTTGGGTAAGAACCAGTAAAGTCTTGTCAAGGTTCAGTCTATCAAAGTGTCAAAGTGAGTCTAGTCAAATCCAAAATAGCCTGGTAAAATCTAGTCACTGCTAAAAATAATTTGGAAATTTATTGCAACGTTTGTTTCGGAAGGGGAATTCAGGCTAAAAGTGGTACGGGGTTGTACCGCTGGACAGGAAACAGATTCGCCTGTCCCTGAGGCAACAGAAGACACCAAAAATTTTTTTGGTGATAATTAGTGAAGATTAAGGCTAATTTTTAGTAGTTTCTGTCCCATCCCATTCACCTTTTTCGAAAGTCTTGGCAAACTCACACAAGTTCCATTTTCCTCTCTCAGCGGCGATCGAAAAGGCTAGTATTCCCGTGGGACTTATAAAAACGTATAACAAGCTCTAACAGATAAATATACGAAATGGACCTTCTCAGACACTGCTAAAATGCAAATAATTTTCAAAATACAAACAAGTTTAGGTCTTGTTGTGAAAAATTGTTTGGATTTTAAACTAATTGTCGTTGTGGCGTTATACACAAATTTTAGTCTAAAAATCAACTCATTATTTACACATTAAAGGTAGAGTAGCTTTTATAAGTCTGGATTTATTCGTTAGAGTACAGTGGCGGATTAGTCTTGGTATACATGTAAGGTAGTAGAAAAGAAATGCTTTCAGTTGACTCTCCCTAATTCGAATTCGAAAGGGGAATCTTATTTGTTTGAATTACCGAGAGAATCAAACTATATAAAGCATTCAAGATATTCACAAACGTTTTAAGATTCCAAAACAAAAGTTTGTCGCTATTGTTTAATTTCAAAATTAGTGGCAAACACCCTGTTTTTTGAGTTTTTTTTTGTAATTTTTGTAAAACGGAACGTCATGAATATCACGAATTTTATAAGGGTTTCACCTTGGCGGGTACTGGGAATTAGTTGGAATCATAGAGATTTGAGTTGTAGAAGTTCCAATAAGGAAGAGTCTGGTCTGTTACATTATCTCAAGTTTGTTTATTTTTGATTTGGATTTAAAGGTTCCCTCTAGTCTTATTCCATGGCTACAGAAAACTCTCTCTAACTCGAACCTCATGATACGAATCCTTCTGTAACTTGAACAGTGGCCCCTGCTGGTGTCCCTTTATGATATGCTTGGAGAGAATATGAACCAAGGGTGTTTAGGTTACATATTGCAAGTAACTGCAATTGATGAGCTGTTATAATTCGAAATGTCAAGTAGAAAAAGAAGTTGTTCGAGTTATGGAAAGTTTGAGTTATAGAGGTTAGTTTTCTGAAGAGTCGACAATATTTTGATTAAATTCTTTTGAACCGATTCAATTTTCTCAGACTATCGGTTTTCCACTCCAGCTTAATATCCGTAATATCCACGTCCGCTTTGTACTTACACTGATTATATAATTGAGTAATTAACTAAAATTAGCTAATTATAATAATTGAAAGGGTATTGTCAATGTACTTCGGTTGTTTATCCGGAATTAAATAAGTAAGGAATCTTCTAAGGTGGAAATCTACCAATTTCTTGCTTTCTCTCTATTTAGAAGTTTATTTCTAGATAGATTCCTGTCTGTTTTTATCCCAAATAACCAAATGTAGTAAAGCATAACTCGGTCAGATGAAGGAGAAATATTAGCGTTGTTCTTCTGGCAAGGTAAGAATCCAATCCAATCAAATCGACCAGTGATTAAAATGTCTAAAATCAAGACACATTTTTCATCCATCACCTTAAGTTGCAGATCCTCCAGGGTTTTTTATGATGATGATTTTCGATGATATTTTAGCTTTATGGATTTGACCTGGAGTTTTTCCTTTAAAAAAGCGTAAAATAATTGAATAAAGTATTTGAATATCTTTTGATCGCGGCCAATCTTGACAACATTACGCAGCATAAGAGATCTCTTCAGTAACATTGTAGGTCATTCGGCTTGCAAGTTTCCATTCACGTAAGAAGTAGTGATTTGTAAATTACTGAAAATCCCTAATGGGTACATTATACACTGTAATGCCGCTTTCTATACGGGGGTGGGGGTCTAACGTCAAAACGTTTTTTCTACCCTATGATAAAAGAAAAATGACCATACGCAGGGTATTTTAAATAAACGATACCTCCAACATTTAGACGATTCACCTCAAAGAAAAGGGAATTTCTCTGCTTTCAAAGTCTACATTATGAGCGTAGTCGCAAGCTCAGTTAAATCCTTTTGTCTAATGAGATATAGCCGAAAGCTAAAGACAAGTTTTAAGGCATCAATTTTCTTGCCTGGGAATGATTGAAGATTTGTCTCTATAGTCTTTGGCTTTATCACATTGCTTTTGTCCAGGCAGGCATCTTAGTTTTAATTACCTTGAAAAAGACGTAAGTGGTCGAGTATCTTTGACATTCAAAATTCAATTACAGACTTCGTAGACTGATGATCTATCAATCACTTCTCTATATGCAAACCTTCATGATCCAAACTCTCGCTTCATTTTTTTATAGCCTTAAAGAGGTCTTTAGATTCCCACACCAAAGAGTTTCGTGGTTAAAATTACTCAATTTCCAAAATATGTTTGCTGAAAGCTTAGCAAACATTAAGTAGCCCACAAAAAGACAAAACATAGATTTTAATATTCTCATTCTCTAATTGGAAATACCACCAAAATACCTTTTTGTACCTCAATGTGTCATTTGACGAGAAATTTCAGTATAAAAGAATTCTAAGTAAGCCCTGTTGTTTACCAAAATTTAGCAAAATAGTTGCAACTTCCCGGTATATCTACTGGAAAATCCATCATTTAGCAAGACCTCTCAAGTCATGTTAGTTTGATATATTGTCTTGGTTGTAACCCACTGAATATTGAAAATGCATATTTTAAGTGATAAAAATCCTAATTTGACTTTCTTTCTATTGAGCTTCCTTACAGATTTTCAGCATTTAAAAATCTTACAAACTTGAATTATCATAGAAAATCTGACCTTGACCCATATTTGGCGAATTTCGATATATCAATAATAGGTTAATTTCAGGTTAGGTGATCTTTTTTTTTTTATTGATATCTACCATCGAACTCTAAAACAAAGATTGGAAATCATTGGAATGAATATTCTGTTTTTATCGTTAAGCCATCGATTTTCCACAGTATTGAGAAATGGCATGCACTCTATTGTCTTTTTTATTCATAAAATTTCTAGTGTTTTGAAAAACTGGCTGGTCGGCTGTATTTTATTTTTTATGAAAGTTGTCCATTCCAGCTTTGGTTTAGATTTCGATGCTATCCAGCCTACGTATGTCGCTAATGAGACGTTGAAGACGAATGATTATCATTAAACATTAGTTCGAGTAATGACTTGCTATCAGTGGCTTGTCATTATCTCATCACCAAGTCTCGCCCTTTTTAAGTCATTATGAGAAATTATGAGAAGATAGGTGCGAATGAGCCATGAGTAACAGTACCCAAAATAACTAATTTTTGCGTGTCAACTAAATTTTCTTTAGTAAGATTCAAAAGATTTATTCCCTTTTCTTTTTGGATTCTTCATGAGAAAGAATATATATAGGTTGAGAAAAATTCCCACCCAATTTTTGGTTCATTTACTTGACATTGGGACCCTATAGTGGTATATTAAATATTGTTAGAAAGGTACAGCACCTGACCCCGAGAATGTAGGTGAAATTTGAATCAGACCTGAAAGATGTAGATTTGCATTTTAAAGATACTGAATATTTTCAACGAAATTTTGAACTCCCAAAATCCTTTCCCAGGGGTTAGTTTCGTCACTTTTGATAGATAGGCCAATTTTTTTGGTCCTTGAAGTTGACTCCCATTTTCGTTATAGCCCCCAGAATGTAGGTTTGGTTTTATGGCTTTAAATCTAATAATAGTAAAATGTTGATATTTTTTCAATTGGATTAATTTTAACAGCAAATTTTAGAAATGTTTTATGCGAAAACAATATTCTAAAGAGTATTTTGTTATTCTGAAAATTGGATTTTTTCACTTTTTAACCCCCAGAATGTAGGTGAAAAGATTCGATTGTTGAGAATGGAATTTCGGTATGCATCGGAAATTATTGTTCTTCAAGTGAAATTCATATTTTAGAAATATACGCTGACAAAAAATTAACAAACATATTAATTTCATCGTGCTACAAATAAGGAAAAAGTAAAAGAAAGGACGAAAAGAAGAGACAAGAAAGTTGTTTTTATTTTGTAGGTTGAAGATTTTGTGTTGAAATATGTGAATAATGTAACAACACCCCTGCCTCACAGCCCCACTGGAACTTTTTCCCACATCGGGTCCAAAAATTTCTACTTAAGTATCCAAATTGGAAAATTGGAATAGAAAATCTATTGCTCCAAAGTTAGGCAAATTTTCTGATTGGGCTCAAAATGTGAACATTAAGCATCTCTCAGGTAGTACTTTCATGTTATGAAAGTACAACAAACAAGTTTTATATAATTTGACAGACTTTCTATGTCGGGTTATAAAGGCCCCCAAATTGTAGGTCAACTCTAACCCCAAAAGTTAGGTCAAACATTTTCGTCAAAATATCTAACTCAGAACAGTAAATAGTGAAATGGACTATTTTCCCCATTTCCTTAGTTCATTAGGACTAAGAAAATACCCTATCATCATAACTTAATTCCAATAGATTTCGATTTAGAGAGGATTTATTCAAAAAATGTCTCGATTCGGGTAATATCCAATCAACGTCCATTCAGATTTTCGTTGGAAAAAATTAAGTTAAGTTAAAATTTTCTGTCCAGAAATAATCAGTAAGATGTAACAGTATGCTCTGAAACAACTTTTTATGATGTTGATTTATCGTTAGACCTACAATGCTAAAAAATGAGAAACCTACATTCTCGGGGTTTACTACATTCTCGGGGTCAGGTGCTGTACGAGTTTATACTTTTGACACTTTCTATTTTTCCTGCATTTATTTATTCTTAGAATCGAAAATTATTTCATCATCATCTATGGCGCCTTTTCTTGAGTCTTTGAGTAGTATTGAAGATTTAACTGATTAAAGATTGTGTCAATGTTATCGGGAAAGGCTTCTAAGAACGCAAAAATGATCTTTTATTCAAATTTTACTAAAAAAAACACGAAATTGCTTGTGCCAGAGAGATTTCAAAAAGATTTCAAAAAGAATTCTTGACAAAAATTACACAAATTTATAAAACATGTTTTTTTCCTGATTGGGTTAAGAAATGTTATTTTGTTGGCTTGTTGCTATACTTCTTACATTACAAGTCAAAACGTGTCTATCTCTACACCTTTAACACTTTTAACACATTGGGTCAACTCGGTTAATCTATTTACCCGAAACCCTCGATTTTCCCCTATCTATTAAATCTGAAAATCAAACAGGTCCTTGTGACCAGCGATAGTAAATAATTACTGACATATTGGAGCCGCATGTAGGGAAACATTATCCCAACAATATACTTTTCTTTAATAAGGTTTTCTTAGATCGATAAATCTGGGCTTAAGAGCGCCACGACCCGTGCAACCTGTTTTTCAACCCTGTCGAAATAAAGAACTTTTAGAATGGCAATTTACTCATAGTTTGGTGTGTACGAGCATTTGATGATGTCATTTTATGGATGAAGCGAAAAGGTCACTTCAAGATATTCCAATATGAAAGTCTCATATCGAGAGTTACACTGATGAGACGTTTCTGAATAAACGCTACGGATCTTTATAGTATTTTGGAGTTTATATAGACATGGCTGTAAAAGAAGACCAAAGCTATTTGCCATGGAATCTTTTCTTAAACAGGGTCTCTTCAAACTAACTAGCCTAATTTCAAAGCCTCATACTTAATCAAATTTCTTTCCAAATCAATACAACTGACCGTCTCGACTTAATCACACTTAATTTTTTTTTAACTTATACCAGAAAATCTCCAAATACAATGAAGCTTAGCCAAAATATATTTCAAATTTGTCAAAACAATCTTTTTATTAAAATGTTAAAAAATAATATTTTTTTTCTATGGAAAGTTTAGTAATCTTTTGCCTGGAATTACTGTAAGAGCTTGTTTGTGGAAGACTGTTCGCCTGGATTTCGAGTTTAGGAGAATTTTCTGCACGATTATTGAAGCTTGAAAGGTTCTTATGAGCCCCTGTTATTACACATTTTTTATCAGAACAAACTACATTAGAACATAAGGTTTCGATGGCCAAGACAGTAAGAACAAATTCTTAACCTTTTTACCTTATTTCTTTACTTCTTAAATTTTAAAGTTTTTTTGCGGACTCGAAAACACCAAATTTCTCGAGGCATTGCACATAAATACTGGTATAAAATTATGAATATTTTAAGAACATATTTATTGTTCTGAAAACATAAAAAGTAAAGAACATATAGCGACTGTAGTGCAAAGGTAGAGCGTCGACTATGGTGCGGAAGGTTGTGGGTTCAAACTGGCCGAGTCACACCGAAGACTTCGTACTTAGTACAAAAAAATGATACTTGATACCTCTCTGCTTGACGCTCATCAATTAAGAGTAGGGTCAAGGGTAAGTGGAGCAATCCAGGGAGAAAGAGTGCCGCCCTACCCGTGCCGCCCTCCCCTTTCCGGGTAGATAGTAATCAAATGAGGATTCTTTGGTTTGCATTCGACTGCGGTCGGAGACTGCTAAGAGCACCCAAAAGCTTTAAGGTTTTGGACGTTCTTATAAAAAACGTGAAATATTGTTTAACAGTGTGATTAGAAGGGTAGAAGTTGCAACTCAGATACTATTTACAGCTTTCGAAACCGTTTCCACATTGCAAGGCATAAACTCCCCGATCCTTCCGGGTTTTTTTTCGCTAATTGGTTTGTGAATGAATACCTCCAAAAACATTCTAAACTCTTCCAAATTTAGATATTTCATTTTCAAAAACCTATATTGAATTGCATTCTGTCTTATGTTGACCTATACAATTCCTTTAAGCTCCAGAGGGACTTATGAACAAACTTAAAGTGCATCTTGATTGAAATGTTGTAATTTCAGCTAAATTTGGCTCAATTGCATACGTTATATATGATACACCTGGGTTAATCGACAATTGTTTCATAAAATCCATACATCATCTTTATGGATGGTTGTAGAATATCTTTTAAAGAGTGAGCCTTTTTCTTTTCTCCTAACCTAGGTTAAGTGGTATAGGCCGAAATTATTAAATCAGAGTGATTAAAGAAATCTTTGTGAAGTAACTTGTCTAATTCTAATGTTTGAAAGCTGGAAAGCTTTGTATTGAATAAAAGTTTTATCGTCAGTTTGCTGGTTTAGATTGCGATTTTTTTATTTATGATTTTAGGAGTTTTCTTAAGTAGGTCACATGTATCTTAAATAAAACAATTGTTAAAACTATTGTCCTTAATGTTCAAGGGAGTTTGAGTGAAAAATACGACAGTTTAGACCACTATAATGACGTAAAAAAATCCCATCCAACCAAAATATTCAGTCAACTCAAAGATGGCACATAATTTTGTCTTGCTAGAGAATTTATTAGGTATCTGTTGTCACAATCACAATCTGTTAATATGATATTTCATTTGATATTTTTAGGAATGGAATAATGGACTCCAGTAACCCTGATACACAACTGACGCCTCAAAGCAAAAAGAAAAAGAAATCGTGGTACAGCATCAGTCGCAAAACCAGCAGTGATCCAATCACATCAAAACACAAAAACGACCCACTAGCCTCTCCACTGCAAAGTCGATCCTACGAAAACGAATCAAGGCTAAAAGGTTATTTTGAAGGACACCACAGAGCTCATTCGCACTCGCCATTTTTAACAAGCTTTCGTAAGAAAGTCAGTAATGTGAAAAATGTATTCAGATCACATAGTCACCAACACGAACCAAGTTTCACCTTAGAAAAGGCTGCGTCTTGCTCAAATCTCCACTGGTCTGGCAGAACAGAGTCTAAAACTAGCTTCCTAAGTGACGATAATATTTTCGTTACTTTGACCCCGTCTACACCGGGTGGACCACGTACGCGAAAATTATCAACAGGGAGCTCCATCGGTTCGAACTATTCACTGAACTCTACGAAATCAGACGACGATGCAATTCACAGACATCAAACTGTAAAAGAGACAAGCGGCCGCACGCGTAAAGTCTCATGGGCGGGGGCGTACCAACCTTCAATTCGGGAGGATGATATTTTGAAGACTGGAAATCCAGAACGTCCGAATTCGACAACACCTGTCCGGCGTAAAGTTTCATGGGCCGATCAGACTGATTTCCCTTCACCTCGAAATTCTTTGCTCTTATCACAATCTCCGATCTCAGAAACTCCTCCTTCTCCTCGCCCAGCCTGGTTTCCCTCAGATGATGACAGTACAGAGACTAGTTTTGACATTGAAGAAGAAGACGAAGATAAGAATCCCGATTATCCCAATATTATTCCGATTCTTGAATCCGATTGGAAATTGATTGAAAATCGGATTTACGAGGATAGTAAAACGAATCTTTTCTATAATAACCGCAAAAATAATGCGAACAATGATGAAGAGATTAGTTTTCACAAGCCAGTTTCATTTCATGACAATCAACTCGAAACAATAGATGACGTCATAAGTAATAACGATTATCCAATGACATTTGTCAATACAGACAATAAAACAAACGGAATAGATAAAATAACTGACAAAAACAATCAAAAAGACTTCAACGACGGACAGCAAATTTCGGTTAAAAACAGATGTATTGAATTTGAAAACAGATCCAAATCATTTGATTATTGTATGACGAGCAGCTCAAACAGTGTTGATGGTCTCGTATCCGAATTGGAACGAGAAAAGGAAACCGATCTAAACAATAACATTATGAAATCAACAGCATATCGTACTTCATCAGTAGGAAGCAAACCTACTTACATCTATAGCGTGCAATCTTCAAAGGCTAATTATAATGAATTGGACATATACAAGAAGAAACGCACTCTTGGGAAGCACTTAAATAGTGGTATATCACAGAGAGAAGTTACACCGCAAATTGATTTGAATAACAACAATATTTTATCATCAATATCTACGAACAGTAATATTAAACCGTTGAGTAAGGCTGTCTCAAATCCGCCACAGACGCCGTCCAGAATGTTAGGGAACAGTATTGTGAAAAAACCGTATGCACTTGACGATCTTTATATATCAAGTCAGCCGGTGAAACATAACAAATCGAATGTTTTTGAGAAGAATTATTTAAACCATGCTAATCAACAACAACATAGAAATTATAAATTACCGCCGTCTCCGAAATATGGCGACAAACAGACACCATTAGTATCAAAGACTCCGCCGACGCCGACGGAAAATAAAGAAGTTAAATCCGTAACGCACGTAAGCGTCAACGAGATACGTGTTCTCGTAGAAGGAATTTTGAAACGTAAACTTGGAGATAAAACATTTGATGAAACGTTAGTGACGAGTTGGTGTAAAGACATTGTCAATACAGTACGAGACCAAGTAAAACTCATTACGGACACGAAACGTAAAGTTATAGCCTCAACATATATCGGGCCTAAATCACAAGAAAGTAGTGTTCACGTAGCTATCCAGTGCCAAAAACAAATGAATAAAGACGATTTTATTACGGTAGCCTATGAAAGCGAATCACTCTTTGTATGGGTATCATTAATGATGGCGAACTATTGATTGTCGATCAATATTTGTTGATTGATTTTAACTACCGTACCTATGGCCTTAAATTGGTTAACTCTCAATCAAATCTGATTGGAAAAATTTTGAAATGATGACGTAATGGAGCAATCGACCAATGTGTATTTAGGATTGCGATTGTAATATTTAGCAAAATTTTACCCGTCGCCGTTTTAAGTCGGTTAGTTGGTTGTAAGTATGTTTTCTATATAACATCGATTTTTCGTTCACACGGGTTGGTTGGCGTTATAAAGTAGGGCCTACAGCACGATTTTTGAGTTTTCGTTATTCCATTTATTTTGAAATTATACCCAAGTCTATTGAGGAGCTGTTTATAAAACGGGACGCAAATATGGAGTGCGAAATACATTCTGTTCCGTTTCTAATACTTCCCACAGTTCTTGTTTGTTTCCTACTAAAATTTTTTTATCTTTGTGCTTCCATAATTCGATTAACTTCATTAGATAAGTGTCATTGCTTAACAAAAAATAAGCTCCTTGTCTCGTCCGCACTCTAAGAAGAGCAGATTATCTCTCTAATATTATGATCTCGTTAATGTTGTTGCTTTTGTTAATATATTGATAAATGAATGTGTATGATGTATATAGAAAATTTTCTTTGGAACTAAATATTTATTCGCTATTATGTAATTAATCTTAATATAATAATATCGACAAATTGATAAGCAGTAATCAGTTATTAGCAGTTTAAATATCTATGTGGCATCGGCCCTAGGCTTCTGCTCATCCTCTAGCGAAAAACGTTTTTTATAGGAAGTATATCTATCTAAAGTTTCTACATAGGAAGTTTATACTTCTGCTTTAACATCTGTTTTGATTTTCTTCTTTTTTTCCGGACACACCCTGTAAAATATTGGAAATGTCCTCTGGATTTTAGAGCTGTTAATAACAAAACTTGAAGTACCCATTTCTTAAAAGCAGGTGATTTTCCAAACCTATTTAGTATCACTGAGACAGGGGTGTTTTTATCCAGTTTGTAAGTAAGAAATCGATGTATTCAATCCAAATTCTTGTTGGCGGCAATCACTGATACATAAGTTTGAATCTACTGTAACAAAGCTTCATAATGTTAATTTAAATAAAGTCCTTTGGGTGGGTTTTGTGCTGTATCTTTCATGAAACTTTGAATTGTGGTAGCTGTTGTAATTTCATTTCAAGCTGCTTTTGGAAGTTGATCATACTGAGTTATAGAACGAACTTAAGTAGAAGCGACATAAAGATTATCACAATTTTTTGTATTTCAACTTTTACATTTTAATGTCTTTACTATAGATCAGCAAGGAATGGGGTGCTAGAAACTCTTAACTAAAGAAAAGGTTAATCGAGCACATCCCCTTTATCCGCCTCAGTAATAAGGTAAATACGTAATTCTTTGGCCTGCTTACTAAACATTAAGAGGGAAAAAGAATATTCAAAAATTGTTCAAAATGTCGGTCAATGTATGGAAAAAAGCCGGAAATTGTCGAGTTACACTAATTTTCCTTCATGTACGTGTCACTCGAAACGCACGAGACTCAATATATTTGCTTTGTGCCGCCATCTTTTAGCCTCATATTTGTATATCTTAAAATTTTGATTTCCTTATCTTATCCCTATTTCTGTCCTCTCCTGCTCCTTATGTAAGCTAACAGTAAGGATTAGAAAAAATGTATTGTTTCTATTTACACAGTAAATTTTGTTGTTCAAAAACATCATAAACTATAGTTTGGGGGTAAACGTGATGGCAACTCTCCTGATGTAATCTTTTTAGGATATGCCATTTCTCTTGTCACCGAACAAAGTATGATGATAATGTTCTCATATATTGTTTTCTTTAGATTTTCTGATAATGTTGTTGACTTATATTCATCGTGATGTTTGCCCATCAGCAGTTTGGAACATGCTGATTCCCGTCTCTTTTGGACCTACCTGGAGCCGGGTGTTCTGCTTTGATGAGTTCAATTTTATGTTCCACCATATTCAATGAACTGTAGATTAACCAGGTAGATCCATAAAAGTATCACTTCTTAAAGCTGATGTTTGCAAAGACACTTACAGAAATTACAAAATCCTTTACTATGCTGTAAACATAACATCAGCTTTTTGAGTGTCCAGGTGTGAACCACGGAACTTGGAGATGACAAATTGAAATATCCTGATGAAGTTCATTAAAAAAATTATATCCTCCAGACCCGCCCCACTCACTTTTTGAAAAATATCCTCTTGATATTTTCTTGGTTATAACTGTTGGAGTTTTTGCGGAGTTTCTTTCTCCTTCCTTGTCTTGCTCGGGTGATATCATTTGCAGTCATTGTATAATGAAAATTTCAGGCAAACTATATTGGGGGGGGGGTTTCAGGGGGTACCCAATTCCGCAATTCCGCCAAATTTTTCTCCAATTTCCGTCAAACCGTCTTAAATTGAACCAGAATTCCGTCACCGAAAATTCCTTTGAAATTCAATATTTTTGTCGAAAATTCCGCAAATTTTGAATATTTTTTACTAATTCCGAAATTCCGCAAATTATTTTGCTAAATTCCGTTTTTCTGCACTAAAATTGTCTAATTTTCCGTCTCCGTCAGAGAACCCAATTTCCGTAATTCCGTCTAAATTTTCGCCAAATTCCGCCACTCCGTCCGAAAAAGGGCCGATTCCGCTCCTCCGCCAACCATGAAACCCCCCCTATATTAAATGGAAATATAAGATCTTTTTATGTCCAACTCGTATAAAACATGTAAAGATAAGCTGGTGAGTTTCATTTTCAAGCGACATAGATAGAAATGTATGACATTTTCTCCAAAAGCAGGAATAGATTTTATCGCATTCTTCATGGAAGTGTCTAAACTTTCCATTGACATATTGTTTATTGAGAGAGGATCTGAGTTTGTCTGAGAAACAGGATCGTCTTTATCACACGAGAGTAACTATTTTATAGAAATAAGGGTAAAAATTCAAACTCATCAGCTCTCCAATTTCTACTTGAAGATGTATCAATGTCCGAATGTAATGGCAAGAGTATTTTTATGGTGTAAACAGATAGGGTGCTAATCTAAACTTCCCTTTAACGGGATCAGACTTTTCTCATCGTAAAAATTCATCCGTCTTTCTTGATTTTCTCACCTCTCAAGGCTCTTAAATGTCTCATTTCAAATACATTGTTTTTTTTTTTAATTTTAAGACCAAGTAAATTTTTTACTAGGCTTGGCTGTTCTTATATTTTTTTATCTATCTCCACTGCAGTGGAGTCCCTGATCTCGCCATCAGGCCAAAATAAAATTCTAAGTAATATGCCCTCACGCATTACCTCTGGAGGGCCTCTAAAACTGAAATAGACTTTAGAATGAAAAGATTTTACATAATAACGATTGAGTACATAGGAGCTCTGTACTGTTCAGGGTATTAAAAGCTAGTGACAGCATTTGCAAAAGCTAGCAACAAGATGTAAAAATCTATTTCAAATTTTTGGACAAAAATAACACGCGTGTTAAAATTCACATAAATGGCTAACAAACATCTACTTTTACTTTAGAAAAATAAGGAAAATTCTTTTCGTGACATTTTTTTGTCTGTTAAACAAGTTAACGTCAAATTGTCGAACTGATCAAAAATTAGTTGTCGATTTTTGATGTCTTTCAAATTACTTTCATTTAGTAAGTACATGATAAACGAGTTTTCTTTCCTGAAGCATTGTCATATCCGTCAATAAGGGGACATTTTTGGACCCTTTATTCATACCTTTCGCTGACCAAGGAATGACAATCTATTTAAGACGAATTTAATTAATTTAATTTCTTACAGTATTTAAATCTTCTTAAGTAAAGTTCTCCGAATGCTGAGCTAATCTGATCTTTTCTGGGTGTCTAAAAATCTGTTCTGGACACTTTCTAAATTTAAAACCGGCTTTGTGAGCTTGGGAAGTTGCAAAAAATACAGACAACTCGCTATTCATTTACTTGTACTCCCTTGATTTTTAAACTTTGTGCCTAGTAAAAATGCTGAAATTTTCCGTGAATCCCACTGACCTTTATATATACCAGGACCAAGCTATATCCGCCATCTTTGATCTAAGTTTTTTTGAATTGGTACCACTGACCTTTATATAACCTGGACAAAACTTCTCAATCCCAGCCAAGCAAAATCTTTGATCGGAGTTTTTTGAAAATTGGTACCCTAATGTCGGCACTACTCGATAGCGGTGTAAATGCATCGAGAGCACTAGGTCTACTTTTCCTCAAATCCTTTTGATGATGTAGCCTGCGGGTTAGACGATAATTTTTAGCATTGCAATGGATTCTCTTTGGGTACCAATTCTAAAAAAACTCCAATCAAAGATGGCAGATATTGCTTGGTCCAGGGTTATATAAAGGTCAGTGATTGGTACCCGTAGAGGAAGCTATTGCAGTGTTAAAAAAATTAACGTCTAACGACGCTATATCATCAAAAGTTTTCGAAAGTAGAAAGTAGATCTAGCGCTCTCGATGCATTTACACCGTTATTGAGTATTGTCGCCATTAGGGTACCACTTTTCAAAAAACTTCGATCAAAGATTTTGCTTGGCCGAGATTGAGAAGCTTGGTCCAGGGTATATAAAGGTCAGTGGTGGATCCTCATAGGTTTGATACAAAAGAAATCGCGCCTCAGCTTCGGAGGAATCCTCCCCATTGGTGTGGAAAACTTTCCGAGACTGGCCAATATTTTTCAGCCCTTTGAATAAATCTCTCACTCTACTTTTATCTTGCTGATAAATTGGCTATATTGGAAATTAAAGTAAGTTTGCGATCTCAGTCGAGGGCGACCCGAAGGCTCTCTTTTCTCTAGCTGTCTACTCGAAGGTAGGCGCCACTCTTTTCCCTGGATTTCTCCACTTACCTTGACCCGTCTCTTTAGTTGCTGAGCATCAAGCAGAGAAGCATCAAGTACCATTTTGGGAATCTTTTGTATAACCCGTCTGGGGATCGAACCCACAACCTTGCGCACCACACCTACCTGCATGTTACGGTGCAACGGTAAAATAATAAAAACCGCATTTTAAAACTTCTGACTTTCATGTACCAGGGCCTTTAAGTTATTGACACTAGAATCCCTTTCTTATGGAATTGCTGTTTTACCGTGGTAAAGATCCAGGAAATGTTATTCTCTCTTGATATTAGGATTGTCCAAACTATCGGGGCAAATTATAGGTAGAGGTTTGAAAGAAAGAAGAACAACCAAGGAGCCAGTCATAACCTCATGGATTTTTCTATATAGAAATGACGAGTATGATTTAATTACCAGGATATCTTCAATCCATTTCTCGATGGAAGTTGAGGAATTTTTTTCTTTCGTGTGATACCTTTCTTTCCGTTATTTTGAAACAAAAACGAATTCGGTCTTGCATTTACCAAAGGAAATGAAACGCCAGTGATAAAATTATACCACAAACTTATATTATTCATCACGTCACGTATTTTTGTGGCTTTTGAATAACTCCTTAATTAAAATGTGAAAAAGTCCTCAAAAAGTTTTGGCCTAAATCTCTTTTGAAAGACCAAATTTTTATATTTTTAGTGTGCCTCAAAATTTGTTTTATTTACTGTATTTAACCCTATTAACCCCAGGCTTTTTCGATTTTTGTAGGGGGCAAACCTATCTTCCTCGATTATTATTCTAGGAGATCTAGGAGAAAAATGACCAAGAAAATTGGTTATATTTTTCAAAAAACTTCAAGGAATAAAAGAAATTCTAGAAAGCTTCAAATCATTTCAGATTTTTTTCGTCGAGGTAAACACAAAAAACAGCATTCGCGGGGTTCAAGGAGGACACCACTTCAGCCCATGGCAAATAGAGGAGACATCGGTCATCAAAGTATTAGTTAGAATAGACGTGACTATAGATTTGGCGTTGTTTCAAATAATCTCTACTCGCTCTTCCCCTTATTTCTTCACTCGTAATGGGAGTCTGCTAAATGACGCGCCTTACGCGCCCACGCGCCCTCATATTTTTAACGCGCCTTCGCGCCTTACGCGCCTTACGCGCCTTACGCGCCCACGCGCCCTAAAATGTTACGCGCCCACGCGCCTACGCGCCCTGGTAATTTGACGCGCCCTAAAAATTTGACGCGCCTTAAAAGATCGACGCGCCCTGATAATTTGACACTACCTAAGTAGTGAAATGAAACACTTTTCTTTTGATACTTTTTTAATGAGCCTAAAAATGTTTAGTTTTATATAACCATGCCTGTTTTGTGAAAAATTTATTTGGTGTAAAAAGCTTCTTACCTATATGCAAGTAGA
Organism: Clytia hemisphaerica; assembly: GCF_902728285.1. Taxonomy (NCBI): domain Eukaryota; kingdom Metazoa; phylum Cnidaria; class Hydrozoa; order Leptothecata; family Clytiidae; genus Clytia; species Clytia hemisphaerica. Next base: position 184,032 of record NW_027104387.1, on the reverse strand, counting down.
AGTATTTTGCAGTGTTTTTGTTGTATCGTTTTTTTTCTAGAAGTTTTTATTGTTTTAAAGTTTTTTAAAAAGTTTTTACTGTATTTTTAATGCTTCACTTTTGCCTTATGGTAAAAAATCTTTTGCTTGATTTGAAAATCAGTGTTTTCTCCATGTCTCATAAAGAATGTTGTTCTTATCCCAGTGTCCTTCTATGAGCGATTGAGGATACAAACCTTTTTCCCGAGTATTTTATTACCAAGCCATAATTCTTGTTTTCAGTACATGATTTTTTTCTACGTCACTGCAGTAATCAAATTATTATTTTAAATCACTCTTTTCCAAATTGAGATGTACATTTAACAAAGACAGCGACAATGGAAAACGTTTCAAAAATTCCCAAGTCAAAGATGATTACAAAAAGTTGGGTTTTCTGTGAAGGGACAAATTTGTGCATTTTCCCCTGTAAATTGAATAGAAATAACGTGTAGAGCATGCACAAATTCTATGAAATAGACTAATAAAGCGTACATAAAGTGTACAACCGATAAATGGAACGGGTCGACTTTAGGCTAATCTCTTAGAAATGATCATTTTGCTAACGCCGACATTCTTTTATATACCAACAATGTATGATTAGACCGGTCCCATTATTCCGTCCGTCAAAACCGTCGAAAACTTAAGGCACATCAAAACCCTAGGGCGCGTCAAATTTTGAAGGCGCGTCGAAATCATAGGGCGCGTCAAATTTTAAAGGCGCGTCGAAATCATAGGGCGCGTCAAATTTTGAAGGCGCGTCTAAATCATAGGGCGCGTGGGCGCGAGGGCGCGTAGGGCGCGTAAGGCGCGAAGGCGCGTCAAAAATATGAGGGCGCGTGGGCGCGTAAGGCGCGTCATTTAGCAGACTCTCGTAATGGAGAGAGATTCTCTTAAGGAAATGGTACTTCATTCATCAGAGAATTTCTCATTATGCAGTTTCGATTTGTCAAAAGGAATTCTGTAGGTGGGTTGGCCCTCGTTTAATTAGCCGTTGACTAACTGTTTTATAGCTAATTAACCTTTTTGCACAATTCCTTCCTTAAATGGCTTTCCTGAAAAAAATTCTTTTGGAAAGGAAATTCAGAATCTTTCGAGGAAAGTAGAAAAAACAGAAAAAAGATTATTTGAAAATGATTGCAGGTCTGTTTTTAGAATACCATTAATGCGGTCATTCAACAATTACCATTTATTTCTCCATATCAGGCCACGATTTTGTAACTTTTTAACGGTAAAGTTTAGATTTTAATGATTATGCCTTTTTTGGCATCAAAAGTTTTATTAACTACGAAATAAGGTTTACTGGTATGCCAAGAATTGGCTAATAAGGTGGTGGTTCGATATTACTCTTATTAAAAATGAAATTTTGCTGGATTCTGCTTTAGTAAATTTAAAAAGATCTGTTTTTATCTTCTTTTTTTTATATAATTTAATTGCTCTTACATTACCAATTTTTAAAATTTTGGTATATACCTACTATATACAGTAAACTACCTAAAGTTTGCCTTGAATGATAAATATATTACTTTCCTCTTAAAGTGGGTGTATATATTTTCGTGGGTAAATTTCGTAATACTAAATTTCTAAATTCTAAATTTCTAAATTTCGTAATACTAAATTTCTGCGTGTACTTAATTTCGCGAGTTATTAAGCAAAATTTCGCGAAATTTAGTACTGCTTAAAATTTTCAAAGATACAAAATCGCGAAATTAAATAATACACGCGAAAAACTCAAAGAAGACCAAAAATCGCGACGTTTTCGAAAACAGAAAAGAGAGTTATTCTTTTAAGGAATCAGTGATATTTTGTTACAATTTCGATACTGTTTTTGCACCTAACATGTTGTGTAACTGTGCCTTGAAAAACTGTTACCAGAAGGATGCTACCTACATACGTGAGTATGTGAAGAAGATAACGAGATGTTTGACGGTTTTTCATCATCAGCTGCTTTAGAAGGCTTATTTTTCGGTTTTCGAAAATTTTTATCCTTCCAAATGATGTATACACTTGCCAAGGTTTTTAAGTGCCAATTATATTCCGACTGTACTTCAAATAACAACATTCTGTCTATCAATACATGTTTTTTTTTATAAGCATACAAAAATCCGAAAACAGGCTCAGAAATGCTTAGGTCGAAAGCTTAATAAGGCTGAAAAATGCTTGAGGGGATGCTTAAATCTAAAGCATAAATTTAGGGAAATACTGAAAATCGGTAAAATTCCAGCCAAAAAAAAGCCAAAATCAGGAAAAAAACATTTTTCGTAGGCTCAAGTAATGCTTGCCATATGCTTAATTTTTCCCCATATCTGAGCCTAGATATGCTTATAAGTGCAATGCTTATAAAAAAAAAAAACATGTACAGCACTTTCTACGAGACACTTTCTACAGACTTCCTCATTCAAAATCTTTCACATTTGAAAAATATTTATACTTCCACTTATCACCAAAGAGGACTAAAATATATTTAATTACTGGTACGAGGAAAACTATTTTCAATATTTTAGATTTCCTCCAATATGAACCATCTCTCTTCTCCTGTTGCCACGGCGCAATACGTTGTACGTTCAGACAACGTTGGTACGTTCAGTCAACGTTAATAGAATGTTAAGGAAGTTAGATGGACGTCGCTTTGACGCTCTGAGGTTGTTTATTTCTTTTGTTGAACAATTATCCTATCAGTTTATTCTACCGATTATCCAATTTGAAATATTGGCCTCGGAATTTGGAGATGATTTCTATAGCTAAAAGGCTAAAAGAGAGTAAGTCATCGGTTTCAAAGCACTAAAGGGGCTATATCCGGAACTCTTGAGTGAGAAATGACGCCACATATTTCCCCATCCAAGACGCTTGACCCACGTGGTTTTTGACACAAACGCCAGATTGAAAGTTAAATCATCAAATTTCGGAGAAAAAACAAAGAAAAGGCTAGATCCAATCCATCTTTCTCGATGCGATGCAAATCTTTAGGCTTCACTTTTTCTTGCTTGAGGAAGGTAAACTCAACAGAGTAAGTAGCTGTCTTTGTAGAAACCTTTCAAAAAATAAGATAAAAACGAAGAAGAAAAAATAACGAAAATATTTAATGGGCCAAAAATCTTGAAGTTATAATTTTTGGTTTTGACTTTGAATCTCACTTTTTTCAAATAATATTTAAGATTTTTATATATTTCTTGGATACAAAGTTACAGCCCTCTAAAATGAGTTAAAATAGCTAAAAGAAGGCAAAATACTTATAACAAATTGCCTCCAGGGTTTTTACTGGTTTAAGAGCCTTTAAAAGAGTCGATGCAACCCAAAGATATGTCACATGAAGCATATTTTCTCGTGGGTCGAAAAGGTCGAAATGCAGAAATGTGGATCATAAGTATCACTCGTCATCAGAGCGCGATAGTCCTAATTACCCATGATTTTTTTTGGGTGCAATAGATGTAAACAATGCTGTACCCCATACCGAGTTTGGCATAATACCATATTGACCTCAATTTTCTAAATCTCACCGACTGTGTATTATGCTTTATGTAAGGGTATTATCCTAATTATCAAATCAAAATAAACCCATAGTTCATTATTCATAGTTCATCCAAAGCTTTTGAAAGTTTCGTTCTGGTTCAGGTAACGTACGATCTTTTTTACAAGAACGATGAGGCTCGAAAATACTCAAAAAAGAAAAACAATTCAAGAACAATGCTGAGCCTGGGATAGCTGAATTTTAAGCAATTTATCATAATGTCAGATTTTCAGAAAAAAATAGGCGGCCTACGTCATGTGCCGCGAGGGATAGTATCCACTCCGGGATTTTAATATCCGACAGTTTTAAGTTTATCTTTTTAGTTATTCTTATATATGACATTGGATAAATAGCTAATATAAGTAACTAATGTATTTACGATATTTTGTAGGTATAAAATTCATTAAAAAATGTTTTCACATTGATTTTACGCTATATCCTATTTACAAAGATAACACTCATTGCTTCATAAATCTCACCTCTCTTATCTGAATCATCTTATCAAAGTATTCAGCGGGGAGAAAAATTTTGAGCTAATATTTTAGAAGATTATTCTAAACAGCTAACTCGTTTTCGCTATCATGTAGAAACCATGTCGGCATGATTTGCTTGAGATTGGTTTCCATATCACAACAAAGAAGAGTGCACACTTAAAGTGAATACCGTAGGCTTTGATACACATCATTTTTAAAAGATAATTTGATCCCGACAATCACACTCAAAGACACCTCTACATAGATATCTTTTAGCTGTTTTTCCTTACTTTTACATCCGTGTCTATAGTTCCTCCTGTACATAGTTTACACATCATATTTTTAGGATCATTTATCTTGACTGCATCACCGACACAAAAAGGAGCAGAACATTTGGAACATTTGAAACAATCTAGATGATAAGTCATGCCGCCTTTAAACTTCAAAACGTATTCACTTGGTAAAATGCATTCATTGCAACTGGAGCACGTTCCACGACCACCAAATGTTCTGAAGAAAATAAAGTAAGGTATGATGATCTATATTAATCACGACATTGAATATAAAGTCCTAGGGGCTAAAAGTATATCATCTACTTGTATCTTTCTCAGGCAAGAAAATCTGAAAGAAATGCGCGGTAATTTACGACGCACATGCTCAAAGCATGGTGCGTGTTTTTCAAAATCTGGTGGTTATGCGTCTTGGAGGATAGGAAAAAATCGGCTTCGGTAGTTCAGGATCTTCACTAGAATTGAATTCCTCCGAGAGTTATTTGAAACTATTTAGAAAAACTTGTACCGATTTTATGACCTGAGAATTTAGGTACTGAAGGTTAGTTAATTGGCGTTGTTTGTCCCGAACGCTCTAATTATGTCATCATTTGGACAGTGTGGTTTTGGAGTGCACGACATACAACATCTCCCTTTGCGTAATGAGATGCCCCTTTATAATCCCATTTCCTTAAGTAAAAAATGTAGGAAGAAAAAAATCAGCTTAAATAGATATTAGTTCATGAAGGAGCTTAACGGGAGCTTAATCTGTAATTCAACCAACCCACTCATTGCCATTGTTTTAGTGTTTTAAAATGAATTAGGTCCCTTCAGCAGGTTTGAAGTAATGAACCATTTAGGTTTGATTGCGTAATTAATGTCCGGGAAATATTAGGATATTATGAGCCAAAGACAATGGTTGTTTTATTCTAAAATTTCAACATTTTGTTTTCCTTAGCAAAGACTTAATTGATCTTGGAAAAACCCCGAGAAACCCCCTTTTCTACTTATGATAACAAGAAAGGAACAGTGACAAATTTATTCTTTCTTTTTTTCTAAGCAGATGGTAGGATATACACCATAAATTAAGATGCCCTTTAAAGATTAACATTGATTTCTCAACAACAAGTCTTACCTTAGAAAATCATCTTGACAGAATTTAGCTCCTTGTCTGAAATAGAATCTCTGTCCGATTTTGTACAATGGTTTTCTACAAAAGTCACATTTCAAACATTTCTCGTGCCAGTATTTATCCAAAGCATGCAGCAAATGTTTATTTTCAATCTTCTTCTTGCAATGTGCACACGGGACGGGTTCTTCAGCGTATAGTTTTAATTTACTGCTTTTGGAGGACCGTTTTCCAGTGTATGAGTTTGACCTCCAGTCTGCATAAATAAAGCATCGGCTCTTTGGAGGAAGTGAGTAGGGAGAAGATACTGATGAAGATGCGGATGATGAAGAAAGCCTGCTGCACCTTCCTGAATCACTACCAGGGGATGCTGGTCCTATTAGTCTTGACCCTGGTGATGAGGCAGGTACTGTTTTGATGCATTGCAGATGGTCCTCACTCAGTACACTTGAGGGAGACTGTAAATCTTTCATTTCTTCACGAATCGAATCTCTTAAAGTGTCTTCAACGCTCGATAACGATTTAGATTCTTCATCAAGGTGTTCATTAGGCTCTGGTGATTTTACTGGAAACTTGCTCACTTTTTCTGGTGATATCGAAGTAATGGTCGTCTTCTTTTCTTTGTTTGCAAGCATCAGTTTATCGTCCTCTTGGGCGCAACGAGGAGCCATCATCCAATATAGAATATATTATGATTTATGAAGAAAATTCTTCTAAGTCAACGGTAAATAAACTCTAAGGTTCTCACGAACTATCAGCTCCGTACATACAAATCAAATCGTTTACAAACGAGCGCCAGAATCTTCTTTGATGACGCGATGCAAATGGTTTCAACTCAGAATTATGCCTAGTGTTCTGATTCTGTTTGCCCTCTTCCCTGTAATAAGGCTAATTAAGAACTGCTAATGAGAGTCATGATTGCTGTGATTTTTATATCGATTTCATTACACATTGCAGGCATACCAAAGTATCATAAAAGCCTTATTATACTCTATTAAATCTATAATTAAGAACACACACAACTACTGTATGTTTCTACCCTCATTTTCCCACTTATTATAAAATCTATTGTCTTTTTATTGAATAATTATCAAATAGATTTTTCGGTGATTGATTATCGCAGGTTTTAAGGCTTCCTTGGCGGAGGTAACCCGTACTTAAAACATTCAAAAAAAATCTTAAAATGATTTAACATTTTAGAGAAAATTTGGTCTGACTTATCTGCGATTTAGCCACTATATATATATGACATACTTAAGAAACATTAACCTTTCTTTGATTAAACCAACTTTCGATAAATGCTTAAGAATAAAAGATACCCCTTGCTATAATTAAGAACAGTTTGGGGTCATTAAAACATTTCAATTGTCTTTTGATTACACTAAATAGGTGTCCGTTTATAGAATCCACCATAATTTTGTGGGGGATGCATTTGCTATATCTGAAGCAAGCATACCTTAATTTAACTTCTTTTCATAATGGTACATAGCGTTTGGAACCCTGCTGCGTTTGAATTTCCGCTGTTTCAGAAACAGTTTTTTTATAAGAACATACTTTAATTAATGAATGATATTAGGGCTATATACCCTTAAAGCAGCTGTTTGTGGATAATTCTTTACTTGGACGGTAGATTTTTTAGATAATTTTAGATAATTATTATCTTGTATTTTAGCTTCACTGTTTTGAAGTTCTAATTAAAAATTTTTGATGATTGAAGTTTCATTTTGTTTCGGTCTCCTTAAAAGTTCTTCTGTCCCAGACTGATAACCGTCTCTAGAGAAATCTTAAAATTCTGCATAATTCAGTTTGCTGTGTAAAATCCATTCTCCGTCTCAGACGAAGAACCTTGGTTGGTTCGATAATTTTACTTCAGCCAATCACTGGACCGGAGTTCTTTTGCAGCTAGTAGTTATTCTTATAGTGAAAACATCTTTAAAATCCTTTAAACTGGGACTTCCTGCCGCGTACTTAATGACTTTTAAAATCATTAAAGTCAATTATTCAAATAATAAATAGGCGGAGCAACAAATATAATACAAAACATATATGACCCAGTCATGTTAAAGTTTCCTTAAAAAGGGACGTTTATGATACGTGCAGAAAACGTTAGAAAGATGTTTAGGTGATTAAATTATCAACAAACAAAATAGCGCACCCACGCCGGATATCGGGGCACAGGAAAAATCAAAGAAAAACTCTGATAATTACTTGAATGAATTGTCTGAATTTTGTTATGATTTAGGGGCTAGGTGGTCTGTAAGCTAAAGTTCACAACAATATGGGGCCATGATTTTTTTCTCTCTCACCTCACTGACTGAAGGTCATCCTTATAAATGTGTTCGATAACATGACGACAATCCTTCAGAATGCAAAAATGTCCCCGGTTTCAGCTCCACTTCAAATTTAAGAAAGATTGCATGCCAAAACATCCCCATTAGATTTTTCAACTTAGGAGCAATATAATTTCCTTGGAAAATTTCATCCCCACTCCACTGTGGAAAAGTTGTCACTAACGGCTGTGAGAACAGTATACTGTAAATGCTCCTGTTATCGCAGCCTGAATCCAGGCTATATGTTTAGTAAATCCTGTGACTCCTGTCGTGTCCTAGAATAAAGTTATCTTCTCCGTGATATCTATCTATACTTAACCTCGCTTATTTCTCCCGCGATATACAAATTATAAGCGTTATTCCCGCATTCCTTGTCCCAGGAAAAACAGACGCTTGGAAAACAGTGTCGATTCTAATTGAAAACAAATTAGCATATTAAGACAAATCAACCGATTTCAATTTTGATTATCTGATTTAAACATTGCCAAGTGTCTCCCTGATAAAATTTAATGCAAATTTTTTACGTAGTTTAACGATTGTATCTGGCTATATCAATTACTAATTTGCAATTGGTTTATGTTTGCTTATCAGATTATTTTTACCTTTTTGATGGCCGCGTTCAGACCAGAAAGTTTAAGTAAGTACTAAGTTGATATGAGGTTTTGCATTTGAATACAATAGTAGTCTAAAAGAAACATGTAGAACTAATTATCAAACCTAAGTCTGAACATAGAGAAAGCGAGCATAGACTCGTATTGTCATCAGATTGCTCAAAACAGAAAGTGCCGAGTCTTGCAAAGATCTAAAGTAAATGTATAAGAGCTTACTTAATCAGATGATTAAGAATAATTGAATGTTTTTCAAATATCCTCAAAATTTCAATTTGAACTACAAAATTTTGGGCGAGTACATACATGGTGATCAGCTTTTCACCATGAACTGTTGAAAGATTACAATTTCACTCATTAAATCTCAATACTTAAGAATCATAGACATGAGTTAAATGCAGTACAAGACACTCATAGCAACTATATTAAGTATTTCGATGCAATCAATTTATAAGCAAATCATTCTAATGACGGATGTTTTTGCCGACTAAGTTTAGCCGATACAGTTTGGTTATTTTCCAAATGTAAATTTTGCTCGAGCAAGGATTGATATAATGGGGTAATTTGGACCAGCCTGGGTTTTCCGGTGTACAAATACGCAATCTTTAGAACCAATTTATCAATATTCCTTATTCGCACTTATTGAAATCCAATTATATTAAGTAAAGATTTTTTTGCCCACGCGTACCATTTGGAATGTTTTTATGAGTGTGCTATTCAAATCTATTTTTGTACTAATGCTTCTGAGGCACTTTGTAAATTCAGGTAACCAACTGCTTAATGTGACCAATAGCATACACAATGATGTAATGGTCTTTCTTCAGTTGATTGGTGATAGTTTTAGCCTAAGCTAGCTTGTCTGATTGCAGACTTCTAGATTGTATAGAGGAGCACAATTTATAGTTTTGTACCTATTTTGGTTTGCAAGCTTTCTAAAATTGTTGATGAAAATCTTTGTTTTTAAGCAAATATAATAAATACTGACACATAAAAGACAACTAATTAACCCTGTGTAAACTAGTTATAATCCTAAAGCCTATAACCAAGTACCAGATTTTGTACAAGCCATCGCAGTCCTTTCATCACAGACTTTTGGTGCTCTATTCTATAATGGGTGATACTACCAGAATTGAAAATTGCCGATATTAACAGAATCCTTTACCTTGGATCGATTTTTAAACGTGCAGCCCTATACGGAAGTTCCTAACCCTTTGATTTCATATCTTATTTTGCAGAAGCCACCTGAAAGTGAGCCCGAGATGTCGATACAATCTGCAAAATAAATCAAAATCAAAACTTTAAAGATACAGATTTTTACAGTCAGACTTGCAATTCAGTAGTCCCCAAAGACACTCTTACAGTGTATCTAGCTAAAAAAGACCCTTGTATTGCGCTCTTAAAAGTACACCATTAAAGTGTATTTCGAGAGTCTTGAAAAACCTACCCTTAAGGGCGACCAATGCCGTGGGAGTGGGGCAGACTGAACTATTGATAGAAATCATAAAAGAAATTCCTTGGCAAAATTTTTCAAAGAGTTTTACTCTTTTTTGTTGTGTTTTGTTTGAGATCTTTTGTTTTATGGTTGTTTTCTTGTTGTTTAGACGTTTACTCATTTTCAGTATAACGTTGAGAGTTATGCTGGCTGATCTCAAAACTTGCAGGAAAGAAAACTCCATTCATGTTGGTACTTGATATTCAAAGCAGTTTATTCTCACTTATTAGCAGTATGTGGAATTAAACCTTGACGAACATTCTTTTTATCGTTTTATTTCACGGTTTTTGAATACCTTGATTGGATTGATGGTTTTTTTGTTTGGGTCTATTCTCGAGAACCTGATCTAAAGGAGGATTCAGATGCTAGTTGAAAGTAATAGTAACACCATGAAGATATCATGGAAATGTGTTCGAGATATTGGTATAGCGTTTCTTATTCTCTATTTATCGACAAAGTACATTTTACTACAAATACAGTTAAACTCACAAGGCTACAAACCAGAGGAACGGTTTTCACAACCTAACATTTCATCTTATTATGCAGTTGGAAGTGATTTGAAATCACAGCAATACGATCCTAGGGTATTCCCTCTCTACGAGAAAGAAGCTATCATTCTAGAAGGCATGTTCAGAAAAAGGGTATCTTCATTTTACGAAAAATATAAACAATACTATGAACGCATAAACAAGAAAATAAGAGGATTCAAGAAAGTGACGCTACAGAAGATGGAACATCAGATCTGCTCAAAGCCGATAGACCTTCTTATCATGGTAAATTCGTCACCTTTGAACGTTAAAAGACGACTAGCTATTCGTTATAGTTGGGGTGAACGTGTCATAAAACTAAAATCCACTAGAGAGCAGTCGAGGGTTTTATTTTTTATAGGCCGTAGCACAGACCTTGAAATTCAGGGTAAAGTTGAAGAAGAGGCTATGGAGTTTCAAGATATCATTTCATTGGATTTGATAGACGATTATAAAACCCTTTCAGCTAAAGTGATGGAAACGTTTCATTGGGTCTATGGAAATTGTAAAACATATTTTATCCTAAAGACAGATGATGATTGTTTTGTAAACAAAGATAACCTTTTAGAATTTCTTCAAAGACAAGGCGTCCGCGAGACGCTCTATACTGGTCGCGTCCAATGGGCCATGCCCGCTATCCGGGATCCGAGCAGCAAATTTTACGTTCCAAAAACTACTTACGAACCAGTTTTCTTGCACCCTTACGTATCGGGCGGAGGTTATGTACTATCAGCTAACCTTTTGAAACCGATTTTAAAGTCCGATCGGAAATCGGGGAAACGTTTACCAATCGAGGACGCAAATATCGGAAACTTGATGCATAACATTAACATAAAGCCGTCGGATAATCGAAATTTTTTGCCTTTCATTTACTGTAATATTTCGGTCTGGGACCGGCCACCATGCGACTACGTAGAGCCGTACGTTATTCACGGTGTCGACGAATACGGACAACTGTGGTTACATTATCATATCAAAATCATGACTCATGTTCCAAGCATCTGTAAACATTCGAAAAAGCATCGACATAAATTTCAACCGCCAACTTATTGCCCTGTTGATCTGTCACTTTGAAGGACTATTATTAGTATTTTCAAAATTCCAAGGAAATTTAACTAGTCTCTAAGATTTCTTCTGAAATCTATCAGAATCCAGGTTTTTCAGCGTTCATTTAACGTTATAAAACCGTTCATGTCTTTTCTTTTGAGAAAAAAATATGACAGCTTCATCAAACTTCTTTTGTTCTCTGCTTAAAACATTCCAGTCAAAGATAATCTTTGAAGTCTTTGAGGGTCACAAGATTCTTTTTTTAAATCTTCCTTGCGGCGGTCTAAATGATCACAGTTTCACTGATTTCTAAATTAGCGCTTCTTTGAAGGATTCTTCAAGTAAAAACATTTCCCATTCTAATTGGGAGGTCTTTTTCGTTTTATCCCAGGCTGAAAATACACTGAGACAATGGGTGCAGAATGGGACATTCAAATCAATGAACTTCTCAAAGCTATACTAGCGCAATGAAAGTAGTGACAGTCTAGACTGTTATCTTCACAGAGGAAACATCTCAAGAGTGTTAACCACAAGGACCCTGAAGGTCCGATCTTTTTTATTAGAAAGTATGAAAGTCCCTAGAAATATCTTTTATCCCTAATTAATGTTATCTTTTGCTTGGGGTGGGGGGCACTTGATTTCTAAACGACGGTATGTGCTGCCAAAAATTTGGCTCTCATAATCGGACCCTGACAGTGCAGCTCTTGAGCATTGAAATGGTAACCTTACAGTGTATTTTACCGAACGTTTCTCTGAACCTTACCGTGCAGTTTGTTTTCATATCTTATTGTGATGAAGCAACCTGAAAATGAGCCTGAGATGTCAATACAATGTTCAAAACAAATAAAAATGGGTGCGAGCCAAAGCTATAAAGATATATCAGATTTTTACTGTCAGACTTGCAGCTCAGCAGTCGCAAACACACCCTTACAGTGTATTCAGCTAAAAGAAATCCCTTGTAGTGTATTTTATCAAAAGTACACCCTTAGAGTGCATTTCCCTTAAGGGCGGTGCATGCCGTAGGTCGGGAAACTCAATACTTTAGTTATGTTTTTGTCAAATAGCTCAAAAAGTGTGGTATATCTGCTCAAATATTGAAATTTCTTCCACACGATCGATCCCCTATCCCGAAATGCAAATTCACATTTCTAAATAAAAATATAGATCTTTAATATGTGCTTCTACACACAGACTGATTTGTTCTTTTTGTCGCAAGGATTAATTCTTTTGAGAAAAATGTCAAGTTAGTCTTTTGTATGATTCTTTAAACCAAAACAGTGACTTTGAGTACCCTTTCAACACAAGTGGCATATCTCTACCTAAATCAAAACAATGTCAATAAAATGACAGAATATGTTTACTTTAAAGTCAATTAGTCCAACTGTCGATTCTCCCTCTACACGAGATGCATGCTAGCCAGTACTCAAGCTGTAAGGCTTTTATTAGAAGGTTGATAAAAAAGGGAATGATACTGACTCACTGTAACAAACAAAGTACTTGAATAAAACTATTTTCATTGACGCACCTCTTAGAGGAGATCTTAGTAAAGTAAACGACGTGAAAAAAAGTTCAAAATGTTCTTCCCAACAAAAACATGATAGATACTTAAAATCTGTAAAGAAGGTAGCACTTTACTGCTGACGGAAAATTAATAGCAAATTTGTTTGTACAGTACCACTGAGAGAATTCGCAAAAGGAGAACCTTTACCTGCAATAAATGAAAGGATAAAATCTTTTTTGGTGAAAGTACAAAAAACAAAAGCTACTGCTGTAGATTGTTTTTTATTGTTTTGCATGTATGGCTTGAGAACAACACGAAATTAAATTCAGTTGAGGCAAATTTCAACGGCCAACAGCAGGTTTATACACGGAGGGCACGCATATAATACGAGCAGAGGATTCTTTATTGTTGGTTTGGGTTTCGAGCTGTGGATTTCAAACTCTGTTATAAACTGAACAATTTACCAGAAGATAGCAGTCAACTCTAAGCGATAACAATAGGGAATCAACGACATTGGATCGGATTTTTCTACCTCCGACAAAAAGCTTGGATCAACTCAAAAGTGCAGAACAAAAAGAAAATTGTAACTGTGCTGGAAAAGCTTGTATTTAGCAATTTTAGGGTTCATTCCTCCAAACATAAAAACATAGACATGAAGGATTAATTTTAGATACGTTCAGGAGAAGACTTAAAATTCAACGAAAAATATGGTTTTCGACGAGAAATGCGGTTCCACACATAACGTTACAGCTTTATCCATATTTTCCGCTGCTTCATCCGGACTTCTGTTCTTATTCACTGTTCCGCTAAACGGTATGATCTTATTATGCCTTACCAAAAATGTCATTTCAAACAAAGCAAAGTACAAACTCTTCTTCTACAAAATTATCATCAATATTGCTATTGCGGACCTGATGAAAGGTTTATTCGCAGACGGCTCAGCGTTCGTTTGGCATTTGCGTGAAACGTACGGCGTTGGTTCGGATCATGAGGAGATTGACGTACCGTTTGTTCACGTATTGATATTCGTTACTGACGGGGTCGCTTTAGTCAGTATGGCTATTTTGAGTTTGGAGCGCATCTTAGCGTTGCTGACGCCCCATTTTCAGTTTTCTAAATGCACACAAATGGCGATTCTGCTTGCAAGCTGGCCAATCAGTGTCTGTATATTCCTACCATATTATATTGTCGGCTTCATGATCGAACTTGTTATTTTTTTCTCATGCACCAATTCGATTGCTGTTGTATCGTTAGTTTTATTGACTGTTATCTACAGGATTAAATTTAAGGCTCCATATACACGGAATAAAATGTCTGGATCTTTTACAAGCTCGATGACGAATTTATCAGGCTTGACCAATGACACGGCGTTATCTGAAGGCGTCACGACGGTTGAGAAAGACGAAAATATGGCGTCGAAGGAGCCAGGAGACGGGGAAACAGATTCAGGAAAACCTAGACGGAAGCGTTGTCTTTCCGTACCGTGCAAACGGCGAGCAACGTCGACACTCTCTAATGAGAGTCAAACGTCAAGTACGGCAATGACGGAATCCGTTGATGATAAAGTCGACGACGCCGATTTGACATTAAAGCGACGTCAATTAAAAAACGGACTCTCAAAAGCTGACCCAATAGAAATCGCCCGTATTGAAAAAACAGCATTTGAAACATCAAAATCAAACGCGGAAACAGGCAAAGACAAACGTAAAAGAAAGCGCTCAACATCGTTAACAAATATTGCAATCTTAGCTTTACCTTTCCAACGAACCTCGAGCTCAACTGCAAGCATGAGAATGAAACAAAGTAAAAAAGAGAGAAAAGTGACTCTAGCATTCTTGAAAATGTTACTGGTCTTCATCGTAACGTATTTACCGACTCTGGTGATCATTATATTTCTAAATTCACCGAATAGGAATTGTGAAACAACCCACATCTTAAGAGATTTAAGTGTTCTTGGTATTTTGTCCAGCTCTTTGTTTCGAGCTATTAACTTTTTGACTACTTTGAAGCATGTCCGAAAATCAACAAGGAAAATGTTTAAACAATGTGGTGGGCGTGGAGGGCGCGGGCAGACACAAAAGAAGCATATTAAAAAGCAGACGAAGACAACATCAACTTGCTGCTTGTAAATATTATATTTTCAGAAAACATCTATATATTAATAGCGGTGCTTTGTGTGTCTGTGTGTCACCACTTTCGTTTTTGCTTTGTTTGTGTTTTAGAATTATGACTTTTAGTCTCTTGCTCCACAAATTTGTTCTATTGGATTCGCGCCATTTGCAAAAGATTTCGCAAGCAATGTTTTGTTCTCGATAAGTTCGTTTTGATTGACAGATCGGATAGAGCCTGGTTTAGACTTTATTCAGCCTTTGTTTTGAAATTTAAGGCCCATCTACATTTAGTAATTTTAATTTCTGCACAGCTTTGCCTGATCCTGTTTTTCTCTTTTCTTTTGTTTGAAATGTTTTCGAATGTATTTAACGATCGTATTTATTAATGACATTCGAATTCTTGTCAAAACAAAACAAGTTTCTTTTATAGAAAAGAACATTTCAAAAATCAGAACATAAATTTAAAAAGTTAGTCGAACAATAACAGCATTCAAAGGGCGATAACAAGCAAGAGAAGAAATTAGTCCATCTCTTTCTTCATATAAAGATATAAAAACATTCAAGTGGTTGATACTGTTAAAAACTGTGTACGTCATTTTACATGTTTAAATTCGAAAAGTTATGACAAGGGTTTAAAAAATGCAATTTAGAATTGACTATTTCGGCAAGTACAAAACGCCTACTACCTACTACTTAATACTTACTACCTACTACTTACTACCTACTGTAAAATAGCTCAAAACGGCTCGAAATTACCTTTAAAATATTCAGCATGTTAAAATTAGCAAAATCTGAAACTTTGGTGGTAAAAAAGTTAAAACTTCTTCTTTGAAGACTTCAAAATATTTTTTCTCTTTTATTTTGTTTATGACTTTTTCCCGCGCTTTTTCTATAAAGTTTACAGACGCATTTCTTCGTAGAAGAGAAAAATATTTCCTTCGCACACTTATTTATTCATGTCAGTTTTATTTATAAGAATCGACCAATCTAAAAAGTTAAAACACTTTAAGTAAGTAGAGCCCTATGTTTCACTGGGTACTAGCTGAAAATCCTTTGACATGTCTTTGACATTTATTGACAAAATGACCCTTTTGAACCAAACTATTGACAGGGTCGTTTTGACCTTTGTAGACTTCATTTTATGTAGCAAAAATTCTTATTTTGCTCAATAAGATGTTTTCAATATCGCAAGGTAGAAATTTTCGGTAGGAAAATACTACAAAGAGCTGTTTTAGAGGTGTCAATTTGACCATGTCAAAGTATTGACGAAATGAAATTTTTGATAAAAATATTGACACAGTTAATGAATATTAAAAGCTTCGCAAACCAATTCCAAGAAATATTTTGGCAACATTTGATATGATGCAGATCATACAATAGGATATAGATAGATTGACCCCCTATTTATATTACAGAGCCTTTTTTAGACATTTACGTGTATTCTTATCGTCTTATAATAAGAGTCATAAGAAGGAGTATGTTAAGGAAAAAGGAAAGTTCTTATAATAAGAGTCATAAGAGAGAGTAGGTTTAGGAAAAAGAAAAAATCAAGATAATGGCCTTTTGTATACTTATATGAGGCGAAGAGAATATTTACTCACTACGTAAATATGCTAAATATTCTTTTAGATAACACTTTTTTCAAGTAAATATAAAGCAATAAAGACTTGTAATAAAGATATTACAAAACCAATTTTTTTTAGAATAGAGATTTTGAACAAGCGAAGGAGAGTTCTGGTCTGTAAAGTATACAAACTGAGTAGGTAGTAAGTAGTAAGTAGTAGGTAGTAAGTATTAAGTAGTAGGTAGTAGGCGTTTTGTACTTGCCGCTTATTATTTATCTTTTTAAATCTGATAAAAACAAAGTTGCACTATTCTTTGTGGCTTTCCCGCTTTTTCCTAAAGAATTGTCATTTCTACAATGCACTCCTCTTTACCATGACATTTTCTCAAATTGTCGAAAGCTGGACGGCGTAATTAATGCGAGCGAAGCGAGAAAAAGATCTCCGGGGGAAGGTTAGTGTCAAACTTTGAAGATATATTTTTATTAATTTGATCGTTTAAGCCAGCTTCAACATCCAAAGGACTTTTAGTGCGTTCAGCTACAGCTTAACCGGCGTGCGACGCCGGGTACCGGCTAGTTTTTTTTATTGTTCTAATTTATGTAGGATGGTTCATGTTTTGAATGTTTAGGCTATTGTCTATTGTTTAATGCTTGTAATGATACTTCAAATCACTTAAATGTACCTAGCCCAGGTCATACAGCCACCTCGAATCTGTAGAGTCCTTATGCTTCTTTAAGTGCAATGGTTTCTTCTCCCTCGTGGTATCGCTTTCTCCGAAATATTGGGCAACAAAAATATCAAAATATCTACAAATTTTCTGACTGTTAGCATCCTCTTATGAATTAGTGGACCTTTTATACTACCTGCATTTTCGTAGAGGTTTGCGATTGATTCTATCTAAAAGCATGAAAAATTTCAGGTTTGATGGGAAGTTTTAGAAGAAGCTGCTTCAATCTGGTTAATCATCTTTGAAATTTTTTAAGTGAAAATCTTATTTGACCGACTTTTTCGGAGATAAAATTTTATTACCAGACTGTTTTTTTGCTATTTTAATGTAAATATTATGTGAAGTTTGCATATTGGTTGATATTGCTTTGAAAATTGAAAGCCGTTTATTAAAATCATTACTTTTCTCATGAAAACGACAAAAAATTAGTTAAAATCTGGCCTGAAATTGCAAATCGGCCACCTTATCGACTAACCTGGGTATCAGAGGCCGAGTTTTCAAAAACAATATCAACCTCTGACGACAACGTGTATATATTCTATCGTGCATGTGTCAATCTAATCACTGTAGAAAAAATCGAAGATGAAGGTACAATAATACCATATAAATGTCTAGCAGATTGTACCAGTATGCATGTTCACTATTAACGAATTCCCCAGAAACCTCCAAGTGTAATTAAAATGAGTTTCTTTCAAAAGAAATCTTCTACATGATTCCCAAATGTATAACAGCAATTATTAAACCATTAATTATGGTACTGTTACTTCAATGGAATCGAAATAATAGACAGATCTTTATCCCTTTCAGTCCCACGCGACCGCACTGCGGTCCCTTTGGACCCGTCGTTTTTTCCCAGAGGACTGCATAGCGGTCCCTGATTTATTTTTCAAATTGTGATGTTTTGGCGGGAAATAAAGAGATGTCTTTAAACAGCTTTCAAAGAAGATAAGATAGCGCGTCGTGTGCAAAAGACCGCGTGAAAAAAGCTTGTTCCAGTAAGAAGTTTTGTTTACAAAAGTATTTATAAAAATTTTTGCAAGCAAAATCTGTAAGGCCGAAAATGGGATTTTTTACAACTTCTATCAATCATTATGATTTTTCTATGAGGGTTAATCAAAGAATTCTTTTTTCAGTTAGTAGATATTGTTGTGCTTAACATCTATCAGAAGATCGAATGGGTTTAAATCATTTTTTCATAAAAAAAATTACCATTGAATGGCAAAAAAGTGCTGTTTTCAAATTTTTTTTTTGCCTTTCTCTGGTCACGTGACAGGCTGATGACGTCATTTTGCAATTTTTTTTCTATCAAAATGATCCTCATACTATAAGTGAAAAAGGGTGAAAACTTGAGAGGACTAGGTTTAGTGATTCCAGAGATATTGAAGCATGAGTAAATGCATTCAAAAACTCATTTTACGGCTCTGGGAAAGTAGCTGTGAAAACTCTGGGACTGAAAGGGTTATGTTATGATTCTCTATCGCTGATCCTTTTTTAAAAGCGTCGATGACATTTTTGAGTTGTGTTTTCAACGACGCGAATAAAAATATCAACTTTGAACTTCATCCAAGATCTTGGATGGTCGTCATGGTTACTTTTCTTTGCGTTGGTTACACGCTGAAATGAATTGCTATTCGTCCGCACAGGTCGGAATATAATTTCGGTATGTGATCTTTATCGTACTTATCGACCCTTGTTACGCTGACCCTCATTATTCTCGTCCCCTCATTGAATGGCGTTTCCTTCAAAAGAAATCTTTTCTTCTACAACCAAGTGACAGTAATTACAGAGTCAGTAATAAGTTTTTGATTCTTCAAAGTTACTTTAATTATGATTCCTATTATTAAAGTATGTATGTTTTGCCCTGCGATAACTCTCTTTCTTATTCGCGATAAGATATAACTTGTGCTAAATGTGAAAGTGGTGCTAACTTCAAGAGCGGTCTACTGAATGGTATGAAAATCTTAAACTCATATAAGAGGTCCCCCAGAGGTAACTTTGCTCACGATATTACGCAATTTTTGTCTTCAATCACGATCACGAAAATCAGCAAAAAATAAAAAAAGTCCAAATCACGTATCACGGCTCAAAAATCTTTCAAATCACGAAATCACGAAAAAAAAGGTTTCTTTCCACTGATTATTTTGAGGCCGATAAACATCACTGGAAAAGAGCTGAATTTGGTAGGGTGTGTACGGGATATCGGTACATCGGTATTGGCCTTTTTTTAAATCGGTAAATCGGTAATCAGTATCTTAAGATCATCTCGGTATCGGTAAAAGACCTTTTTATATCGGTATTTCGGTATTTCTGGTCAAATATCGGTATCAAAGATCACGAGCCATATGAAAGTCGTGCAATTTTTTTCGCAACTTTCGCTCGCAATAAAGTTCTTAGACAATCTACTAGATTTTTTTCCAACCCCACTGCTTATTCCATACCCAATTTGCTGAACACAATAATTTAAAACACAAAATCTAATTTTTTTTGCTCGCTTCGCTTGCAGTAGCTTCTTTGAAATTCTTCTTAAATATGAACGATATATTTAGTTATCTACTAAATAATCCCTCCCTAGTACAAATTAAGGAGCACTTGGGCACCAATTAGAAAAGTCAGAGTGCAAATTTCAAAAATTACAAGGTTAGAGGCTCAGGCAGGGATTTACTTGACGCGTGAATGGCCATGTCTTCTGCCGAGTGGCGTTGTGTATTCCACGCCTCCCCCGAAAGTTGAGCTTTTTTGAACGCTGAAATCTTAAAGTCACACTAAATGCGCTTTAAATTTCCCCGCGAGACCAGTTATACTGTAAATAACTTTAAGATCATGAATTTTTTTTGCTCTATTCGCTCCCAATTGAATTATAACATGTTTATGATTATAGCAAACCCTTCTTGCTGTTTTTTGTGTACAATCTAAAATTTCTGAAGGGAGATCTAGCTGCGCCAACAACCAATTTGCTGACAACAATATTCAAAACAAAAACTCACAGTTTATTCGCTCGCTTCACTTGCGCTAGCTTCTTCCAATTTTTTTGCTCTAGAGTAGAACTACAATTGGTGACGAAATACTTGGCACAAAAGGGAAATCCACCGGAAAGTTTTGAAACCACAATCGATTTGTAAGTGCTCTAAAGTAGGTTCGAAGGGTAGAGTTTTAACTCTGAGTTTTAATGTTTGACTTAAGACTTGACATTTTTGCACAGTTTTTGCGATATTTTCTGAATAAGGAACCTCAGACATAGCCGTAGCAGGTCAGTGGCAGGAGATATACAAAACCTAATTCGAAATTTGAAATCAGCATGAAAACTTGATCTAAAACAAGTAGTTACCATTTAACTTTTTATTTAAAGTTCATTCGAATTGAAACATTTTCAAATTATAAATTTTCCTTGGTTTTGAAGATTTTAGTAAAGAAAATCCTCCAATACCAGGCCAAGGGTGAAGGCCATGACCAAATGAATTTCAAATTCGGAATCAGCAAGAAAAAATGATTTAAAGAAGCTATCACATCACTAGAAATCTATTCAAAATGGAGAATTTAAAAAAAAAATTGACTTTTAGTGGTTTCAGGCGGTTTTCTGAAAAAGAGGTCTCCAGTAGCCGTCCAGGGGTAAACGATGAGGAAAAACGGAATTTAAATTCGAAATCAGCATGAAAAGTTAATTTAAAACCGATGGTTTAAAAATGGTTTGAAAATCTTTGGACTAACCTGATTTTATATTAGAAACAAGGCTGAATGGTAGTACCTCTTAACATGCTCTTAACAACGTACTGTACAATATGAAATACAACATTTATGTACGCGTTTTTAGCCAATCAGATTGCTTCAATTAGTAATCATTGTCATCCATTTGGGAATCATGTTGAAGATTTCTACGAAAGAAACTTATTTCAGTTAGTACACTCGGAGGTTTCTGGGGAATTCGTAAATAGTAAATACTGATACAGTCTGCTAGACATATTACTTTTGTATATTACTTTTGTAATATTTTGCTTGGCTGCCCCCCCCGGGTTCTAACTCTAAAATCTCACCCTGGTATTCTTATAGAAGTTATTCTTATAAAAAAAGCGTGTACTTTTCCTTATCCTGAGCTAGTTTTTTTCGGGTTCTTTTGTCTCTTGGGATTCTTTACACCTAACTACTAGTCTCCCTATGTTTAGTCTCGTGTCAGATTCAACGATTCATGTGCTGTGTTTTCCTTTTTTCACTGTCGTCCAAATCATCCTCGACATCGATAATCCTGGAGGGTACTCATATGGTCCAACACATGGCATGTACTTCCCTTAAGGGTAGGACCCTCTAAATGCACTGTAAGGGTGTACTGTTGATAGAGTGCGCTACAAGGATCTTGTTTTAGCAGGATACACTGTAAGGTTATGTTTAGAGACCGCTGAATTGCAAGTCTGACAGTAAAAATCTGATGCATCTTTATAGTTTTAACTAGCACCCATTTTGATTTATTTTACACATTGTGTCGACATCTCAGGCTCATTTTCAGATGGCTCTAACAAATTAAGCTTTGAGATCAAACTCTACTGTAAGAGTACCTTTTCACTGCTCAAGGGCTGCACTTTAAGGGTCGGATTTTAAAATCCATTTTTTGGCGGCACATGCCGTCGTTTAGCAATGGAGTCATCTCCCCGGATCAATAATTTAATATTTTAACCCTGTCTGCCCGGCTGTCAGGGTCTTTTGTTGCCCCGTGGGGGAGGTAGAATATGTTCCCCTTTAATATCCAAACTGGTACCCGAAAAATTGAAGACGTCATCAAAAAGAGTAATTTTTAGGTTCTTAATTCTTTTGAAAAAAGCGTCAAAAATTGAGCTCAATTTAAGATTTTTAATTTTTGCTTTTAATGCTCACAATTAGAATGCAAAAAATGATTCTAAAACAATTTTTCTTCAAAATTCAAAATCCGTGCGCGCTCAAATTCTGTTAACCAAAAAATCTCAGATTTGAAAATTTTTGTCAAAATTTTTTTTTTCATAACTTCAGTTGAGATAGACTAGCAAACTAGTCTGTTAATTAATCATGTCAGAGGGAAGGAACACAAAGGCGGCGGGCGTTTGCTAGAATAGGAGCTGCGTAGGAGAACGGGCAAAAGTTGGTGAGAGGCTGCTAATTAACTTTCAGCCCTTGCAGCCGAGAAAATTTCTTCCTACGCTTACCTAATTCCTACGCTCACTTTTCCCGCGTGATATCGTTCCAGCCCGACTGGCGTGCCAGTCTACAGTTGAGATTGTTTTTTGTCATAAAATTGATAGGGAAGTAAATTTTGGTTATAAAATTTTGATGGGATGAAAAGAATTTCCATCATTGCTCAAAATATTTCATAAGGGCGACAATAAGACGGATATATTTGAAATTGGCTGCTAGGGAAAGAATGCAGAAGACATCATGACATGGACCACTACCGAAGAAAAGAAGTATCAAGAATGGGACGACAAAATCGACAAGTTGGAATGTCGCATCAAACAACTCTGTAAGAATGAGGAACAACAACGTATCATAGAGGAGACGACCGTGGAAGACCAAAGACAGGCAAAACAACAAGAGGAAGAGGACAACTGGATCGAGAAGCAGAGGAAATTTCACATGGACCTAGAGGAGAAGAAACTGGAGCAAGTTAAAGCACAACAACTGAAAGCTAAACTACCGAAACTACAACTTTGAAAATTTGATAGAACCATCACTGATTGAGTGAGATTTCGGGAGCAACTTGCAGAGGAAATCGACAAGTCGACAAACTACGCAGCCATCACAAAGTTCTCATACCTACGAGCAGAATTATTGACATCACAACCAGACAGAAATCACTGGACTACCATTCACTGAAGAGGGATACGACACTGCAAGAGACTGCTGCAACAGAAGTATGGACAAACCACCGAAGCCATATATGCACCTGGACAACAGATCGCATCTCTACTGATCATTGCATCTGTAACAAACTTGTCATCAATATTTTTATCGCAAAATGAAAGTAAGCATATATTCACTGAA
Source organism: Clytia hemisphaerica (assembly GCF_902728285.1). Classification (NCBI taxonomy): domain Eukaryota; kingdom Metazoa; phylum Cnidaria; class Hydrozoa; order Leptothecata; family Clytiidae; genus Clytia; species Clytia hemisphaerica. Next base: position 160,730 of record NW_027104387.1, on the reverse strand, counting down.
GACACTGGGAAAGCTCGACACTGCAGAAATCATGGTACGACAGACTTTGGACAAACATGGACCAATCAAAACAGACCCGAATTGGTAACAATGGAAACTTGAACGTCTACTAGAAGAGCTTCGGGAATACATCATCAAGAATCCAGACATAAGCCCCACGCCAATCACCACAATGGACATGGAAGAACATCGGGATACCAAAGAATAAGCAAAGATTTTAGAAGACCCACCTGTATCTACTGCAACGACGAATTACATCGAAGCAGCGACTAAAACTTAATATCAGACATCAAGGAAAGGAAGGAGATTCTAAAAAGAAAGAAGTTATACTACAACTGCACTGGAAGCAACCATAACATATCCAATTATAGAAGCCGAAGCTGTGCTCGCTGTAATCAACGCCATCATACATGAATCTGCCACTTGAAGGAGGAGAAGACTCAACAACAGCAACCATCACCACAAAGATCAACCATTCAACCATCATCACTCTACATGGTCGAAGAAAACCAAGACACAATTCATCCAACTTTGGTTGCACAATGCCAAGGTTAGAAATTTCGCATCTTACTGGACACTGGAGCTGGAAGCTCATTCGTGTTATCAACCTTCACCCATCACATCAATATGAAACATGCCTACTGGGAAACGAAATCACTCGAGACAATGACCAGCACAGTCAAGCAGAAGTTCCTCGTATACAACGTCGATATACATTCACTTGATGGTAGCTACACTATACCAATCAAAGTAAACAAATTGGACCATCCTGTACTGGCCACATTGAGTAACCCAAGAATTACTGAACTTAAATCGAAGTACCCACACTTGGATGGCATCACATTCGACAACGAAGATGAACAGCTGCAACACTCTATCCACATGATCCTTCGTGCTGGAGACTATGCAAAGACCAAATCTGGTGGATTCATTGCTGGTAAAGCTGGAGAACCGATCGCTGAAAGGACCCTACTTGGATGGACACTAATGGGGAGTGGGAATCAATCAACCAACATCGCATTACTGGCAAGGAGCTGTATAGTCTGGACGTATTGGGACTTGAAGAGAATCGAGAATGAGTCAATGCCCAAATCCATCATGACTTCAAAGAACAACGAGATGAAACGAAGATGGCATCTACACCACTGGGATGCCCTGGGAACCAAATCATTTGCTCTTACGAAACAACGAATCACAAAGCATTGCACTACTTAACAAGCATACATCACGATTGAAGAAGAATCCACAACTGCTGAAGGACTATCATCAAATCCTACAAACAGAACTGGCTGAAGGAATACTGGAGGAAGTACCTGATGAATCAACTGGAGATTGAATCTGTTGTCTACCACATCGAGCTGAACCAGGATTCACCGTCGCTGAATGGGCTTTTCCAGTTAAAATCCGTATCTCCCACGTTGAGGATATCCATTTTCAAAATTGTTAAACCCCGTCCTATATCCTCAACATGGATAGCGCCTTACCTCTCTTACTTAATAACGCCAATGATTTTTCCCGGAAGGAATCCGAACCCATTCCTTGTGTATGTCCTCAACATAGTTTTAGCTATAGGCTATACAATATATTTACCATATTACCCCTTGGATTATTGCTGAAAATCTTTTTGTGGGTATACGTTTTTTTTTTCTCGGGTCTGCTTTTAACCCCCTGGACAAGGGACACACTTCTGTCTTCTATGACCTTTGCAGACATGTGCAATTTTCGTAACTTTGATTCCCCGTGGACACTCATCCTTATTTTTATGTTTTCACTGTTTACACCGGGAGTCTGATAAATGACGTGACCTGCGTGCCCACGTGTCCTACTTTTTCGACGTGCCCACGTGCCTTGACGTGCCCGCGTGCCCACGTGCCTCGTCGTGCCCACGTGTCTGCGTGCCTACGTGCCCTCCAAAATTTGACGTGCCTGCGTGCCCTCCAAAATTTGACCAAGGAGACTGGAACCCGCAAGAAAGAAGCAATCGAAGATATCCAGGAGAACTTATTCGTGGACGACTTAACAAGTGGAAGACAAACATACCAAGAAGTAATGACACTTAAGGAGACTGCAAAAGAAGTTCAGTCATCAGCTGGTTTCACCTTGCACAAAATCCATCCAAACATTTCTGAAGTTTAAGACAAACCACATCACCCAATCGAACTCGAAGATACATCGACGTACGCGCTATGCAACATGTGAGTACCAAATCGGGAATCACATCACCAATCATGCTCATCTACCGAGACATGTGTGACAACAAATTGGGATGGAACAAGCCGCTACCCAAATACCATCTTATGTCAGCATACCGAGATCTAACCATCACAGTATATACACCAGATCGAAATTTATGGATTTGGAGATGCAAGCAAAAAAGGATGCTGCTCAGCCACCATTTACCTCGTGACTCGATATTCGGAAGGAACAACATCAAATTTGGTCACTGGGAAATCTCGGATTTCAAAGAAGAACACAACAATACCACGACTGGAACTGAATGCTGGACACATTGTTTCAAACTCACTGGACAACGTAGCTGCTGCACTTCAAAGATATCTAATCTCGTCAATTCATAGTTGTTTGGATACCGTCGCTCTTCACTGGGTCAAAGGAAGTGCAAACGAATGGAAACAATTTTATCAGATCGCGTGGACAAAATTAAACTCAAGACCAAGAAGAGGAACATCACCTGGAGACACTGTCCAACTAAAGAAAACCCTGCTGACATTGGCACTTGAGGAACATCTGAAGCATCAAATTTTTGGCTTAAAGAATCATCGTGGCTAACAATCAAAGAAGACTGGCCAAAAGACATTGTCACCGTCAACAACAAGGAGACAGATGGGGAGAGAAAGTTGCTGAAGGAGATTCACATAGCGGTAAACCTTTCTAAAGATCAATTGGCAAAGATGCTGGGCAAACAAAGCCGTCTATTCAAGCTGTATCGTATCACCACGTGGATAAAAAAAATTTATCAACAACTATTGCAGACATTTAAAAAGATTACTGGGAAACTATTACCAGAGGAAATTAACAATGCTGAGATATTTCGGCTACAAAGAACAAAGAAGATCCAAGAGTCAAGAGAACCAAAACAATGGGAGGAGATCAAACAAAGGCTGAAACTCAAAGAACAAGAAGATAACATTATGGTTTGCAGAGGAAGAATTCAAGGAGAACACCCAAACTACTTGCCACCTGATCACCAACTAACCAAACTTGTCATTCAAGAAGCTCATGAAAGAACCAAACATGGATTTATGTCACTTACAATGGGGGAGATGCGTCAAAGATTTTGGATCGAAAGCCATTTCGGTAGCTGGTTAAATCAACAATCTACAGATGTCACATGTGCAAGAGATACCGATCGAAGCCCTTGGCGAGGACTGGAACAAATCCTTTATCAACATACCGGACGATTGCTACCACCTGTGCAACATCAAGTACACTTGGACTTGGCTGAGAACATGAACGCTGAAACATTCAGAAGATCACTAAAAGAATTCATTACAAGACGTAGAAACCCTGACATGATGGTTAGTGACAACGCTAAAACCTTCCAGAACACCAAAAAATGGCTGAAGAAGATTCGACAGATCCTGATATCAACACACTGTTTGCAAAATGGAACATCAAATGGAAGTTCAACCTCTCCTTGGTGGGGAGGTTTCTTTGAAAGGATGGTTGGCATGTCAAAGAACATCATCTACAAGGCTGTTGGAAGATTGGAATTAACATGTAATGTTTTAAAGGAAATCGTTTCGGAAGCAGAATCAATTTTAAACAATCTCTCACTCACTTACTTGGAAGATGAAGCTGAACAATCGCCCACTCACTTACTTTGAAGATGAAGCTGAACAATCGCCCACTCACTTACTTGGAAGATGAAGCTGAACAATCGCCCACTCACTTACTTGGAAGATGAAGCTGAACAATCGCCCACTCACTTACTTGGAAGATGAAGCTGAACAATCGCCCACTCACTAACTTGGAAGATGAAGCTGGAACAATCGCCCACTCACTTACTTGGAAGATGAAGCTGAACAATCGCCCACTCACTTACTTGGGAAGATGAAGCTGAACAATCGCCCACTCACTTACTTGGAAGATGAAGCTGAACATCGCCACTCACTTACTTGGAAGATGAAGCTGAACAATCGCCCACTCACTTACTTGGAAGATGAAGCTGAACAATCGCCCACTCACTTACTTGGAAGATGAAGCTGAACAATCGCCCACTCACTTACTTGGAAGATGAAGCTGAAATCGCCCACTCACTTACTTGGAAGATGAAGCTGAACAATCGCCCACTCACTACTTGGAAGATGAAGCTGAACAATCGCCCACTCACTTACTTGGATGAAAACTGAACATCGCCCACTCACTTACTTGGAAGATGAAGCTGAACATCGCTCACTTACTTGAAGATGAAGCTGAACAATCGCCCACTCACTTACTTGGAAGATGAAGCTGAACAATCGCCCACTCACTTACTTGGAAGATGAAGCTGAACAATCGCCCACTCACTTACTTGGAGATGAAGCGAACAATCGCCCACTCACTTACTTGAAGATGAAGCTGAACAATCGCCCACTCACTTACTTGGAAGGAACTGAACAATCGCCCACCACTTACTTGGAAGATGAAGCTGAACAATCGCCCACTCACTTACTTGGAAGATGAAGCTGAACAATCGCCCACTCACTTACTTGGAAGATGAAGCTGAACAATCGCCCCTCACTTACGGAATGAAGCTGAACAATCGCCCACTCACTTACTTGGAAGATGAAGCTGAACAATCACCAACTCACTTACTTGGAAGATGAAGGTAAACAACTAACATTGACACCGAACATGATCCTACATGAACCAAACGTCATTGTACCTTCAGAAGACACCGACCCAGATCCAGAATTCAATGCAGTTACATCAACAAAACTGCTACGTCAAATCCAATCAGGCAAGGAACAACTATGGAAAAGATGGCACCAAGAGTACCTGCTTGCGCTGCTTGCATTACGAGAAAGACATCACTGCACCAAAGCAGGACCGACAAACATCAAAGTTGGGGATGTAATACAAATCAAAGGCGAACAAAAGAACCGTGGAGAATGGCAAATTTGCATTACTACCAAAGTGGTCAAGATCAATAATGTTGTCGTTGGCGCGAAATTGAAGCTTGGGAATGGTACAGTTTTGGACCGACCAATCCAATTATTGTACCCATTGGAACTATTTAGTGATCAAAAGAAACTGAAAGCACAAAGCCAAGAAATCGAAACGAAAAACGAAAGGCATTCAACCCTACGAGAAAGGATAATTCGGACTGAAAACACCAAACACTACTTGGACACGCCTTTTTTACTCATTAAAAATGTTTACAAGTTGGTCCAAAAACATCAAGCACTACTTGGCCACACCTTTTTACTCATTAAAAATGTTTACAAGTTGGTCCAAAAACACCAAACACTACTTAGTCACGCCTTTTTTACTCATTAAAATGTTCAAAAATTAGACCAATAACAACAAACACTACTTGGTCACACCTTTTTACTCATTAGATATGTTCACAGTCAGCCTTAACACTGCTTAGCCAGTTGTTTTTTAGAAATGCTCAATTAGCAGTATTTTATAAAAAAATGAAAACATATTACTTTGTTACGTCGTTTTACATAAGATTAGCAAATCCTTACTAAGATTCTCGTCACTCTTACGAGATTTTCCGCCAGAGTGTGGCCCCCAGCGGCACCCCTTATCATGCCATCACGCAAAAAAATTTTCTCCATCACGCATCACGAAAATCGCTTAAATTTGTCATCACGCAAAAAATAGCGGCAAATAGCCCAAATCACGCACCATGCCTCAAATTTTTGCCATATCACGCATCACACCAAAATCTTGATCACGCCATCACGCCAAAAAAAAATCTCTAATCACGCCATCACGCAAGAAAAAAGTCCCAATCATGCCATCACGCAAACCGCTTGGGGGGGGGGGGCCTCCTGAGTATCAGAGGTCAAGTTTTCAAAGAATATATTAACCTCTGAAGAGCAAATATTACCTTATTAATGTCTAGCAGACTGTATCAGTATGCAGTTTATTATTTACGAATTCCCCAGAAACCTCCAAGTGTAATTGAAATGAGTTTCTTTCAAAAGAAATCTTTTACATGATCCCAAAATGTATAATAGTAATTACTAAACTTTTACTTATTGAAATGTCACTTTAATTGAATCGAAATAATATACAGACTTTTTTTAGGATTCTCTATCACTAACTCTTTTTAAAAAGCATTGATGACTTTTTTTAGTTGTGTTTTCAACGACGAGAATAAAAATATCAACTTTGAACTTCATCCAAGATCTTGGATGGTCGTCATGGTTACTTTTCTCTGCGTTGATTTCGCGCTGAATAGAATCTGGATTGGTCGGCACAGCGTCGATATATGATTTGGAGCTGTGCTTTTCACGGTAGGGTTAACCGGTATTAAATTGGAAAGGGTTTTGTTCTAAAGGTACGGAAAATCATGTTTTTACTTACGATACTTTTCGAAGTTTATTTCTCAACTAACTGGAGTTCTGGCTATATTCCGGTAGAAAAATAGCAAAGGAATCTTAGGTTGGAAAAGGAAGTCTTACGCAAAACAAAAATAACACCTTTTCAGCCTTTCGAAATATTCATATTTTGTCATAATATACGAAGCATAACTTGGTCACTTTTAACCAGCTCTTTTTGAGAAATTTAGAGGGAAAATGTTTTTATGACGTCATAATTGGGATTGGGATGCATTAGTGTTAATTATAACTGTACTCCTCCAAGAGAAATGTATCAAAATTTGTCAGTTTAACAACAAAGAATTATAAGAAAAATATGAATGGATGACCGGTCAATGATATGTGGCGAAGTAGTGCTATGCATAGTGGGAATGGTTTGGAGTGCAGTTTCTAAACAATGAATTTCGAATGTATTAGTATATGTAATCACATGATAACGAGTGCAATTCGAATATAATTGCACGAGTGATTTTTTTATTATTAATTTTCCGAGTCCGTAAGGACGAGGAAAATTCGAAACAAAAAAATCACGAGTGCAATTTTCGAATTGTACGAGTTATTATGTGATTACGAGCTAATCGCACAATGGCTTTCACTACTTTTTCTCAATTATAGGAAAGTAAATTACAGAAATTACACTGAGAGTTTTATATTTTTCTCTTCTCTTTATGTCTTTCTTTTATTGTTGTTTATTGATTTTCTTTCTCACAAAATAAATTTCGAATGCAATTAAAACGTTCGATGCAAAAAATGTAAGAAAAAACATTAAAATCAATTTTGTAAACATTGGCGCGGCATTGGAGAGTGTGATTAACGATTAATTGCTCTCTACAGGATGCAATTAACGATTAATTGCTCTCTTTGAAGGGGCGCCAAATAAGAAAGAATAGCTCGTCGTGCGATTAGCCTCAATAATGACACCATACGAAAGGATTTATCTAAATTCCGTCTGTGAAAATGCTGAAGAAAAACATTTGCGTTTTAAAAGCTTCTCAAAAGCCAAAGCATCTAAAGAAACATTTTGGATGAGAAATTTCATTGTTTCCAATGGATTTCAAGGTGATGTTCGGATGGCAATAAATATTTTATGAACGATACTTGATAGTGGGAGCGTACGGGATATCGGTACGTTGGAATTGGCCTTTAGATCGGTAAATCGGTATTAGGGGAAAAATTTGATCGGTAATCGGTATTTTGAGACTATCTCGGTATCGATAAAAGACCTTTTTATATGTCGGTATTTCGGTTTCGGTATTTTTGTTCAACTATCGGTATCAAAGATCATGAGCCATTGCACTCCAAGACTAATTTTGGTGAAATAACTTTGAAAATCTTGCGATTTTTTCACACGCTTCGCTCGAAATAAAGTTCTTTGACAATATACCAATTCAATTTATTGCTGAACACATTTATTTAAAACAAAAATTCTCAATTTTTTTCTGAGCTCTGATCTACTAAATTATCCCTCCCTCATACGTAAGTTAGTACAAAGAAAGGAATAGTTTGGCGACAATTTGAAGTCAAGAGCGCAAATTTTGAAAATCACAAGGTTAAAAGGAGGCAGGGTTCTTACTTGACGCGTGAATGGCCATTTCTTCTACCGTGTGGCGTTACCGTGTAGTCTCTCCCCGAAAGTGGAGCTTATTTGAACGCCCAAATCTTTAAATCACACTAAATGCGCTTTAAATTGCGCCCCAAGACCAGTTTTGCTGTAAATAACTTTAAAGTCATGAAAATTTTTTCGCTCGCATTTAGGTTATTAGTGGTCAGAATACATAGATTATGCGTTCGAAAAAAGGCTGTTCCTCCACCAGTTGGTAATAGCTAAGAATCACTGCATTTTCGGCCGAAAACTTTTTTCTCTAAAACCCATTTTTAGAGCAAATTTTACTTAAAAAGTAACCCTTAGAGAGACCTTTTTGAAAAGTTTTCTTCGATTTTCGAAAACTTTTCTACCCTTAGAGAGACGGCTATTTTTACTCTCAGAATAAAAGAAAACTTCTAAATATGGTGAATTTTCCGACTCTTAGAGAGACTGCTTTGAAATTTTCAGATTTTGTAACCCTTAGGGAGACTTTGAAAGACGTGAAAACCGACTTTTATTGTCTGCTTATACCCTCGCACTCATTTTTGCCTAAGGGGGAAGAGTACCTGAAAAATGGGGAAAAATTTATCGGTATATCGGTAATTGGAGTAAAGTGATTTGTATATCGGTATTACGAAGTCCCGTACGCCCCCTTGATCACACAAGACCGATCCTGAAAAGCAAATAAATTTAATGTCCACCTAAACAGGAATGCAAGTTAAAATTACAGGTTGAGTCATCACCTAAAATAGAAATTGAATTAAATTAAGTGTAAAAATAACAAAACTTACAATTTCATTGGGTTGCATCAGAGAGAGAAGGTGAAACGATTGCGGTTAAAACAAAAGCTCCCACCATATGTCAGCAACTACCAAGATGACAATGGGAAGAGGAATCATGCTGGTTGTGGAGATTCGGTAGAAAGGCGCACGAAGAGAGGATTTCTTTGTCGAAAAAATTTATCTTTTCAAAACAGTTGGGAAGTTTTGATATTTAATAGAAGTTGAAAGGAAAATTAGGTATTAAATACCATGATTTTGAATACCGCTGTACGTTATTATTGTGAAGGAATTTTTGGTCGAAACATAAAGAGTGCGAAGGATTTATTAAGAAAGAACACTTTTAAACTGAGCAAGTTTCTTGAAAATCTTTTTCAAATTTTCTGTCAGTTGAATTTAAACGCTTAGAATTTTTGATAGAATTCGAATTACATGTAATTGGCGCTCCTTGAAAAGTTAGTAATAAACAGAATCATATCAAATGAATGAATGAAATATTCAATTATCATTTGATAATATCAAACTATGATCAAACTTATAAATATCTTGCCAACGAGCACAAACCCAATGTAACTTATACTCTTCCAAAAACTATAATAATTTCAAAATTAATTGACAGCTAATTTTAAAAAGATTTCAAAGAAAGTGAGATTGAGGGTTGAATCTCTTATCGATACTTTTTCTACCGTCCAGAGAAAAGTTTGACTTAAATTTTGATAAACAAAATTTAAAAATCAGTTAACTAAATGGAAAGATATGATAGAAAAACAAGATTCATTTTCCAAAATTATCAATATGAAATGGTAAAAGTGAGCGAAATGTGAATTATTCGCCAGGAGATTGTTCAGGAGGGCGAAGCCAATAAATCAAGAATAATAATTTGGATCAGGGCATCTAGGACCTAGGTATGCATTTTATTCGAGTTTGATCTTTTTGGAAAATGATAATTTCTCTCTTTCCATCGCAACTTTTCATTTAGGTGCTCTGAACCTCAAAATTTGTACATTAAAACCTGACTAAAATTTCCTATAAACACTAGAAAAAGAAGGACTGATGAAATTGAACCCTAAAACTCACAATAACTCAACCAAATTAGAAGCTTTTAGGCACACTAGGGTACAATTAGTTTCGACACTTCAAATAAGCAAGGAAGCTCTAAGTAGATAAACCTTTCAATGTGTCTGAAATTCGAGATGTTATTGATTGCCGATGAGCCCGATGATGACGATGTACCGGATGTTCCGGACGCTAATCAGCGTCCCGTTACTTGCATGGAGAAGTTGAAAGCGTTGGCTGGGTTAGATCCAGTATTCAAGGACTTCGTTCCAATTGAGGAGGATTTTAGGTTACAATAAAAAACAATTAGGCAGATAATGGTGAAAAACCATTAAGCAGATAGCAGTAAGAAACCATTAAGCAGATATCGGTAAGAAACCATTAAGCAGATAGCGGTAAGAAACCATTAAGCAGATAGCAGTAAGAAACCATTAAGCAGATATCGGTAAGAAACCATTAAGCAGATAGCGGTAAGAAACCATTAGGCAGATATCGGTAAGAAACCATTAAGCAGAGAGCGGTAAAAAACCATTAAGCAGATAGTGGTAAGAAACCATTAAGCAGATATCGGTAAGAAACCAATAGGCAGATATTGATAAGAAACCATTAGGTAGATATCGGTAAGAAACCATTAAGCAGATAGCGGTAAGAAACCATTAAGCAGAGAGCGGTAAGAAACCAATAGGCAGATATTGATAAGAAACCATTAGGTAGATATCGGTAAGAAACCATTAAGCAGAGAGCGGTAAAAAACCATTAAGCAGATATCGGTAAGAAACCAATAGGCAGATATTGATAAGAAACCATTAGGTAGATATCGATAAGAAACCATTAAGCAGAGAGCGGTAAGAAACCATTAAGCAGAGAGCGGTAAGAAACCATTAAGCAGATAGTGGTAAGAAACCATTAAGCAGATATCGGTAAGAAACCAATAGGCAGATATTGATAAGAAATCATTAAGCAGATATCGGTAAGAAACCATTAAGCAGAGAGCGGTAAGAAACCATTAAGCAGATAGTGGTAAAAAACCATTAAGCAGATATCGGTAAGAAACTAATAGGCAGATATTGATAAGAAACCATTAGGTAGATATCGGTAAGAAATCATTAAGCAGATAGCGGTAAGAAACCATTAAGCAGAGAGCGGTAAGAAACCATTAAGCAGATAGTGGTAAGAAACCATTAAGCAGATATCGGTAAGAAACCAATAGGCAGATATTGATAAGAAATCATTAAGCAGATATCGGTAAGAAACCATTAAGCAGAGAGCGGTAAGAAACCATTAAGCAGATAGTGGTAAAAAACCATTAAGCAGATATCGGTAAGAAACTAATAGGCAGATATTGATAAGAAACCATTAGGTAGATATCGGTAAGAAATCATTAAGCAGATAGCGGTAAGAAACCATTAAGCAGAGAGCGGTAAGAAACCATCAAGCAGATAGCGGTAAAAAACCATTAAGCAGATATCGGTAAGAAACCAATAGGCAGATATTGATAAGAAACCATTAAGCAGATATCGGCAAGAAACCATTAAGCAGATAGTGGTAAGAAACCATTAAGCAGATATCGGTAAGAAACCAATAGGCAGATATTGATAAGAAATCATTAAGCAGATATCGGCAAGAAACCATTAAGCAGATAGCGGTAAAAAACCATTAAGCAGATATCGGTAAGAAACCAATAGGCAGATATTGATAAGAAATCATTAAGCAGATATCGGCAAGAAACCATTAAGCAGATAGTGGTAAGAAACCATTAAGCAGATATCGGTAAGAAACCAATAGGCAGATATTGATAAGAAATCATTAAGCAGATAGCGGTAAGAAACCATTAGGCAGATCGATATCGGTAAGAAACCATTAAGCAGATAGCGGTAAGAAACCATTAAGCAGATAGCGGTAAGAAACCATTAGGCAGATATAGGTAAGAAACCATTAAGCAGATAGCGGTAAGAAACCATCAAGCAGATAGCGGTAAGAAACCATTAAGCAGATAGTGGTAAGAAACCATTAAGCAGATATCGGTAAGAAACCAACAGGCAGATATTGATAAGAAACCATTAAGCAGATAGCGGTAAGAAACCATCAAGCAGATAGCGGTAAGAAACCATTAAGCAGATATCGGTAAGAAACCAATAGGCAGATATTGATAAGAAATCATTAAGCAGATAGCGGTAAGAAACCATTAAGCAGATATCGGTAAGAAACCATTAAGCAGATAGCGGTAAGAAACCATTAAGCAGATAGCGGTAAGAACCATTAAGCATTAAGGCAGATATGCGGTAAGAAACCATTAAGCAGATAGCGGTAGAACCCATTAGAAACCATTAAGCAGATATCGGTAAGAAACCATCAAGCAGATATCGATAAGAAACCATTAGGCAGATATCGGTAAGAAACCATTAAGCAGATAGCGGTAAGAAACCATTAGGTAGATATCGATAAGAAAACATTAAGCAGATATCGGTAAGAAATCATTAAGCAGATAGCGGTAAGAAACCAATAAGCAGATAGCGGTAAGAAACCATTAAGCAGATATCGTAAAACTATAGGCAGATATCGGTAAGAAACCATTAAGCAGATAGCGGTAAGAAACCATTAAGCAGATAGCGGTAAGAAACCATTAAGCAGATATCGCTAAGAAACCATTAAGCAGATATCGGTAAGAAACCATTAAGCAGATATCGGTAAGAAACCATTAAGCAGATAGCGGTAAGAAACCATTAAGCAGATATCGGTAAGAAACCATTAGGCAGATATCGGCAAGAAAGCATTAAGCAGATATCGGCAAGAAAGCATTAAGCAGATATCGGTAAGAAACCATTAAGCAGATAGCGGTAATAAACCATTAGGCAGATATTGGTAAGAAACCATTAAGCAGATATCGGTAAGAAACCATTAAGCAGATAGCGGTAAGAAACCATTAGGTAGATATCGATAAGAAATCATTATACATATACCGATAAGAAACCATTAAGCAGAAATTTGTAAAAAATTCCCCTGACCATAGTGAATTTTTCATAATTGTCGTGTATAAAATGTGCTTTTCTGACTGATGTAACCAATAAAACTATGGCATGTTATCAGTTTTTGTTAGGTCAACTATTCCTGAATCTGACAATTGAAAATTGCATTGTAAAGAATTGGATGAAGAAGAAAAGACATTTGCGAAGACAAGTACTTCAACTTTGAGGACCTTATTTACGGCGAAAAAAAAACATTTTTTTTACTAGATAGCGTATCTTTAATCAAACTAACAATAGATTTTCGGATTTTTGCAACAGCTTCTTTGTTTCAAAATCTTGAAAATAGTGGCTTTGACCCATTTTGACCCATTTTTCGTGCCGACTTTTCGTACGCAAAAAGAGTCATAACTTTTGATATATCAATTTAGAAAAATTTTCCAAAAATTCTTAGATGCTTCAATCTTTTGCAGATAATTAAAAAAAAAATAAAACAAAAAGGTTAATTACCCATTAAAACTAAGCACTTTTTCTAAAAGAATACGACATTTTATCAATGTCATTTTTGTAATAAAATTCTTAATTACAGTACACTTGTATGGTGGCCCATGAGGGCCAAGTTAAATTGTTTTGACATTTCTATAAAAAAATTCAAAACAATTTACTTTTCACATTCATTTTTGCAATAGCTTTTAATTTAAGTTTTGAACTAAATTTTGATTTCAAAATTGATTTACTTTCTATTTTCGTTTCAAATTAAAAACGGGTTTGTTTTCAAAAACGATTTCCAACTCAGCCCATCGAGGCCATGTCATTTTAAAATCAATTTTAATTTTTTTTAAATGAATTGATCTGACAGCCCATTGAGGCCACTCATAGAAATGAGTAAATTTCAACAGATAAAGTTTCTTTTGATAATAGAACGAACCAGTTGTTTGTTTTAGGGGGGGGGGGTCACATTGGGGAGCCAAAAATATTAAAGCATATGGCGGCAACATGAAAGGGGTTAGAAGTAAATAAAACTTCCCTCTTATTACACTCTTTTTTTTATAAGAACCAGTAAATTTTTGCTGAGGCTCGGCTGTTCTTAATTTTTTTGGCACTTTGAGCCTTGAATTGTTCTTATTTTGTTCTTATTTTTTCCAACGTAAAAAACAAGTTTTGGCTATTTACTTTATTATTTAGAGGATTTTAGAAACCAGGGCAACCAGGGATTCTTTTTGCTATAACTCTCTAACTTCAGCCTCTCCACTGTTCTTAAATTGTTCTTATATAAAAAAGTGTATTTCCTCTCTTCTCAACATTTTTCCTTTCATGCTCGCATGCTGCATATTAAGAAAAAATTCGACTCTTTATTTACACATCAAAACAAAGGCTCTTCATGTTCCCCATTGTTTGATGAATAATTTTGTCTGCAAAAAGAAGTAAATTTTTCAAGACAATACAACCCACCAGCCAAACAAAGAACAATAGAAAGGAAAAGCACTTTGACGGAGAAAAAATCTCTCATTTATGGTACCATAGAACACTGGAGTAAAGGATATCATTTTATACTCTCCTACACATTTGTAAATATGTTTGGGGTCTAAGCACTAAGTTGTTTTGGCCTTGATGGGCCGTGAACTGTAAACAAACCAATAAGTAACCATAGTAACTTCAATCTTTTAAGCCTGTAGGGGTCTGGAGACAAAGCTGTCTTTGGCACTGATGGGCTACGTGAGAAAAGTGATTTTAAAAATAAAAAAACAAAATGCTTTTTAAAATGATATCGAAAAGTAAATGAGAATTAAAACAAAATTTAAAACATTTGTGTGGCCTTGCTGGGTCGTATTTTAAGTTGTTTTTAAAGTCATTTTGAAAACGAAATTACTTTTACATTGATTTTGAAATGAAAGTTAATTTAAATTGTAAAATGAAAGTTATTTTCATTTATAAAAAAAATATTTTTCTGAGTTTTTCAATAAAAAATTACTTGGCACTTATGGGCCACCATACACTTGATAGTATAGATTCACAGACAACTTATAAAGTCAGTTTTTTCATGTTTTTTTGTTAAAAGTGTAAAGGAACTCAAAATACAAGTTTTATCTTCAAATCTCATAACCCGGTCTTTTGACTATGGTCAGAGCCCTCAAGGAGATGTCGATAAGAATTGTAAAGATTTTTTAACTAGATGGTAGTCAAGAACTCTTAATAAACGCTCACTAAAAAGAAAACAAAGAGCCTTAGTGCTACAGGACAGTGGTTATTGTACACTTCATAGAAGAAAGCAGATTAACTTGAATTGACAAAGTGGTGCTTCTTCAAAAACAGACATACAACTCCAGGGACATCGATATGCTAATGAAATACCCAATGCTGGGCCAACAATAGTTTCAAAAAAGTTTTTGGGGTTACATTGATAAAGTCTCAAGCACTTGGACATTGCACGAGAGAGCAGGTGTAAAGTAATACATTCCAAATTTTGTTAACGCGCATAGACTCATGACGGTATGGTCAAAAAGTCCTTCAGAATGATTTTACAAAGAAGACGAAAAGAGGAAGATCTCCTAAAATAAAGGAGACTGGATCGAAGAGGACAGAGAATTAGGGTTCAATACCCAAAACATAATTCCTTATGGTAGGTTTGACACAAGAAGACTTTTAAACGACGTATGGGCAAATCATCAGCATGTGCATAAAGTACATACACCAAAAAAACATTAGATAGTAGATAATAAACAAGTAGATAGTAATAACCATTGAGCAGATAGTGGTATGGAGCTTCCAGCAGATAATGCTAGGATACCATCAAACAAATAGCACTAAGAAGTCATGAAGAAGTCAGCATCACGATAATTTCATATTTAACTAGAAAAAGTACAACTGTGTAAGGTTTAGAATCCTTTCACAAGGTTAAGACAAATACAAGAAGCCTTAAATTAATTTAGTCTGAAATATACTCGAATAGCATGCGTTATGCTAGAATATGATGTAAAACAAAGAAAATCAAGTAATTTACGTCATCTCAATTTGAATAGCAAGAAACTTTAGATATTGATAAGAAACATCTTTACCTTCACCAAGTGTCCCATCTTTTCCACGCAGAGTAGCGCTTCGGGGCACCTGTTTTCGCCCCACCAAGAAGGTACTAACAGGTCCCCTCACCCTCCCCGGCGTTCAATGTGGTTTCACTTCCCTAGGGTCTATCGCGTCCTTTTATATCTAGCTAACCTTTACCTTTTTTCAAAAAGAACTGTCATGTGGTTTTGTCATGTCGACCTAATTGATAAAAAGGGTGGGAAATGACAGAAACAGACTACCGACCATGAATTATCTAAATACGTTTAATAAAACACAGCGAAATTGGCGAAACACGCAATTAAGGAAAATAAGAGAAAACATTTTTAAATAAGCTTGATAAAAACGCATCAGCAAATGCGACTAGCCAAAAATACACAACTAGGGAAAACTAGCGAAGAAGTCAAAATGACACTATCAAAATAAGTAACTCTAAATTTCTATAAAAAAAACACAACTAAATCAATACTAGCAAAAACACACAACTAAGTTAAATTAGTAAGCCGACTTTGAAAAGTATTAAGTTGATAAAACAACACATAAAAAACGCGACTAGCCAGAAAATACACAACTAGGAAAACTAGCGAAGAAGTCAAAATGACACTATCAAAATAATTAACTCTAAATTTCTATAAAAAAAATACAACTAAATCAATACTAGCAAAAACACACAACTAAGTTAAATTAGTAAACCGAATTTGAAAAGTAGTAAGTTGATAAAACAACACATAAAAAACGCGACTAGCCAGAAAATACACAACTAGGGAAAACTAGCGAAGAAGTCAAAATGACACTATCAAAATAATTAACTCTGAATTTCTATTAAAAACACAAATTTTTTCCTTCCTGAGCAGCGGCACATCCCCGTGCCCCATTTTTGCCCAAGTATTCCCCCCACCCCCGTAAACAATATATTGAACTCTAAATTTTTATAAAAAAACGCAACAAAATCACTACTAGCAACAACACACAACTAAGAAAAATTAGTAAACTGAATTTGAAAAGTAGTAAGTTGATAAAAACACATCAAAAAACGCGACTAGCCAGAAAATAGACAACTAGGGAAAACTAGCGAAATAAGTCAAAAATGACACGATTGCAAGAAATCTTCTTGTAGCTGTTTGTTTTCTTTTTCCATAAGAGCGATGATATTGGCAGAAATGGAGAGTGCAGGTAGGGGTGCTGCCCTTAATAAGGGTGCCTCTCTTGGACTACTTTAATGGGATAAATTTTCGCGGGGATTAATTTTCGCGGATTTCGCGGATTTGGGTGTCATCCGCGAAAATAAGTCCCATTGGAAATTTGAAAAAGGCCCATCCGCGAAATATTTCTAAACAAAACTCAAAATATGCCAAATAAATACTATTTGAATGGTTACTTGCATCAAAGAGGCGCAAATAATGTGTATTTCAACAACCAATATGCATGATTTGACAGTAAAAGTCACAAAATCGAGAAAATAATGCCCCCCAATAGTGCCATCCGCGAAAATTAATCCCCGCGAAATCTTAAAATTTCGCGGATGAGCTCAACCGCGAAATTTAATCCCCGCGAAAATTTATCCCATTAAAGTAAAGTCCCAATAACGGTGAAAAAATCACAAAACAAATTCTAGCAGTCCCACTACAATCAGTGCCATAACATATTGACACTTTTGGCTAATTTACCATTTTTCGAAAATTGAAGTTCGAGCGAGAATGTCTATTTCAGGCCTTCAACTTGATTTCATCGATTATTTCGATCTGGGAGGGATTTATTGATTGGTTTCTAGGCTATATTTCAAGCCCTACTGGACCATCTTTGAACTCTTGGAGTCTTTAGAGCACTTACAAATTGATTGTGATTTCAAAACACCCCGGTGAATTTCCCTTTTGTGCCAAGTATTTTGTCACTGATTGTAGGGGTCGGGAAAATAGGAAAATTTTAACCTTCTTCCACTAAAAAGAATGATAACTTATTTTTTCCTGTTTTTTAGTCCCGCTAAGGGTCTGAGGTTTGAAAGTTGTGTGGCGCATACGCGTCAGCTCGCAACCCAAGTACCCCCCCCTAAAAAAAAATCTGCTCTAATTTAAAGCTTTGAAGTTTGGAAGTAAAGCACCACCTTCTCACAGACTCACTCAACCCCATCCCACTGGGAAAATTGGCTTAGGCTTTCTGGCCTGAAAACAATAGAATTCAAATCCCCAGCCATAAAAACCCTAGCAACGATGGCATGGAATGATGGCATGTAATGATTGCGACAACCTAACATATTCCTCAATGTTTGCCTAATTTATCATGAACATTCTTTCAAAGAAAGAGTGTAGTTTCAGATATATATTCAATCAAATATTGAATTAATTTAATTTTCTTCTCGAAAGGAGGGAGGGCACTTAAAGGGTTAAACTTTTCACAAAATTAACAGAAGAAAATGTCATGAGATTGTAAAGTTGACGATATTTCGGATGGAATCTACATCGATTGGCACTCGAAGATTTACATGAATGTTCTTCATGGATTTGACTGAGGAAATCATCCCACGAGTGGCAGAGTGTGGCAGGTGTACCTGATGACTCAAGGGCGTACAAACAAATGAAACACAAGATATTGATTTGGAGGAATTCAATGGCAAAGTGGATGGAAGAGCAAGAAGTCGTGCTCTACGATAGCGAAGACAGGATTTTCCTATTGGACAGAGAACGCAGGTTCCAGTTGCGAAGAAGAATAAGAGGAGAGGCCAACCTACCGAGGACACATTGAAAGTTCATCTACTTAAAGAGCCTTAGTATTAAGTATAGCTATTAGACAATATTTCGTAGCAGCGGTTATTAAGATTAAAAAAGTATTGTTTTTGATGAAAACTTTCTCACACAGAAAATAACAGTCCAAAGCACAGTCAGCGTATTTCTATAATTGATAAATGTTTAAGGCTTCATAAAAGGGCCCTGAAATTTGATCTTTTTTAAGTATTTGTTCGGGAAACTCCTTGGTGAATGAAACAACAGTTTATAAAAGTCTTATTTTCTATAAGTTCTTAAAAGAGAAGTTCTTGCAAGTGGAAACATGGTTTTTCAATGTCCAACAAATTTCGAAAAAGAGAAAAATCTTTGAGGGTAACAATCGCAATATATTCAAAGTAAATGTGGTATCTTTTCTTAGCGTCTAGGTAGCAGCAAACTATCTTTCTTTAGTTTTAAGTTTGCTACTCGGGCAAAAAAGTTTCAAAATTGTGAAATGGATTTTTCTTCCATTGGCATGTTGAACTCAGTTTTGATTAGCCAAAAGTCTTCAAATATAGATTTTTTAATAGGCAATATTAGGGAATCGTAGATAAATAACACGGGGTTAACCCTTTCCGGAAATAAAATATAATTCTTGAAGAAAAGGCTTTCCCTGGAGATTGGCTTTGAAGCACTATTAACCCCTTTGCTTATTGAAATTGAGGTTTTAGTCAACTGTTATGAAATAGAAAATTCAAAATTTTTAGCACGACATCTTGCGCTTGAAAGTAGGCTTTTAGTTTTCAATATATAACGGTTTTAGTTGCGTTCGGAAAGGGTTAATGTTAACTATGTATGAAGCAAAACTTCCAATGACCAAATAACATGGAAATAAAGGTTCAAGCGCACTGTAGTGTAGAGACCTTACTTATACAACAGGCTATTCGTATTACTTGTTGTATTAAAGAATCTGAAATTTGACGATATTACAAGATTTTGCTAACAATTCTCAGAGAGTATGTGAAAAAAAACCAGAACTTGGAAGCCATGATAACGATATTCCCATATAGCAGCCATTGGGAAAGCTGAAATTTTTACATTTTGAGACTCTGACCGTGGTATTTTTTATGTAAAAGGTTTGTAAATGTTAGTTATGTAAACAAAACAACAACATGTATTGAAAGACAACGCGCGTTTATTTGGGTGATGTAAAAGGTATTGATCAATTTTAAACAAGAACCTTTTGCCGAATATTTCAAGTATCCGATAGAAATGTTAAGAAAGTTTTATCTTTAAATTTTCCGAAAGTAAATTTTTAAAGTGACGATCAGAGCCTTTCAAACCAAATGAAAAGGGAAAAGAAAAGGGACTTACTGTTTTGATAACACATCCAAAAGACTTTCCATGCGGAAGAGCAAATCATTCTCATCACGTGGTTTGACAAGTTGCACGATGACGATTCGGACAAAATCAATAGTATGACGATAACGATGAATTTGATCAAAGACAAGCATTGTTGGATCGATCACCATACAACATCCCAGCCCGGGGGGGGTACTAGGATTGATGGGTGTCGGGTATGTGCGTGCCAGACCTCTGGACCCTTACCCTTAGAGAGACTGAATTTTGGTGAAAAGGTGACCCTTAGAGAGACTCAGTGTAGAAAAACCCAACCCTTAGAGAGACTTTTTCACAAAAAAATTCTATAATGGGCCAAAGAAATTCGATTTTTAAAAGAATTTCTCCAATTTTCGAAAAATTTCTCTAATTTTTGAAAAATTTTCTCATTTTTTTTAAAAATGTTCTCACTTTTTTGACTTTTCACTTTTCTTTGACCCGAGTTTGGGAAAAAACCGACCCTTAGAGAGACTGATTTTGACTTTTGTTGTTTTGGTAACCCTTAGAGAGACTTTGGGAGGGTGAAAAACCCTACCCTTAAGGCACGCACATACCCAGCACCCATTTTTGCCTAAGTACCCCCCCCCCGGGCATCCCAGCATTCAATCGTAGCACTTTCAATCTGATTTTACTTTTTTTTTGTAAAAAAACACTTTGTTCTGCTTTTCAAAAATTGAATTTTCCAAAAAGACAATTTGTACCTTTGAAATCTAAATTTCTTTGATAACGTTTACGGCGTTTAAAGCGGTCAAGAAATATGAAAATATGATACTTATGGTATTACAATGTTTAAGGTTTTTTGCAAAACTGGCTGAAAAAAATTGAGAAGACTAAAACAATGTCTCGATAGCGATTTTTGAAAAGGATTTTGGAGTTAGCGATGTTTACGAAGAAAATTTAGCACTTATTTGATTGGGATGGACAAGCTTCTCGTTAGCTTTCTATTAGCAGAGTAAAATATGACAAGCATTTATCTATGATAATCTTATAAGCCCTTTCTCCGGTAGTATCAAATTTCCGACAAATTAAAAGTCATATTTCATTTTAAAGATGATTGGAGAAATCATTGGAGTTTTGAAATTCACTGTTTGAGAGGTATAAAGGTTGATTTAAAAAACAAGAAAGTATATACGCCGGAGAAAGGGATACCAAGTTCTCGTGGAGCATTCCATGGTTAGTTGGTTATGGTATTGTAACCTTCAGGTGGGATTAGATGTAGAAATCATTCAATTAAGAATGGGAAAATAATCATATTTTAAAAAGTAGATTCTCGAATGGTTACGATCTAGTCATTCTTGCTATTTTTCATGCTTCTCAGTCTAAAACAGCCTCAAAGAAATTTTTGAACAATTTTTTCACTATCCAAAAATATTAAAGTACTTGTTGACAACTTTTATATCATACTGATGCTTTTATCAAAAGTGGTATTCAAAAAAAATACATTTTCCTTTGCTTGAAGTTGGAAATCGCCCATGGAATGCTCCTCGTGGATTTCGAACATGCAAAATGACATTCATGGCATGCGTAATACCGAGAAGTACACTTGAGAAATATGAGCGAACATGTTATTTAACTTCAGTAGTGTTTTGGAAGTGATTAGAGTTTTGGAAGTAATTTTAGGGATTTCAAAAATTAGAATCTGGATAGAAAAAGAAATAAATGAAAATACCTGTTTGATTGTCATGAGGATGATTGATATAAAACCATGCATCAATTCTCCAGTATGTTCGTCTTGGAGAAGAAGGTTCCAGGTAAAAATCACGCAGTAACGCATCTTGAAATTAAGCACCAATAAAAACAAATTTTTAGATTCACGCACATAATTTTTTATGATGCAAATAGAAACACTGCAAAAAAAAAAATTAAAAATTTTGATGAGACAAATTTACGCATGCACGCAATCCAAAATTCATTTCGATTTTTAAACATTTACGCAAAAGAATCGCAGTTTGATAATGTCCTTATCAAAACTGAACAAGAAGCCAAATATGAGAGCGAGTGAACTGAAGAGATTGAAAGTCAGAATCCCATTGGATCGTTCGTAGAGGGGAGTAAATCTTTCGAATATATGCTCAATATAGACCTATAATCAAGATAATTTTAGAAAGTCGCAACTGGTTCAATCCTTTGTTTCCTAAATAATGATATCAAGATTGGAATGTTTTTCATGGAAATTTCGATTTTAAAGATTTTTTGACATAAAAAATTCGTCATGATAAAATATGGTAACTATCTCTTATCCCGTGGAACTATGAAAGGAGCTATACCAAAAACTTAGTTGAATTTAACTTTCAAAAGTAGCTGTTGGGGTATTAAATCATTTAAATATTTCTCTTAAGCTTGACCAGTCCTTTAAAATCACGAGTTCGGTGCAGATTTAATGGAATTTGTGTAAAGAATGGTTGGTATTGTTGGCAAATATTGGTCAAAATAGAGATAAAAATGAAAAAAGTGCTTTCTTTAACCAAAGAAAGAAATATTTTAGGATTACGAGATTGTAAGAATGTGGAAAATAAAATCAGAATTGATTGGCACGACTTTGTGCATAACTAAATAAGAGTACTTCTTTAACCATGACTGATAGCATACCACAGAAATCTACAGAAATGGAGTTGGAACGAACTCTTTGGAAACTACCATGTTCAAGAATTAGTTAATACACTGTTGACAAAAAGATTGCAACAGAAAAATCAGACTGTGAGTCCTTTCTCTAACCACAGAAATCCACAGAAATTGAGTTGGAACGAACTCTTTGAAAACTACCATGTTCGAGAATTAGTTAAATGCAACTGTTGACAAAAAGATTGTAACAGAAACATCAGACTGTGAGTCTTTTCTCTAACCACAGAAATCCACAGAAATGGAGTTGGAACGAACTCTTTGGAAACTACCATGTTCGAGAATTAGTTAATACACTGTTAACAAAAAGATTGTAACAGAAAAATCAGACTGTGAGTCTTTTCTCTAACCACAGAAATCCACAGAAATGGAGTTGGAACGAACTCTTTGGAAACTACTATGTTCAAGAATTAGTTAATACACTGTTGAAAAAAAGATTGCAACAGAAAAATCAGACTGTGAGTCTTTTCTTTAACTACAGAAATCCACAGAAATAGAGTTAGAACGAACTGTTTGAAGATCATCAAGTCGAAAAAGTAAATAATATTCAAGAAACAATTCTTTTGTTTATCTTTGAAGAAGATTTTTGGTTAGACTGGTGTTATGGGAAACAAAGGTTCATTGTATTTCCATAAGAAGTCTAATACGAAGGGGGTGGGTTCAAAAGTGACGTACCCTTAATGATTTGTTGGTGATATGTTTTGGAGCAATCATGGTTTCATTGATTTAGACGTCAAATAAAAGGTCAATATCGAGGCATGGTTCGCAAAAACTGCAAAAACCCCAAAAATATGAAAATCGATCCTTTGAGGTGTGCTCTTTTTTGAACAACTTGGAAAACAAAATGGAAAGGGTTTTTTGGAGTACTTTTACGTGGGACGGCTAATTTAATATACAAGTGTAAACACTACTAACCGTTCCGGCGTCGTCCGAGACGACTCTTTTGCAACTTTTTTGCAACAGCTTTATTTTTGCTGTCAAACTCTAAATAATTTGAAAAACTTTGGTGTCAAGAAAGAGGAGTGAAATTAAAAACCTGATGATTTTAGGGCAATGGCAACAAATACCATGCGAATAAAATGGAATAATGTGAATGTTTTTATCAAATTCAAGAATAACAAAGACAATTTTAAGTTGCGCTCTTTTAGCCTTAGTGAAAACTTAAACCAGGCTCTATCAACAAAAACATTGCGAAAACAAAAGTAACACACGGACAGATAGACAGACAAACAGACAAACAAACAAACAAACAAACAAAGTGACATGCAGACTACGGCTATTAATATATAGATATAGTGTCTTGTGAGCGTAGTGAGAGCATTGAGAGGGTCTAGTGAGGGAAATGTGGGAGTTGTGGGTGTCTTAAATAAATCGAGGTGGTTGAGAGGGATAAGTGCAGTAGAAAAGAAGAGGTTCGTGTTTAGTAGTGTAGTTTACTTAGTGTGTATCACATACTAACTTTGGCTGTCCCTCGTAATATTTCATGAAGTGATTTTGAAAAAAAATGCAAACTTTGAGGTTACCCCCAATCAGGGTCATTTTATTACAAAGGTAGCGTCATTTTTTCGCATATCTTGATTACTCTTCTGTCTGTCGAAGAGGGCAGTACCGGGAAGTGAAGTTTGATTTCTCGTTTACATCAAAAGAAAACTTCAAAGAGGTGCTTTAGTAGCTATTGAATATTGAAGGTACTGCAAGATAACAAAATTTGGCCTTGTCCCAAAAATCATGTCCCTTTTCCGGAGGATGCTTTGTAAAATATAACCCTAGATACACCAGCAAATGACCTAGCCTTAATGTTTATCGAAATTTTCTGAAAGTCTTTATCATAAATTCGACTTGCTTTTTGTTCAAATCAAAACACAAATAATCACACGCACCAATCATGGATGTGGCCAAGTTTATCAAAAGCTGTTTTTTTATTCAATTCTGATAGCACCGACATCCTATAAATACTTATAAAAAGGGGTGTTCTTATCTCCAAACAAAAATTAACACGTGAGTCACTACACTTTAGATTTTGACATAAAAGTTTAGGGACAAGATTTTAATTATCAACCAAAAAACCGAAACATGAATTGCTTCACCAGGTATGGACACACTTAAGTTTAGGGACTGATTGACTGATTTTGATCAATTTATAATTTCATATACTCTTAAACTTTTTATTTTCTTTTAATTGGGCTCTTCCAGAAAAAATGGGGGGTGTGGGATATAACAATTTTTAGTGATTTACCCCCCGGACAGGGTGACTTTTGGCCCCCCGGACAATAGGTTTTACCCCCCGGACCAGCATCTGCTGACCCCCCGGACACACCAAATTACCCCCGGATAGAGCAAATTTACACTCCGGACAAGGCAAATGATTTTTTGCTACCCCGTGGACAATATATCCTCCACCCCCCATGTAAAACTTTTTTCTGGAAGAGCCCATTTCAGGTACCTTGCTCATGAAGAACAGTCAATTTTTCAATGAAACGCACACACTCAAAAACGAAAGACAGTCAAACATCACATTTAAACCATCAAGACTAACGATGTGAAGACATATGATCACTTGAAAGGTTAAGAGATTGCTCTTTTGACATCATTTACCATAAAGCTTGATTCGAATACGAAAAGAAACTAAAAGAAAATCTTGTAAAAGGACTTTTTTCAAGCAACAATCAATTCAAATCAGCGAACAACCTCAGCATTAAAAAAAGACTATTTATGAAAAAGTAATTGAAAGACTAACAAAGGGATGATATGTGAAGTGTCTCTGTGTATTCGAATCATTTCCAATAAAGTTGCAAGCAATCAACAAAACAATAAGCCACATACCAGTTACTTTCAGCAAAAACAAACCACCAACCGGGCCATCGGTGAGGTCGTTCTTCTTGCAGTTGACTACATGTAACCATGTAGGAGTTTATGACAGCAGGTCTTTAAGTTATTTGTCTTGAGTCTCGTGTCTCCAGATTGTCTTGTGTAAGTATTGTACATCGAAGTATTATAAACTTGGTTTTATCAGGAACATTATTGATGTTGTGACTTCAGATTTGTTATTTCCCAGCAATGTTGTAATGTATGGTAAGTATTGACATTAAAGTGTTAATTGTTGGCTACGTTAGCCATAAAGCTAATGCGATTATGTTGGATTTAGTAGGAAGATATGTAAGAACATTTGAAAATCATTTCTATATTATGAACGAGTTACTCAGTTATGGTAAAGTTCTGGTGTATTCGAGAATGACTTTGTTCAATTCAAGCGATGGATATTCAACAAACGTTTTGAAGATCAAAAGACAAGAGCAGGGATTCGGATTAGTAAGATTTTGATGAAGAACGCCACACCTTTTCCTTCTCCAACCAACCACATTGTGTATCAAGCACCGACAAAGTAAAAACCAATCAATGACCAATCAAAACATAATAACAAGCCAATCAAAACAAAGTTTATATTTGTTGATTAGTGCTCACTTCACCTACCCTGAACACTGGCTAATAGCAAAAATTATTTACTTTTTCTTTTTTTTTGTATTTTTTTGCAATTTTTATTTTTTTGCATTTTTCATTTTTTACTTTTTATTTTAAATGTTTGATTTATTTTTGTTTATTTTTTGTTTTTTTTTAGCTATTTTTGTTGTATTTTGACTTCATTCGATAAATTTTACAAATCTAATTTTTCGTTGCTCAAACTATCAAAAGCTTGCTTCATAAAATAATAGCTTAACTTTAAACTATTTCTAACGCTCCGGACTAGTTCTTCCACTCACATACAAGCCTCCTTTTAAACTACAAAGGTTACAAAGTCTTTACCTGACGGAGAGCGATAAATAGTAAAAGAACTAATCCGAAGCTTACAAATATTTACAAAATATTTTCTCTTTTATTTTCTCTCTTTTGTTTTCTTCTTTTGCTTTTGTTTTTTGTCTTTTTTCTTTTTTTTTCTTTTTTTTTTCTTTCTTTTTTTCTTTTTTTTCTTTTGTTATTTTTTTCATTATTCATATTTTTTTCTTGAAAAGAATATATACAAAATCTTATTTTTCATTGTCATAAAATAATTTTTTTGCTGAGGTCAGTCGTGCTGTTGAATATTGGTTGCCGAAAGTAATTAAAGCCAAAAAGATTCTAATTTTGATTTCCACCAAACTAATGAAACCTTTTTCAAATAACTTATCGACATATTCGGAACTTGAATTCAGATCGCTACTCTGGTTGATTTGAATCCGACCCTCTTAATCTTCATCAAAAACCTTAACAAGGCAATCCATTGAAAAATTGACCTTTCCTGAAATGAGCAATATTCAAACAACACCTTATATATCTTGTTTGCTTTAGCCGCTGAGTCCTAGTGAACGTATCTACGTGCTTTTCTTTGTTTGGTTTCCAGGCTTGTTTTTTATTCATTTGTGTGTCTACACTATTTCTTTCTGCCCTGCTACTATACTATCATACACTCCTTTTCACAGACCTGGTAGGACGCGCTTCCGCTGAAAAGAAAATTGGCCAAAATATTGTGGAAGTGTGGACAATTTTGTCCCTGCTAAAAATAATCAAACGAACAAATCCTCACTGAAAAATATTATGCTATTTTTTCTGTCTCCACTGAATATTTCGACTCTCGAAAACAATGAGAAGTTACAACAGATAAGAGAAGATCCCCAGTTGCAGTGCGTTTTTTTTAACCTCAATGGCTGAAAAAATCCTAGCGGGTCTGTGGGTAGGCGGTGTTACTAAACCATTCGGTCTATTAAGTCCCGGGTACTTAGGCAGATGGAGGGTACCTTTTTTGGATTTTTTAAGTCCCGCTAAGGGTCGGCAAAATCAGATAATCAAATTTCAGTCCCACTAAAGGTCGGAGAAATTTCAAAATTTCAACTTTTCAAAAATCGAAATTTGGTCAAAATTCACAAAATTTTCCGTTGTTTTCTCCTTTTTAGTCCCGGTAGGAATCCAAGGGAAATAAGGACGATGGGACGTGAATGTACGTTATTTTACAAAAGCGTCTAGCTGAAGTGATAGCAGACAAAAGACATGAAACTTTCTCAAAAGTTACTAATAGCATTAGAACTCATATGCTTCTCGCTCGTTACAGTAAATCTACAGCGAGATGCATCCGTGGATCGAGAGGTAGAGTACGACCCCCTCAAGATGGAAGTTAAATTATTTTTTTTTCTTTTTACATGACCATAATCCATAATTCTAGAAAATTACTTAAATCCAAAAGATCCATGCCGGGACAGGCTCCGGTATAAAGTATATTTCTATTTTTTATATTATATTTTATATTTGACTTTTTAACTTGAAATCTTGCTGAAATGACTCACTTTTAATACTATTTTTGCTTGGCCATGAAACCAAGAAAATTACGATTTCCAACTCAAACTGGGCATTACAGGAGGGCTTCGCTCTCCTACATAGCCCATGTTTGATATATACGACATTGGCACTTAAAGGGTTAAATAAGGTGAAAAAGAAATTTGAAAATATGATTTTTGGTCTTTTTCAGCCTTTTTGAGTGATTTTAGGCCAAAAATGAATATTTTAGAAAAAAATAATATTTGCAATTTTTCTTTAATGCCAACTTAATTTATCTAATACGTTCATATACAAATATGAATCAAGAAGGAACACACCAATCACTACAATCACTACTCACATAAGACCCGTCTAATTGAGAAAAACCCTCAAAAATCACTCTTCCAACCCCAGGAGGGGGAGGTACTAGGGCAAGATGGGTTACGGGGATGCTCCGCTGGTCAGGGTTCCTTTTTTAACCTCCATGAGTCCCAGGTAGAGTCGCAAAAACACCAAAATAGAAAAATCAGTCCCTCGTAGGGTGCCTATTTTTGGAAAATTTGGGGAAAAAGTAGAAAATTTGAGAAAATTTTGGAATTTTAGTCCCATTCAGGGTCACTTTTTTCGCAAATTTCGAGTCCCACGTAGGGTCCATTTTTCGAACCTCAGCGGAGCACCCCCGTCAGTCGATAAGCGTAGTACCCCCCCGGGCTTCCAACTTCATAAAAAGAGTGGTCCAGGATTGCGTTTTCTAAGAAAAAGGTGACGAGTAAATGTATTGCTAATTAAAATGATCAAATCTCGAGGAGGATGGATGGAAGAAGACTCCTATATTGAGTTTCCGGTAGCTTAGAGGCGGGTTTGGACGCTCTTAAAAGCACAGTGTTTTCAGCTAAATTAAAAGAATGATTGAAATTCACAGAAGACTAATAATGTGATCAAAAGAATGTCAGTCAAAGTTTTTGGTGCAGCTTTTTAGCGAGCGGGCTGTGGACATGTTGGTCGAGGA
The DNA here is from genome assembly GCF_902728285.1 of Clytia hemisphaerica. NCBI lineage: Eukaryota > Metazoa > Cnidaria > Hydrozoa > Leptothecata > Clytiidae > Clytia > Clytia hemisphaerica. The sequence goes on along the minus strand of NW_027104387.1, from coordinate 131,725 downwards.
CATGACCATAAGTCAGCTTCACTAATTTGACTGAAAAGGAACGCAGTAACTTTTTTTCAAGTTGTTTTACCGGGCGTTTCAAAGCATCAAATTGTTTATGTTTTATTCGTTGTTTTGATAATTTCAGAGCGACGAAACATTTATGAAATATAAAAATCAAAAAGTGGTGAAAAATTTTCCTCAACATCTTTTGGGTTTATTCCATTAGAGTAACACATTGATTTTTTAGCATACCATCCTTCTAACAACCCTTTCCAGAGGCCAACTCTCGAGCGCGAAAGAAAAGGGAGAAAGTGACCCTAAAAGGGAATGAAATCCCCAAAAACTCTTCAAAGAGTCAATCTACTATTTTCAGTTGAGGGTGATGCAGGATGGAAAGAAGTTTTACGCGTGGATCCCAGGAAGGGCTACGGTTGGAGAACGTCAGTTAAATGAATATCAACAACCCAAATTTAGCGAAAAAGTGAATATTTCAGAACTACAAGCAACAACGTTTTTCGTCATTACATATGTAATGACGAAAAAGAAAATCACAATAGGCCATTAGAATCTCCACAAACCTTTTCAAGGGAAAACTGTTATGTCATCGTAAAATGGAACATGTGTAAGAAAGAAACAGACACAGAAATTGAAAGATGGAAAGACAGCGAAAGATAGCGAAGGAGAGACAGAATAGAATAACTCAGATGTACTAGAGAGATAGCGAGGCTCCGAGTTGCAAGGGGCTTAGAGGTACAGAGAACATCAGTAAGATTCGGACACTTAGGGAGATAAGGAGACTCCAAGAAACAGACGAGCTCAGAGGGACAGAGAAATGAAAAAATAGATAAACTGATTCGGAGATAGCTGGTAATTGACGGAGCCTAGAAGAACAAAGGTGCATATGGAAGCTCTGAGGGCTAAATAGACTTACAGGCACTGGGAGACTCAGGGAGACAGAGAGATGGGGCTGGCTGGCTCAGGGGACAGATTAGCCTGGGAATCCATGCTATGATTTCTTCTTTGAAAAACTGATGGCGAAATGTATAGCATGGTATGGGCTGAGAGTTTGAATTTCTCAGATCCTAATAACGGTTGAAAACATAGCCAATCAAATTTTGTTATTCTTTACTGGTCACACTTTCTTAGAGAAAGCGCAACTTTCGAAATTTGGTTTTTATTTTAGTAAGTGAGGACAGCGCTAAATTCGAATTTCCCACTGTAAAAAATGTGAGTCCAATATTGGACTCACAGCTCGAACCCGTCTTGTGTACATCAAATTATAAAAAAACACATGACGGTTCTCCTGTCTAGGGACAGATAGGATCAGAGTAACAGAGAGGCTCAGGGATAAAGGGAGGCTCAGAAGGCCATATGAATCAGAGGGACGGGAAAGTTCAAAGACACAAAAGTAGATCAGAAGGACATAGAGGCTCAGAGGGATGGAGAGGCTTGGAGGTAGTGGGAGACTCAAAGATACAGATAGACTCAGAGGAACAGAGGCCCGGCATACAGGAGGCTCAGAGTGACATAGAAACTCTGGAACAGGAAGAATCAAAGTGACTGGGAGACTCAAAAGACTAGGACGCTCAGAGAGACAAAAATGTTTAGGGACAAAGAAGCTCAGAGGTACAGTGAGGCTCATAGGGTGCAGAGAAAATCAAGGACAGGGCTCAAAAACGGAAAAATTACCATAATTTTTAAATCACATTTGTCGACAGAATCGAACAAAGAAATGACTGAAAATGAAGATATCTATGATGTAAATTCTAGTCTGGGATGTAAACTTATTGTTTTTTTACTCATTATCGCATAAAAACGCAAAAACTAATCATAACGTCGTAATTGATGACGTCGTAATTGATGACGTCATAAAAAAAAATATCTCAAGAATATTACATCCAATCCCCTTCAAACTTGGACCATAAATCAGAATAGTCAATCTTTTGTAAAAAAGGGTTTTTCAGAATTTTAAGTAGCCACCGAAAAAACAAAAGGCTTTTGCTGACGTCATCAATCTTCGATTTTTGCGAGACACATCTTTGGTTATAGTTTAAAGAGAGTCGGACGAACCATTCTAGAAAAATTCATGTTTTAGTTTTTATGATGTCATCTCTATTATGAGGTCCTAATCAGGCTTTGCAGTCTTTCGCGAAAAAAACAACAAAAGTACAATAACGTTTCACCCCAGATTAGAAACCATATAATAGTACCCTTTATTTCCAGCGATTTGTTTGGTGATTTTCTATCGACTAATGCAATCTAAAAGTTATTGTAATTATATGACATGCAATAACTCACCCGATGGAAGCCTCAGAGGGTAAAAAAAGTCAGAGGAATAGAGAAACTCGCAGGGACCGGGGCACTCCGAGATACAGGGAGGCTGGAAAGGCAGAAAATATGTAAGAGGAACTAGGATGAGACTCATGGGAAAGAAAGACCCATAGAGACTGGGAGCCTCAAGCAAACATTGAGGCTATTAGGGAAAGAGAGGCTCAGGGATACACGGAGGCTCAGAAGGCTAGAGAGAAAAAGAGAAACTTGGGAACTTTTGAATACAGGGAAAATCTGAGAGACAGAGGAGGATATAGGGACAAAGAAAGTCAGAGGGACAGAGAAACTCAGGTACATGGGATGGGTGGTCAAAGGTACTGGGAGACTCAGAGAGAATAGGAGGCTCAGAGCCACGCAAGGTGAGAGGGACAGAGAGTCTCCGGGATACAGAAAGGCTCGAGATACAGGGAAGCTCAGAGGGATTCAGATAATTGGGGGATGCCGGGATACCAGTGAGGTTCTGAGGGACAAAGAGGCTCCGGGATACAACGAACGCAGAGGGACAAACAGCCTCAGGGATGCAGGAACACTTATAGAGGTATAAATACTCGGGAATCTCAGAGGGACAAAGACTCAGAAGGGCTGGGAATCTCAAGGATACAGGTAGGCTTGGAGGGACAAGACACTCAGAGGAACAAAAGGCTCGATTATATTGAGATAAACAATGGAATGGAGAGGCTGAAAGATTCAGGGAGGCTCATACAGGGAGAGAAAGTCTCAGGGAGCTAGGAGATTCTGGAAGACAATGAGAACCAGAAGGACAAAGAGGGGCTAAGAGGTCCAGGGATGAAAGCAGGTTGAAAAAGGATACATGAGAAGTTTAGATAGGTACTTGGTGAATAATGAAAAAAGAAAGACTATGGTAGACGTGGGAGTCTAGGAAGCTCAAAAGGCAAAGAGAATCAGAAAGACGGCGAAGTTCGGAGGGAAAAAGTAGCTCAGAGCTACAAAGAGGAACAAAGAGGCTCAGGGAGAGAAGGAGGCTCGAATGGATAAAGAGACTCAAAGGAAATGGCTGAATTTTAGAGAGATGAAAGCTCGAGAAGCAAGAGGCTCAGAAACGGGGAAAGTCAGAGGGACAGAGAAGGTCAGAGGGACGGGGAAAGTCAGAGGGACAGAGATGGTTAGAGGTACAGAAAAGGTCAGAGGGACAGAGATGGTCGGAGGGACATAAGGTCAAGGGACATAAGGTCAGAGGGAAATAAGGTCAGAGGGACATAAGGCCAGAGGGACAGAGAATGTCAGAGGGACAGAGATGGTCAGAGGGACAGAGATGGTCAGAGGGACAGAGATGGTCAGAGGGACAGAGAAGGTCAGAGGGACAGAGAATGTCAAAGGGACAGAGAAGGTCAGAAGGACAAAGGAACCTAGGGATACAGGGATGCTCAGAGGGATAGGGTGGCTCGGAGGACTCAGGGGACTTTGGGAAACAGTGAGGCTCAGAGGACAAAATTTCCCATGAAAAGGCAAAGAACATCAAGGGAGACTCAGTGGGATAGAGAGACCCAAAAGAACTGGGGAACTCTGGGAGGCTCAGAGGCTCAGATGGACAAAGAGTCTCAGGAATACAGGGAGTCTCAAAGGAGCAGATACTTGAAAACTTGGGAGGGAGACACGGAGAGGCTCATAGCGGTGCACATAAACTCTGAGGGATAGCAAAGCTCAGAGGAAGGAAGAGGCTTATAGATACAAAGAGGTGCAGAGAGATAGAGAGACCCAGAGGGACTGGGGACTCTGGGAGACAAGGAAGCTTAGAGGCACAAAGATTCTCAGGGATATAGGGAGTCTCAGAGGGACAGATACTTGAAAGAGCGGGGGTAGGGAGACACGGAGAGGTTCAAAGGGGCGCATAAACGGATGGATAGCGAAGCTCAGAGGAAGGGAGAGGCTCAGAGATACAAGGAGGCTCAGAGAGACAGGGACTGGGGGACTCTGGGATACAGGCTACTCAGAGACAGAAGATCAGAGACTTGGAGGCTCAGGGGGGGGGCAGACTCAGACAGACAGGGAGGTTCAGAGAAACAGGGAGTCTCAGAGAGTCAGGGAATTTTATATGAGCGGATATAAACTACTCAGGGATATAAAAGCTCAGAGGGACCGAGAGGCTCAGAGATACAAGAATGCTCAGTGTGATAGAAAGATCTCCAGGAACTGAGAGCTCTGCGAGCCAGGGAAGCTCAAAGAGACCGAGAAACCCAAAGGGATTGGGAGATTGAAAGTGATAGAGACCTCTGGGATACAGACTCAGGAGACAAAGTGGTTCAGAGGGAAGGATAGGCATTAGGGGATGATATTGGGAGGTTCAGGAAGACAGAGAGACAGGGATACTCAGAGAGACAGGGAGATAAAAAGAGAAAGAAAATAGAATTAGGGAGATCACAAGAGTTTTCGTATCCATTTTTCCAGATTGCGGTACCGCGATCTACCAGAGCTCTTTTTAGGAAATCCATATTTCATATTATAATCAAATTTAAAAGCTTTTGAGTGAGGAAAACAAAACCCCAAATAAATTCGTTTAACGGGATTAACGACTGTAATCGAGAGTAACTCACGATCATTAATGTGAGAAAGAGGGATAAATGTCAACATGTAAGCCGAGGACTGGGTTAAGAGGAACAAATGAATCAATATATCAAAAAACAATGAACATTCCTGGTGTAATGTCTGTAATACAATTCAAATTATTCATAAACCACCAGAGTTTCGTTCCAACTCCATTACTTTTATTTCAACTGGCAAACAAAAAGTCCCTCTTCTGGTAAATAGATTCATGAAATACATTTTAAATTCATTTACATCAATAAAACGAGGAAATATCTGACGGAGACCTGATTGGCTATGAAAGATGAGGTAATAATGAGTCCTAGGGTCTTTTAACACGTTTTGCTTTTTCCAAACTTTAACCCAGAAAGAGTCATTGCGTTTATAAAAGCTTAAATAGAGGTTCTTTTCTTAATGAGCCTCGTTAATGATGTGATATATTCATATCATGCGAGCTCATTTTAAATTTTTCGGATTGATTGGCTTGCGCTCGACATATGCTTAGGCGATCATAGCAGTTTTTCAAGACTTCAAATGTTTTATAAACAGCAAGGTTTTGAATTGATGCTATTGATAAGTGCTCGGCGAAATATGCTGAGTCAAAAAGTGTAACTAACCCTATCTCGAGTTGTTAACAAAAACTGATCATGACGTCATCAAATACGGGGGAGATGATGACGTCATAATAGAAAGAAAGAAAGACTGGGAGCTAATGTGCAACTAAATGACAAGAAAGACTTTTTTGAGAATCCTGACATTCTCAGCAACAAGGTATTTTTTGAACTTTCAATCTGATTCTTTCTAAGAATTAAAGATTATATGCTTGCTAAATATTCTTTCCAAACTACTTTCTTTTTCTAGTCTGATTTGCTGAGCATATGCTTCTTGTAAGAAAAAATTTTTTCGTTAGAATATATGAGCAAAAAGTAAACTTGTTTCTACTGCCAGAACTAAGTTTCTCAAACTTTACTTTGAATATAACGTCATCAAAACCCCCGTTCTTGATGACGCCATACTTTCCCCTTTATGTTAATAACTCGAGATAGGTGGTTAAGGTCGGCTCAGTGCGCGTTATTATTGATTGTTTCTTCCAAGGAAGACGTGGGCTTTTTGCCTAAAGAAGCATTGAAAGTACTAATTCTCGTTGGTATATTTACAAATTCATTCAAAATTGAAGTGTTTGATGCGTGATTACTTACGAGAGTTTTTTTCACTGAGAAAAGCTAATTCGAACTAAGAAAAATTCGTGGATCTAATGAAAGAGAGTTTCTGGAAAAATCTAGATAATTGTGATAGAAAAATGGCAAAACGTGTTCAAGGCATACCTTATACAATTCTTCGCTTGTTCAAATCCAAAGTCAAATCCACAAACATCCAAAAATTCGTCTACCGAATATACCAAAAAGGTTAATAAAGTTAAAAAAATTATGATAAAGAAGATCACACAAATTCATGTCATAGTAGCGTAGAGGATGTGTAGGCCAACCACATTTTCTTTTTCTGATTCATGCAGTTTATTTCATTATATAATTAATCATTCATGTGCATTTTATTAGATCTTAGTAAGTTTCGATAGTGTACATGATTAAGTACTTTATCATCGTTTGTCGGGGGGGAAGGGGGAGCGGAGAAGCCTGCATGAAGACGGGAATATTTCACCCTTGATGATGAAACAATGGGTTTCGTTGTTGCCATGGAAACTCTGGTGCCACTTGAGCGGCAACGAAAATAACATCATCATTTCTGAATGACAATGGATGACTGCTCACCGAAAGCCTTGGGTAGTATTGAGGAGATCGAAAGTAGAAACGAGAGTCGAATGGTGAAGACTGACTCTTAAAGTCTCCGATGCTCGCTTATATTCAAATGTTGATTGAAGACATGATTTCAATTGTATACCTGCTGTGTCTTTAAAGTAACATCAGGCCAATCTAAAAAAGGAACGGGAAGAACCAATACAAAATAACTTGTAAATAATATGCATGACCAGAAAAGGGACCAGAGACCTTTTAAGCGACCTCTAAAAATCGATAAGAATAGGTTAGAGAAAATTCACTTTCTCAAAAGCAATACACTCATTTGGGTATTGAAGAAACTGATATTGATCCTAAGATTGTACCCATACCCCTCCCCTATCTTTTCTGATTCGGATATCCACGAAAACTCGAAATTTCTTAGTGTGAAATAGGGGGTGATTTCTCTCTCTTTTATTTTGTTGTACCAGTCTGCATTCAAATTCGTTATCCCCAAAAGTGCCATGAAGGTTTTCTCGGTAACACGACAAGCTTTTTTAAAGCGATAACGTATCCAAATTGTGAGCAAATCTTTAATGTTTTTCTTCTCCCCTTCCGTCTTGTCTTTCATTTGTTGGAATGCAGTTTCATCTTCATTTTCTTCCATATTAACAGTTATATGGATTATTGAAGTGGATTCGTCCATGTATTTGCTGCATATTTGATGGTTCAGAACTTCATTAGCAGGATGGCTGTCGGTGTTGATAAAAAATGAACCATTATTTCTTGCATTTGAGTATCTCTGCCTAAAATCCGTCGTCCTTACAGCATCTTCCCAGTCTTTGAACGGTTAGAGGTCGGCAAATGAGCTTCCTGGACAGGATACGTCGAATGTTTATATGCATTCTTCCATTTATTGGAAATTTCCAGTGTTTGACAACATAGTTTCCATTTTAATTAAACAATAGACGATAGGTGTGAAATTCTTGTGGAGTAGATACTTCTCGTGACACCAGTTCTTTTCTGTTGAACGCTCTTCATCGTTATTCGTCTTAGTACCAACTTTCATGCTGATCTAAAAACAAGGCACCAGGACAGCTTCTTTTTGCATCGCGTTCCATCTTTTTAGTAACCCATTGGGTAGCTTCAGATTAAGATCATTACCATTAAAATCAATACCAAGAGACTGGGGTGAGATCCTGAGTAGTGCTTCATTATTAAAATGAAATGCATTGCTTTTGAAAAAGTAAATCTTCTAAAAACATTTCTTTCATTCAGGACAAGGAGGTGAGATGAAAATACTAACCCCTAAATTTATTTGGTTATAGAAGAGTCTTTTTTTTTCGGGAGGGAGTAGGCGTGGAAGTTGAAAAAAATAAGAGTAAAAACGGTTCAGTTTAAAAAGAAATATTACGAGAAGGAAAGATCAAGCGAAGTAAAAAACTTACCAATTTTTAGCGATCCTTCAGTAATCAAAATCTTGAAATCATGTTATCGATCAACATTTGAATCTAAGCGAACACTGGAGGCTTTAGGAATAAATCTTGTCATTTGATTCTCATTTCTGCTTTTGAGTTCCACGATAATGTCCAAACCTTCCAGTGAGCTGTCATTTATCCTCATTCAGACTTTCATGACATCATTCTCGTTTGACGACCAGATGACGCCAGTGTTTCCATGGTAACAAAGAAATTCACTGTTCCGCCACCAAACACAAAGTATTCCCTTCCACGTGTAGTACTTCTCCTTTGGGAATTAAGATTGGTCGGGATTCTTTCAATTAGTTCAGAGCAATGGTTTTATTACAAAATGTGTCATCTTAGAATCTGGTGCACTCTAAGGTCCCGAATAAACGTCTTCTCGGATTGACTTTCGAAAGTTTTTTAGATTTCGGACCCCCATTTTATTCGGACTCCCTTCTATTTGGGATCTCAGAGTAATAAACTTTCAGAGGGAGAGGGTTTTTTTTTTTTTTTTTTTTTTTGACGATTGTTCAGGGGGCTTGAAGAGACTGATAATTTAGGAAATTTAATCAAGATCAAACCCCATATAAAGAATCAAGCGCAAAACAGATTTTCTTAGCCGTTCAAAGAGAAGAGCACAGTTTTGAGACGTTTCATTGCAGTATAACATATAATCGTCTGTAATAGGTATTACTTCAACCATACCAAAGTGGGCCGATCATACAAGCTTATGAAATTATGAAGTAGAGGAAATGAATCGCCCTGCAAAAAATGAGGTACACAGCAGCAACACGAACAAGCATCAAGTCCAGATGAAGACGACCATCTGCTTGCTTTCAACAATAGTTCGTTTGTTCGTTCGTTCACTGTCAAATGGTTTAACATGACTTCGAACGAATATTAGAAAGACAAATGCGACCCTCATCGAAACAATCTATCAGTTTCGAAACATCTACAGCAGAATTTAAATGTGACATGTTTCATGTGAAATCTTTTGATCTAAAACCCTTCATAGTTCCGAGAGAAAGAGAAAGTGAGAATATACCCGACCCGGGGCTTGTTAGCCTGGATAAACAAGCTTTAAACCTTCTTTTGTTTTGATTTTTCAGATTTTCAGCCTGGTCTCTGTAAATCATTTGAAACTTTCAAGCAAACGCTGTAAACTGCTAGAAATATCCAGAGCAAGGCTTTGAAAACACTTGAATAGAACAGGATGGAAACTATCGATATCAAAATAGAAGAACAACTTAAATCCTGGGTAGCCAGGCTAGAGGCATGTTTTCAATCACTTCAGTTGCACTCTGTTTGGCATAATCAAGGATATGATCAGTCAAACCGCGCAGCTCCTCCACAGTGTCAGCAGGCGCGCGACGCAGGAAGACATGGAGGATATGCCACAACCAAAGAACATTCGTCCTGAAGGCCTTCTTGCTCCAATCACCTCTGAAAAAAAAAACAGAACAATTTAGAAGAATTTTTTTCGCATGTTAAAATTTACTAAAACACTTATGAAAAAAATTTATAAATCGAAACTCGAAAGTTTTTATTTGGATCTTTGAGATAGTCATTAGGTTGTTATATCATGGTTATATTCATGTTTAACTTGAGCTTCTCATAGATAGAACTTTTCTTTCTTTCATCTTAGCATCGAGTTATTAGGATTCTAAAAGATTTGTAAGACGCATTACCTTATCAGGGAAAAATATGTCGGAGTTTTATTTAGTCGAGGTTTTTTTTCGTCGGGGAAAATTTCGTCACCTAGAGGCATTTTCGTCACTTTTCCCCGAAAAAAATTTCAAATTCGTCACTTTCATCCGACTAAACTGTCCAAAAGAAATGATTTCCTTCACAAGCTCGAAAAATGGATCTTGTAATTCGACGTTTAAAGCACTAATTTCGGTAAATAAAGGTGTAAAACATTAGATTTGAATTTTGGTTGCGGTATAAAATTTCAAGTAAATGTTTTGGTCGGCTCGGGTAAGTTATGGCATGTCTTAAAATTACCATAATTTTTAGATCGCATTAGCCGACAGAAAACGACCAAACAAATGACTGAACATGAAGGGTACTATGATGTAGTTTCTAACCTGATGTGTAACCTAATTGTTTGTTCGCCGATTTTCGCGAAAAACCGCAAAAACTGATTATGACGTCATAATCGATGACGTCATAAAAACTAAAAATTTAATTTCTCAAGGGTTGTTTATCGAATCGTCTTCAAACTTTCACAAAAGATCTATCTCACTAAAGTCGATCATTTGAAAAAAAATCTTTCCGAAATTCTGATTACGTCAGCAAAAATTAAGATTTTTCCTTTTTGCCTAATTTCTGCTGACGTCATGAAAATTTTGAAAAATTTCTTTTCTCAAATGATCAAGTTCAGTGAGATACATCTTTGGTGAAAGTTTGAAGACAATTGGATAAACCATTCTTAAGAAATTCAATTTTTAGTTTTTATGACGTCATCGATTATGACGTCATAATCAGTTTTTACGGTTTTTCGCGAAAATCAGCGAATAAACAATTAGGTTACACATCAGGTTAGAAACTACATCATAGTACCCTTCATGTTCAGTCATTTGTTTGGTCATTTTCTGTCGGCTAATGCGATCTAAAAATTATGGTAATTTCCAGTTTTTCAGACATGCCATAACTTACCCGAGGGGGATAAAAAAATCGGGTACAAGTTTTGGTCGGGTGATAAAATGTCGGGGAAATATTTCGTCAGGGAAAATTTCGTCACCCCCTCAAGATTTTCGTCACTTTCCCCCGACATTATTTTCCCCGATAAGGTATTTTTGACTTAGCTAGCCTAAATCCGTCAAAAAAAGATTGTATATTTAAAACACTGTTTTATTAAGCTTTTGGTAACAAGTAAAGGGGAAATCTTAGTCAATATTACACCCTTTTCTCACAGACCAACTTGGGCCCCTTCCCACTGGAAAAATTGGCCAAAATAACATCCTTGGTATAAAATCATCCTCCAATTTCTGTCCCCAAATAAACCAATCTTCATTGCAAGATGCTATGCTATTTTCCCATTCCCAATGAATTTTCTGACTCGAAAACATTTAAATTCCGAGACATAAAAAATATGGGAATATCGATCCCCGTCGAGTTTCAGTCCTTTATTTTTACCCCCATTTGCTGAAAAATTCCTGCCGGCTCTGTGAGAAGGGGATGTAATATTGTTATTTTGTTTGGACATCAGGATACAAAAATCTGCTCAAAGTAACGAAAAAGTAAATCTATTTCATGACTGAATCGATATTTTAATTAGGGGAGAAAATCATACTTGAGAATTTTATGCATGGTTCGATACACTTCACCATCCTCATAATCATAATCAAACCAGTTGGGAAACGCTTCGCTCATATTTCTGTAGTGCACCTCTTCAGCACCAGGAATGTCACGAATGACATGACGCATGCCCGAGAAATCCACAATCGAAAACTTAATATCGTGCTTTGTTTCCCAATGAAATAAGCGCTGGTCTTTCTTGGGGACCTGGTAATAAAATGTAATACAAAATAAATGTTAGGTTATATCTCTTATATTTCTTTTAGAGCGTAAAGGCTTTGGTGGTCAAAATATTAAGACAAGAATATTTTAAGGCTTACGGACTTTAAAAGTTTTTTTATTTCCCTCCTTCTTTCCGTCCATTTCTATAAAATCGTCATTTGCCTTAACAACTTGACAATTGCGAATTCCAGCCCTCCAGTAAAGCGCTGTAAGCTCACAGCGTAAGCTCAGGCGGCTCTGGAGGCCTAAAAACCCGTTTTCTGGCAAAACTACTGTTCCCAGCCGGTTCTAACTCCTCTAAATCACTTTAGCACCATGAAAATATGCTAATTAGAGCCTTTGGAAGTAGCTCACTCGCTTATAAGGTCGCGTTTAGTGAATTTCTGAACATGGAAGATATGAAATTTGAAAGAAAATCTGAAGCGCTTGTGGTAAGTATGCATGTGGGTTTCAGTAATAAAAAAATGATTTGCTTCATACCGATTGAAGCATAATTTTGGTTGGGAGCAGACCTCGGATTTCACCATCCACCAGTGATTCGAGGTCTGCCAGACCATCACCAAGCTGACAGATCATCGACTTGATGTGATCTGTGCTGTTTGGACTTCGATCCTCCAAAAGTTTGTCTTTAGCAACTTTGTCGAACCACGTGACCAGATAAATTTGATCGTCCGGATAGAGTTGTGGATGATTGTCACCAAAATGTCCCGGATGTTCTGCTTCATACATAGTTAACTGTCCCATGAAACAATCTTTGAAACCCCTGGGAAACTTTCCATATGCAAGACATTCTCTAAACAAAAAGAAAATAAATTTCATTTAAAGCAAGACAAAGTCAAACACAAATACTGTTATTCTCTGAAAATAGTCGGGTCGAGTATATAATGCTCATTTATAGACTATGAAAACGAGACGAGATTTGTAAAGGTTAATTCAAATATCATGGTGCATACCATGACGTCACTTGATGATTAAATGATAAGAACACGTTTCAAACAGCTTAAAAACTCACTGAAATGCAAAATTATACCTTTTAAGGAGGGGAAATACGCTGCACCCAGGCTGAAAAAAGAGAGAAAATAGGTTTTAGCTTTGAGACAGTTTGAGAGCACGATTAAGTTTGAAGAGATGGAATGTAATATACGTTTTTCTTTGAAGGTCATTTGAAGATAGGAACAATGTAAAAATAGGTGCGAAGAATAACCAGAAGAAATTGAAAACACCATACCTTAGAGGTTGCCACTTTATGTGCAGTCCTGCAAAAAGGAGCGTTAGTTTTTCATCAGAATCTTATTTGGAAATGATTGGAAGAGAATCAACTGTGAACGAACCCCACCGTTCGCAAATGATTGGAAGAGAATGAACTGTGAACGAAGCCCACCGTTCGCACAAAGAAAAAACAACTCTTTTAATCCGAATTGAAGAATTTAAACGGATATTCAAATGGAATTGTGAAAATCAGAGAAAGGGAATTTTTTAGTCAAAAGTTAGGAATTTTAGCAATTAATTGCTCCGAATTCCCCTCTAATCTGGTGTGCAATCAATAACTGACAAGAAATAATTGCATCTTCTTACCGATGACAAAGAGCTTCTTCGTATGCATTTTCTACAGTATCTCCAAAACCGTATTCGCTGAACGGTACGATCTTCACCAACATGTCCTCTTCACCATCTTCTTGACCAACAAACAGGAAGGAGCACGATGTTACGCCAACAAAAGTTTTCACCTTCTCAAACACCTCCTCAATTGGAACGAAGTGCTCGGACACTAACGCTTTCAACTTCTCCATGCAAGTAACAGTGGGAGGAACATCCGGTACATCGTCATCATCGGGTTCATCGGCCGGTTCGTTGGACTTTTTTCTTTTGGCAGGACTCGGTACTAGTGAGAAAAAATATCCATTAAATATATGAGCACTGTTGATTTCTAGTTAATTGACAACTTCTAAAACACATTTCTTTCTATTTGTAAAACAGTAGTTTTCGAAAGATGGCATTTACACTTTCTCTATCAGAAGTTAGCTAATAAGAACAGTTCGACGTAGGTTTTAGAAATACTAAGAACATCGTTAGTACAAGTTCAGACTGATTATATTGAAGGGATTAGCAAATTTGAAACTAAGTTATAGAGAAAATTACATTATACGATTCCGCTATGAAAAAAATAGTGTTAGATACACGAAAACTTAGAATGAAAAAATGAGTTTAGTGAAAGCGACTTACGGATATCCATTTCTTTTTCCGACGACGAATCTTCGGACGGAAAGTTGGTGTACAAAGCGTCCTCAGAGACTACACTCGACGAATCCAGTGAGTTGATGGATCTGATGATATCTGAAAAGAATGCATTGAACCAAATTGGAGAATTTGCACAAACGGTCGGATTTGGGGTTGAATAGCCAAATATTCCCAAATTTTATGAGTTTAAAAGAACTATAATTGTAGTGGTACTTTAATTTCTGAGAAGAGCAGATTTGTTGGACTTGAGGGCCAGTTTGCAAAGTTCAAGGTAATTCTGCATATTTAAGTTACAAACTTTTAAGAACACCAACAAGAACATGCTAGGCTCAAAACGGTCAAAAGTAAAGACATCGATGTCAGCCCATAACGTGTTGTAATAAAAATATGAAATCCATCTAGGCGAGATCAATTTGATTAGTTGTTTTACGGGCCCGACCAACCCTCAAATTCCGAAAATCGAAATTCATTTTAGTAGTACATTTTTCTTTTCATTGCTTTACAGATTCCCAAGATCTTGAGAATATTTTGCTTAATTTTTCATTTTATCCATGAATTCGACTTTTTTGTGCCTTTTTATTTTTTATTTTGCATTTTTTGAATTTGAGGGTCGGTCGGGCCCTAGACGTTCCTATGGTCTACACAAGATCATTAAAAATGGAATAGTTTAGGAGAGGCGTGATAAATTCGGGTGGGGTAAGCAGTGGCGGAGATGTTTACAGCGTTTTGTTCCAAAACTCTACCGCCACTTTTTTCCCGTAAACCACCCTGACGACCTTACTCTTTTCCCCGCGTTTACTGACTTCTAAACGGACGATAGCATCGTCTAGTCGGGCTCGTAATAAATCAATCAAATTGGAGTAGTTTTTTCTGCCTTATTAGAGATTTTATGGTGAAATTCTACTTTTATTTTTATTTTTAGTCAACCGACCGACCCTACGGGTAGCATGGCCTGTAAAATGACAAATTAAATTGGTGTCGCCGTATTATTTATTTATTTATTTATTTATTTATTTTGTGCTCGATTCATCCCTTTTCATCTTGAGAAAATATGTGACACGAAAATTTCGCAGAGAGGTCATTTATTAATATTACACCACTAAAAACCACTGGCAACCACTAGCAAAATCCCAATCACACTGTTTTTTCAAGATCGGTCCCTGTTTTGAGCATATTTTAGCAGGCTACCTTAGCAGCTAGTAAAGAAAATCATATTTTACAACATTACTTCGCACTGTGGAAATAAGTTGTCTTAAGTTACATGAAAACTTGAAATAAAGAAAAAGCATGTTAAAGACGACTTACGAACTTTTGACGAACCCTTGGACGGATAGCTGTCGTAAAGAATGTCCGTCATGGTTTCGTCTTCACTGGGTTCGTCATCAGTGGATATGACGTGTAAGGATTCTTCGTCGCTGGATTCGTCGTCGTCGCTAGATTCGTCGTCACTAGATTCGACGTCGGTGGCCTCTCCTGTTGTTGAAAAAGAGAAAATTATGTTTTAGCTAAATTTGGAGATTTCTTTTATTTTTGTTTGTCGGTCGGTTTAAACTGTTTTGGTTTCCGATGGTGCAGGAAAATTTAAAAAAATGGTATCAGACCGCCTCAGTTGATATATTATCTCTAACTGTAAAATTCTGGCTGGTAGCTATTTCAGTAGCTATTTCAATGCTGAGTTTGAGAATAATGCCCAGACTTTTGTGATATAGTCTCTCCATTTTGACTTGTAGAATTTTTGTGAAAAGAAAGGTTATCCACTCACCTCTTATTCTCTTCGCATTCCGGTTGATTTCGTTACCGGTCACTAAAATATGATATTTGTGGAATGGTTAAAGGTTTCAGAATTTATAAACGTATTTTAAGCAAAACTAACTTAATGCATTAAGTGAAAAAAACAACTGAATTTCAATAACTAGAATTTAAGTCAACAGGCTTACTAGACTAACATATTCTAGCAGCTACTATTTTGAACAGCATGTAAGGATAACAAGAATGTCATTGTAAATATGGATCACCTACCAGGTCGTGGGAAGACCTGGAACCTGCGCTCCATGTCCAATAGAAATATTCTGTCTTCGCTGTTGATATAGACTTTGACTTCTTGCTCTTCCACCCACTTCGCCCATTTATTCCTCTTTTTGGAAATATCTTTTTGCATCTGCTTGTATGCCCGACAGTCATCAGGTACAAACGTTAGCCAACTGAAAATAAAAAAGAACGCGATTAGTATCTTCATTTTTCAAAATCCTTGTCCACAAGATTCACCTTGACCGAAAAGAAAACAGATTATGAAGCTAGTCAATTAATAAAAACTGATAAAAAATGATTGAAGTTAGCATCTGACTTACGTTCCAGATGGGATGCCTTTACCTCTACCACTCTGAAATCAGAAAAATTAATAGATCAGAACCAAGTGGCGAGTAAATTATCTCCACACATCTTTAACTTGACACGTAAATAATGACCTGCTCAGAACACTCTTTATCCTCAGGCAAATTAAGGCCTGTGCAAAAAATTCGATAAATCGTGACGGCCGTGACGGCCAGTTGTTCCACCCCTTTTATGGGAAAATTTTTCGTTATTTTCACTCTTCATACTAATACCTCTCCAAAATGTCTTGGACCAAAAATTCTATTTCAGCCATTTTGGGAAATTTAAGGCAAAACACTTTTTGGTGACATCAGCAAAAATTTGAAATACTAATATCTCCTGGAAGTACCTGGAATATTTATTGAAATGAGCTCAAATTTTGTACGAAGGTAGGGTGGATAGACGTCTTTCATTTTCAAAAAAAATTTTTTCAAAAAGTTGATGAGGTGAGAATAAATATTCCAGGAGTTATTAGCAGTTTAAATTTTAGCTGACGTCAGCAAAAAGTGTTTTTCCTTAATTTTACCAAAATGGCTGAAACACAATTTTTGGCCCAGGACTTTTTGAAAAGGCATTAATATGACGAGTGAGAAAAATAACGAACTTTTTCCTGAAAAAGGGGGGCGGAACAACTGGCCGTCACGCATTATTTGATTCGTTGATTTTTTGCACAGGCTTTAACTTGCCCGAGTCTTACTTATAATTTCGTGTACAATAGGGGTTAATTTCGGCATGTTATGATTAACCAGTCAATCAGCAATTTACTTTTTGGTAAAGGGGTGATGAGTTGGGGCTCTTTGATTTACACTTCATGATGGGAATCATGATCAATATCCCGGGGGGGGGGTCGCTTAGGCAAAATTGGGTACGGGGACGTGCCGCTGGTCAGGGTACCGCTTTTCAGGGTGAAAATAGGGAATTTTTTTTGTCTCCCTGACAGGGTCCCAAACCAAATATTCATATCTGACAGGATCCATTTTTCAAACTCCAGCGGCACGTCCCCATCGACCGTCAAGGTCTTTGGAGGTGATATCATTGTCATTGCTAAGGGATTTTTTTTCGTCATTTAATTATTGTCAAAGTTTAAATAAAGAAATTTGGGTTTGAAATGACATATTCGTAGTGTTATCCTCAATTTGTTGTTTTGAATGAACTATGGTAATGATGCTCATTCTTTTCTAATTGACTGCTTGTTTCGTTTGAGTTGATGGGTTTCTTTCAAGACGTTTTATGACTCTTATTCAACTTTTGCACAAAATTTCATTCAAACGAAGGGGCAAAAGAGCTCCTCTCTAAGGATGTTAATTTTTTCTTCGAGAATAAGTATCTTTTCAGGGAGTACAAATCTCCAAAAGGACACAAGTATTTATTTTCTGATACACCGGGTCGTTGAGCGGGACAAGGGCGTATCTTACTTGCTGTGGAAAAGTTCAAACGTACCTTTCTGATAGGGATGATTCCCCCAGTCAAATTAAAGTCCCTTTCGCCATGACGGAACGAAAAATGAACCTTCATGTATATTCTCTTGTGCATATCGAAGGAGATTGGCTGAAAGAATAAAAGGGGTTGAAGTTTCGTAATTAGATGCTTTCCGTTATGTATTAAGAAAATTGTTTGTTTATTAAGCTTCCACAATCGGTTCCTCTCGTCACGCCATCTCGCAAAATCTTTTGCTCTCATCACACGAAAATTGCCAAAACTTTTGAGAGATTCAAAAAAAAGAAGAAGAAAACAAAAGCTTGGCTGAAGATGAGAGGTTATAATTGCAAAGGAGCCCAAAGAGTTCTACACCCCTGTCTTACAGCCCCAGTGGAGCTTTTTTCTTCAGTGGGGATAAAAATCCCTATCGGAATCCCAATGGGGATAGAAATTTTATTGATCTAATGTTAAAAAATCAAGTGGGGATGATTTTGCAGTGCAATTAGACATTGATTTTCGAGTGGGGATGAAATCAAAGTCAATTTCGCAGTGGGCTGAAATTACAGGGTATTTTCCCACCGGGACCAAATTTTTGCCAAATCCTTCAGTGGGGATGGGGTCCCAGTGGGTCTGTGACACAGGGGTGTAGTTCTTTAGAGAAAATTTGTATCAAATTTGTATTTATTTTTTACCCCACCTGAGAAAATCAAACTTACCAAAACAACTTCCAGAACGATGGTCCCTTTTTTGTTCGTCAAGACCTCACGCTGGAAAGAAAGGATGAATGAGGTTGAAAATTGATTTAAAAAATCCTCCCTCATTCTTTTCATGTCCGTTAGAACTAGAGCCTAAACTAATTGTTTAGAAAATTGTTGGGAAATCTATTTGCATATGAAACAAGTGTCCATCAATCAATCGATTTGAAAACTGGGGGATAATTGGCAATATCCAGTTAAATATGCTCTAAAATGACATTCTTAGCTTTAGTAGCTAAATTCCATGATGGCGATATTTTTAGTAAATTCTTAATAATTTGGCCAATTTCATTATATGCTTATAAAAAAAGAAGTGTGTACGCTAAACACGAAAAAGTCACTTCCCGAAAAAATTGATGCATTCCTAGCTAACTGATTTTATTATTGCTTCATTTTCCATAGCAAGCTTTTCATATTCTTTCAAGAGTCTCTGTCGACAATTTCAAATGGTCAACTCCAATTGATACTTAAACTATAGAAACTATGTAAGTCTTCTTTTGTCACAATCACCACTTTTTGTTTAAAAGTAAATAGTGCTCACGAGAGGACTCGACCGATTCTAATAGAATAAAATGATGAATCACTTTATACGCATTGGGTGGCTCTAGTTAACGTTTCCTGAACCTTGCACGCAACCACTCTTGGTCATCTATACTCAAAACTAAAACCCTAAAAAAAACCTAAAAAATCCAAATAATTTTTTAACATTAGAAAACTTCCAATTGTGGAATCAACAATTTGCGGTAAATCGTGAAATATAAATTTCGCTCGCAGTGGTTCATTCAAAATAGTATACAAAATAAAATTTTTAAAGGAGACGAGTGCCAAATGTCTCCTGTCATACCCTGTAAGCATTTTTTGACGAAGAAATATGTTACTCCGAAACAATTTATATTATAGGCTATACTGTTGAAAAGATGAAGAAAAAGTTGGGAACGTTACATTTTTCTTTGTAGTAAAATTCTCTCAAAATTGAAAGTGTTTAAAACTCGTGTTATTTATTTGGATTTTATTCATGATGAGTACAAACCTTCATAACTTCTAACCAGCAGATTGCACCTTTTTTTTATAGGAAAAAAATTATTTGAAAAAAAATTATTTGAAGCTTTTGGATGTTCTAAACTTTAAGCCTAAAAATGTTCTTAACATGTTCTTTTTGTCACCATTTTTCGATCATTTTTGCCCATTTTCCTAAGAAATTGAGTGTTTTAGAGTTTGCAAAGCCTTAAAATGTTCTTAACTTGTTCTTAATATTTTGACCATCATCGAAGCCTTTGGTTCTTATATAGTTTGTTCTTATAAAAAACGTGTAATCTGATCTGCCTGGTCGAATAGAATGCCAAAAACTTCTAATGAATTAACAAATAAAACGAAAATCAGGAAAATGTGTGATCTAAAGGCGATGAAGGTTACCTTAAACTTCATGAAAGTAACCCCGAATATGGCGGTACATATCTTTAGAAAAATAATTTAAATCTGAACAAATTTTTGCCTACGAAAGTTTTAAAGGAAGTTTTGAAAGTTCAAATTAAAACTCCAATCCAAAATCACCATAATCTTAAATACCACGCTCATTAGAATATAATCCTTAAGATTTAAAATTATAAAAGTCTCACAGAGAGCTCCAAAAACCTGAAAAAATTACCTAAGAAAATATATATGTGAAGAAATTTAAAGAATTTTTGTCCAACTATCTTCTTTCAGGAAATTTGGGTGGCAAAGCAGCATATGCATTTCGTCCTTATTAGGACTCGTCAGCACTACATACTGCACCCTGGCTATATATTTTAAGCTAGGCAAAATGCCAAAATCCTTAAAGAGTCTAAAACAATTTTACCATCTAAAGGAGTCCAAATAGCCCAATTTAGATCTTTAAAAAATCACTAAAATTCAAAAAGTTTTACACGATGCAAAAACCAAAAATATTGTTAGTAAATCCGAAGAAGAATTTTTATATCTTAAAATATTCCAAAACATCGATCCAAATAATTCTAAATATCTGTAAAACATGCAAAATATATTTCAAAATCCATAAAATATAAAACGCTTTAAGATCCCGAAGCACTTGTTAAAATAAACAATCCCAAATATTTCTAACAAATTTTAGAATTCTAAAATTCTTAAATATGCAGCTTAAGGAAGTCCTAAACATGCAAAATAAAAGTCTTTTATGAGAACAAATTGTATCAGAACATAGTTATATGAAGAACAAATTATGAATATTTTGAGGCGTTGCGGACTCAAAACACCCGATTTCTTGGGAAAATGGACACAAATACTCAAAATGTCGAAAATAAAAACATGTTAAGAGCATTTTTTCAGGCTGAAAACTCAAAAAGCTAGGAACATCGGAAGACTTTGGATGTCATTATGAAAAGAAATAAAACAACAGTAACTCAAACATGAAAACTAAAAAGTAAAACTTAATTACAACAGACTGTGCAAAATCCAGGTAAAAAGTAATTAAGCTTAAAATTTGGCAAAGATTCACCAAAAGACGTCAAAATTGGCAAATTGAGCACATAGGAACTCCAAATAATGCGTTTTTATCAAAGCGTATCTAAAAATTGCTAGAGATCAAAATTAATTCGGGTCAAAATGAAAATCACACGACTAGGAAAAAGAAGGATATGTAAGTGATAAAATGAAAAAATAAATCTTACGTCTTTCCAAAAAAAGGCCAACGGCTCTCTTGGTAAAGGTCTTGCCATTTTATTATCTTGATAAACTTTGAAAAGTTTAAATTAACTTTAAACACGTTGAAAACACGATATACGTATCAGAACGTTGCTTCTTCTGAACAGATGTCGAGAACAAGCAACAGGAGCGATATCAACACACGAATTTATCAAAAATATTCAAACGCTTCATTAAAGATTGGCTTTCTTTGATTGGTTGAAAGAAAGTCATTACACAATGAGCCAATCAAATGAATTCGATTTAATGAAAAAAATATAATACAGTTTTGAAAATTGATTCGATGTAGATTTGATTGGAAGCTTTTTCTCAAAAATAAAATCCCCAAGAGAATTAGCATTGCTTGTTGAGCTCCATAGGAGGGTTATTAAAGAAACGGACGCATGCAAATAAACTACATTCCAGGATCAATACAGAGCAATTATCCCCAAGTAAGGCTCACCCCTTTCACAAAAATGCCATTTTATGCTTGAGACAGATGTATTAAATGTTCAATTTAGTCTGAATTAGGATCATAACCTAAGAATATTTTAGGATGATTTTCCCAAAAAAGTTAAGAACATCCATGATGAAATGGATTTACACCATTCTTATTAAAATGCGTGTATTTGAAACCCTAGGGGGGGGGGTACCTAGGCAAATGGAGGGTACGGTATGTTTTGGACTTCCAAAGCCCCACTAAGGGTCGGAAAAATAGGAAAATTTCAACCATTTACCCCAGAAAGATCGAAATTGGTCAAATTTGTCCCACTAAGGGTCGTAAAATTCCCAAAATTTTCCATTGTTTTCTCTTTTTTTAGTCCCGGTAAGGGTCCAAAGTTCGAAAGTCGGGCAGAACCCCTCCCGTCCGTCAGCTCGCAACCCTAGTGCCCCCCCGGGATTTGAATCAACCAACCTTGAAAAGGAATAACTTAAAAGAGTTTCTACCCTATATCTTGAGAAAACATTATCAACCCTGAAAACGCTTGACTTTTATAACACTTTTCGCTGAGCTACATTTGAGTTGTTGATAGGCCTTGATACAGTAGTCAGATTTGGGATAGAATCTTTGAAAATTCTCGTGCTCGCTTCGCTTGCAATTACAATTTTACGATCTCGTACAAAAAGTACTAATTCTCCTTCAAACACCTCATTCACTGTACTTACTATTATCATTTTTTATGTTGAAAACTTTGCAAAGTGTCTCAAGAACGCCCCAAAAATGTCGCCGAAACCTTTCCCCCGAAAGCACGATCTTAAAAGATTCTAGTCTTTATTTAAGAAGTGCAAAGAATAAAAATACAAAATACAATTTTTTCAAGTTTACAGTAGACTATAATTTGTGGCTTAGCTTTATGTGCAATGTGCAGCTGTTATGATCTTTATTTCTAAAAGGTATTTAAAAACCGCCATTATTTTTTTAGCGATCCATTATAACAGGACCGGTATTTGGCTAAAATATCAACGTGATTTACCCTCGGATGCCCCTACACTTTTTTTTTTTATAAGAACAATTTTATAAGAACAATGAGGCTCAAAATCGCCAAAAAATAAGAATAATTTAAGAACAACCCTGAGCCTGGAATTGCTGAGTTATAAGTAAAATAAGGGCCAAATTAATGAAATTAGGGTACGAACCCAAAAATACCCCATAATGCCCCAAATTTGCCTTGAAATAAGAACAGGATAAGAACAATTTGAGGCTCAAAGTGCCAAAAAAATAAGAACAGCCGAGCCTCAACAAAAATTTACTGGTTC
This sequence comes from Clytia hemisphaerica, assembly GCF_902728285.1. Taxonomy (NCBI): domain Eukaryota; kingdom Metazoa; phylum Cnidaria; class Hydrozoa; order Leptothecata; family Clytiidae; genus Clytia; species Clytia hemisphaerica. The sequence goes on along the minus strand of NW_027104387.1, from coordinate 108,937 downwards.
TTATAAAAAAAAAATAAGTGTACCTGTTTAATAGAGTGATCATTTGATCGAACAATGTAGGATTGATCAGTAGGGAGGGATCTTGGTTTGTGAAGTACTATCATTTGAAGTTCGTCATCGTTGAATATTAGACCATTATCGGTGTACCATCTCGATAGTTCCATGAGATTCCTTTCCAAGGATATAACAATCTCAAACATTTGATTATTTACGCACGATCGATGTAGAGTGGTGTCATCTGCATATTAGATGGACGGGGTTTCGATGACGTACGGGGTTTCGCAACATACACATTGAAAAGAATGGGTCCAAGGATGCTACCTTGGGGGACACTCCAAAGTATATATCACGGCGATCTTTAATCGGATTTATCGGATTCAAAAAATGTTCAATTTTGGTCATAAAGAGAAATTGACGATGTTTAAAGTTTCCTTTATCTGATGTAGAACTAAAAAAAATGAATGTCCAGTGAAAAATTTCAAAGCTCTACTCCTTTCCAATTGGGAATAATTCCGATTCCGGGATATTGAGGGAACTGAAAGCAAAGATTTATTATACACTGGATAAACGACTCATAAAACGATGGAGAGCGACCATTGTATTTTCTTTGTTTCAGAAAACAATGGATGTTCTAGCTTTGTCCGCAAAGGACAACTGTCATGGCGGCTCGAAGATGTCTGATTTTTAAAAACGTTAATCAGTCTTATTTTTAAAAAGTTCTCCAACTCTTTCTTTTTGTACATTTGCAGAAAAAAAAGTTTGAAAGTAAGGCTAGCATTCCAAGCCGAATACATTTGTGAAATCTAATGTGAGAAAAACATCATTAGACAAGAAATTCAGACAAAATGCTTATAGTGACACAAAATTTTCAATTGAAAATATCTTTCCAAGACTGTCCCCAGAAGAGCTGAAATTAACATACATAAAACTTGAGTGTCTTGGCTCCACTGTGGTATGAAAATCCTTTGGAGGCACGTGGTGGCAATTTTTTCAATTCAATTCAAAGTAATTTATTCGCCTGCATATCATTAAAAATTTACATATTTTAAGTTTATATAAATTAGGGGAGGAATGCAGGCCAGGAGTCCATCCAATAGACGTACCGTCTAATCAAATGGAATGAACACCTGGTCGCGTGAGCTGGTCATGTCGAATATCATTATGGGAGGTATCTTAAGGGTTATTAAAACTATTTAAACTTTAACAATCAGAATAAAAACAATGTTTACATACCTAACCATAAATAAACAATGAAAAAAGGAAAAAATAATAACAATGCATACAAAAAAATATGACATCAACTATTGAAAAACCTGAAAAATATTAATTGTCATTGTATGTGAATTTCAAGGTTTTGTAGAGATGAACTTTCATTTTCAAGGTATGCGAGAGGATTAGATGTGAAGGAAGTCTCTAACCTTCTTTTTGATCGTATATTCAGATAATGGTCTAAGATCAGTCTTTGTATGTAATAATAGTTGGTTCCAAATTAAAAGTGATTGATATTTTATGGATCTCAATCCAAAGTTGAGTGTTTTTGCCTTGGGGCGCTCTAAAAGTTTCAGGTAACTATTTCTTGTGTGATAAATGTGTGTCAGGGTTTTGTAGTTTAACACGTTTGTAACGGCTTCAGGAGAAAGATTAGATAGAGTTTGATGTACAAGTTGAATATTGAATTTGATAACAGTATTTGTAAAGTTGGAATTTTAAGGTTTTGAAAAAGAGGGGAAGTCTCAGCATTAAAATCTGAAAAAGTTAGAATACGCAAACATCTTTTTTGTAATTTTCCTATTCGAGAGTTTTGAGTAAGGCCTTGTCCCCAGATAATTGTTGCGTAAGACATATGAGAGTGGAACATAGCATAGTATAAAGTTTTGAGGACTAGTTGTGGAACAAAGTGGCGTAGTTTGGACAAAATACCATTAGATCTTCTAAGCTTTGTGGATAAATGATCAAAGTGAAAATTCCAGGCTAGAAATTCATCTAGAATGAGACCAAGATATTTGACATGCTTTGTGAATTTTAAGGCGTGTCCTTCAAGGTAAAGATTCATAGAGTAAGGTACAGATTTATGTTTGCTTCTGAACAAAATGACCTCTGTTTTCGCAGTGTTAAGAGAAATTTTTTTCGCACGAAGCCAAGAAGAAAGTTTAATTAGATCAGAGTTCACTTTGGTTTCGAGTGAATTCAAATTTGAGTCAGATGAAAGAAGGCAGGTATCATCAGCAAAGAGGTTGGTTTCGCTATTCAATATAGCTTGAGGAAGGTCATTTATGTAAATTAGAAAGAGTAGTGGTCCTAATACAGAGCCCTGAGGAACTCCATGTTTAACAGTTCGTTTTGAAGAATCGTGTCCAGAAATTGACACATATTGTTTCCTATTAGTTAAGTAAGATCGAAACCAGAGATTTGCAATGCCTCGTATTCCATAATGCTGTAGTTTAGATAAGAGAATTTCATGGTCAACAGTATCGAAAGCTTTTTGGAGATCGATGAAAACCCCGCAAGAATACAGACCCCTATCTATGTTTGATCGAATTTTTTCTGTTAGATTTATCAAAGCGTGTGTGGTAGAGTATTTGTTGCGGAATCCAAATTGATTTTTAAAGATACTTTTATTTTCATCAAGGAATTTTACAACTCTGAATTTAATTAGCTTTTCAAATATTTTATCAATATTAGAAAGAAGGGAAATAGGTCTGAAATTATTAGGATCGTATGGTGAGCCTTTATGTTTATAAACAGGTATTACTTTTGCTACTTTTAGAGCAGTTAGGAATTTACCTGACTGTATGGAAGTATTAAATATATTAGCAAGAAGTTGAGCTACCTCAGCGAGAACAGATTTTTTTGAGGTTGAAGTTTGAAAATTTCCGGTGTCAACATTAAATTTCTTATACACAACACGTCTTTTGCATCTTTCTCACAGCTTGAAACGTCATAACGACTTATAATTATCAATTAAGTGGAAGAATCTAACTCTCACAGGAAAGTTTTAAGTCTCTTTTGGGAATTGGATGAGTGATTTTCGATAAGAAATGCAATAAAAATGCTTCGAAAAATCATTTAATGAGGGAAGGAGAGTGAACAATAATATCATTACTGCGGACATAGCTAGTACACGAGAAATCGGCAAAAATCTGTTACTTGTATATCCAGTGTATGATAAATCCTTGCTGAAAGTATACATTTTCAAAGTTTACATACTAAAGAATGGGGTCCTTTTAAGAAATGTACATCAATTAACCCTATTAACCCCAAGCTTTTTTGAGTTTTGTATCCCTAGGAGAGGGGTGGCGGTAGAATCTACCACCCTCGATTATTTTTGATCTAGGAGAGCCATGACCATGAAATTTGGTACAGATGTTCTCCATCATAAAAAAAACTTCAAGGAAGAAAAATAAATTCAAAAAGTGATGACGTCATCCCAAAATTTCCACATGTCGGAAAAAAGCCCAAGTATATGGTTTACAAAAATGTCGTTCACAGTCGACCCAATAAAGATATTTAGATTCTGTTTGAAGTATCGGAAAGATAAAAGGCTGCCTTTTAACATAATTGCTGGTTTTACATTTTCCATCAAGATTTTTTCTTACAATTCATGCTGAATATGAGTAAAATTTCCAAAATTTGATGACATCATAAATGATGATTATCATGATTATCAGCACTTTAAAATTTTGAGTTTTAAGCGATTTTAGCTTGGTTTTATGTCATGTTTCACAATAAAGTCATAAAACCTGATCTGGAAGACCTATGACCCAAAAATTTAGCACAATTACTCTTATTAAGATTTTATTAAAAGTCAGAAAATTTCAAGTCGTTTAAAACATTTTTCTCTGAGATATACACAAAAGAACTCCAGTGTGGTAGATTGTACCCCCTGGGGTAATAGGGTTAATACAAAAATCAACTTTCAATTTTCCCGACTTTCAAACATTGCTTTAAAAAAAGGGGGGGGGTTCAAGGAGTACTGAATACCGAAATACCGGAATACCGAAGACAATTATCTCCAAATACCGTCACCGAAAATTTTTACATTTCGTTTTGGGCCTACACGTTTTTTTTCTTACAACCTAGTTTATTATAAGAACATATAGGCTGAAATTTGTCGAAAAATTAAAAACATCTTAACCTTTAGCCGCCGAGAGACGTACCACGTACGTCATATATACAGGCCGAGAGACGTACCACGTACGTTTTGATACTGGGGTCCTTTCAAAGTTTAATAAAATAAAGACCAGTTTGAATTTTTCTATTCTGTAAAATTTAGCAGACAGGATAGGGGTGAAGGTTCATTTTTTAAAAATTTTACGGGTCCTGCTTTTATACATCTCGAGATATCCGAACTCAATGTCGGTGTATTTTTCAAATGTCAACAAAACATCGTTTTAGTGGTGGACAGAGGGTGTTTGATGGATTTTTGGACTGAAAAGTCATGTTTATGTCTGGTTTTTTCTTGGTTTCAGCATATAAATATCATTATATGAGATAGAGAACCTTTATTGGCAGTTTCTATGTGGTTTGAAGGGGTTTTAGGGGGTATTTCCTGATATACATGCCTATCTCTAGCTCCAACAACTCAGGGCTGTTTTGCCTCAGTTTTTCCACTATTCTGGTGTTTTATTGCTTGAATTTACATGATAGAGAGTCTGTTAGGATTATTGTAGTAATTTTACAGGCTTAGGGTAAGTGCAGGGCCAATTTTAGAGCAACGGGACCACTTATTTTACCTGTTGTGGCCAGAGTGTCGATTTTGGTGGAAAAGTGTGCTTCACCGAAACTTAAATTCTGAGATGAAATGAGCTTCTTCAGCCCTGAAATTTCACACAATGGTGGCTTATAACATAAACTAAAACAAAATAATTTTTCTGGGACCTATCTTTACCTTGTACCCACTTTTTTCATTCAATTTGTCAAAAAAAAGAAAAAAAGTGAAAAAATCGTAAACATGGAATTTTTACTGTTTTGATTTGAGGCTGTGTAGTCAGGTTTAAAAGGTTGATGAGGCATCTTTTTGGTATTATCTGAAAAAATAGATCCTTAGCTTTTCAAAATGGGTTTACTTTTTACTTAAGCTTTAGCGGTTCAGATTTTATGACATTTTCCGCGAAACCTCCATTTTCATGAAAAAAACAGCGGCAGCAGCGCGCGCTGTTTTTAAAAACAGCGGTGTCTAAAGGTTAAGAACATGCCCAGCCTCAGTTTGGAAAAAATGACAAGAAACTACAATTTTTTCCCCTTTCTAAGCAGTTTTAACCGAATTTAGGGATGGATCTTCAAAAGTCGAGAGTCAAATATTGTCCAAATTTTGCCAAATTTAAGTGCTCTTTATTTTGCATGATATTGTCGATTTAGAGTAGTCTGAAAAATTGAGAACGCATTTAAGAACCTTTTAGGCTGAATATTGCTAAAAAAATAATAAGCACATCCAGGCTCAGCCAAATTTTAGGTGTTCTAATAAAAAAAACGTGTATTTCGTGAGGAAAGGTATTTCAACTGCAAGAATTGTTGATGAAATAAGGTGTAGGGGATACCCTGTCGAAAACTTCATTTTCAACTACTGTTCGTATTAGCTCAGTATATCAAACGAAGGATCTATAATTTCCAAGTGCAAATAGCACAGAGAAGAAGTGAAGTTTAATTACTGACAAAGCGCAACCATGGTTTGTGCCGACCGAAGAAAATTTCGATTTTAACACTTTCTTATTGGCTAAAAGCACTATGTTTTACAATGGTATTATTAACTAAGCTCCTCATAGAGCTCTTTTTACTGATAATTCTTTAGTTCTAATTTGAGAATTAGGCAGTACCTATCCCATCGCCTCCCTTTGAGAAAAGGGCAATAGCATGGTTGCTTGACCAAGATCAGAGAGGCAAATCAAAAAAAGGCAACCCGCAAGCGTTGGGGAAACATTTTAACAAAATAATGGGAGCGAAGCGAGCGCGAAAAATTTGTGCTAATCTACAGGTCCGTTTGGTGATGGTGAAATTAGGGAAAGGGACTCCAGATTGGTTTGGTCCGTCCATTTGCCTTTGGCTCAAATTCTACTCGAAAAAAGACATTTGTAAGTGCTTGAGAAGGTAGCACATTTAAAGTCATTATTTAAAGGATAGTGGATGGACTATAACCACAAAAAAGTTGTCACTAGACTGACTAGAGGTGGAGCTTTTTCTGACCCCATGTCACCACGCTACTGTTTGGGAGCTAAAGTGGTGTATACATACTGTCAAAACTGATCATTTTAGAAAACATAAGTGTAGTTTTCTAAAATTTAAGAAAGTTTAGCGCTGCAGGCGATTTTCGGAAGTCTCTTTAAGAAGAAAACATTTCGGAAAGAATTTGAAGTTACCGAAATACCGAAGTTTTACGAGTAAATACCAAAATACCGAAGCATTTTTAGGCAATTTACCGTCACCGGCAGCATTTCAAATACCGGAATAGCGTGCTTTTTTTTTCTTAAAATACCGAAATACCGGACAGAAAAAATGCTGATCACGTGTCACCGTAAACCTTGAAACTCCCCCTCTAAAGACCGCAATGTTCTGGATGGTGGATCGTTTTTCATCGACTTGAACAAATTGTTTTTGGTTTGACAAATAACTCACGATGGTCGATGACTTTAATGACAGAATAACCGAAACTGAAGTTTATGGGCTTTCGTACCATTATAGAATGGTCAATATTGTCGAAAGCTTTTTTCATATTTTCATACAACAAAGATTAAGCGATAGAGAATCATAACATAAAGTTATTTCTACATTATAAATTAATCATAGTAAAAACGTTAAAAGATAACATAGATTTATTTTTGCACAGAGAAGAACTGTTACCATTGTACTTCAAAATTGTAAAACTTTCATCGATAACTTAAAAAGCGAATAAAGAATGTTCAAGTTGTATTGATCTGGAATTTTCCTTGAATATTAAAAAGTGCAATGTTGCTATAGATTTTAAAATATTAAAATTCAGCACCTAGAACACCTAGTCTGTATCAGTCAAAATCGTTGGTCGTATCGCCAGCTGGAAAGAAATATTTTGATCGTGCAGTACAAGCTACAAACTACTCCTTGACGAAAGGGTGAGTTGAAATTTATTGTTGGACAACAAACTTATTAAATTGTTCTTTTTGCCATTTAATGTGGACGAACTCCCCATAGCATAATTCAACGAGGCTGAAGGTTTTGATTTGGATCCGCCACCAGTGACCAGCATTGATCTGTTTCCAGAAGTTTCATTGATACTCAAAGATGTTTTCTTGGTAGATGAAAGCAACATTGTAAATTTGTATGGCTTCTTGACGTGCAGAAGAAACTCTGGTATCTGCTCCGAGCTATTTGAATCAGATCGAATTTCTTCTATTTGAAAATATGGAGATTTGTAGATATTAGTTTTTTAGTTTATTTGATATACTTGCTTGTGTGTTGCAACAGTTGTTCTTCCGTTTTCAAAGTTCTCAGGGACATTAGCTGATTTTTTATTTGAAAATGTGATCTTTGCAGTCTCTAGTGATGCAACTTGAATTGTTGTTTTAATTCCTGTTGGTTGGTTGATGTCCCTGCATTTGGATCCTCGGGCACATATCTTTATACGAATTGAACTATTCCTGAAACTAGGGGAGCTATGTCACCAATGTGGGAGACAACCACGCAAATTTCAAGGGCTGTCAAATATGACGATAGCCTAGTAATTATTCTCACAGCTTGCTTTCATTGACGTCAGCATGTCTTGACCTGTGTAACATTACTTTTTTTCTTCTGCATCGTTTTATAATTTTTGATTGGATGCAAGAATATTTAGATTATAAGAATAAGATAGATCCCTTTCAAATAATTCGTAGTCAAACACTGCGAGTCTGTAGTTTAATTTATTTCACACGTTTATTTATAAAAACATCTTTGAAGTCTTCCGATGTTCTTAACTTTTTGAGCTTTAAGCACAAAAATGTTCTTAAAATGTTCTTATTTTCCCATTTTTGTGATAGTTTTTTTGTGATTTCCAAAATCTTTTGGTGTTTTAGAGTCGGTAAAATCTTAAAATGTTCTTAACTTGTTCTTAATATTTCGACATCGAGGCCTTATGCTCTTATACAGTTCATTCTTTAAAACGATCTTTAGTCCGGCAAACAGATAACCTACGGATTCTTAGCGAATTCAATCCATGGACCGACGAGCAAAATATTAAAACCGGCAATGCGTAATAATATTTTCGCGTTTTGGATAAGCCGAATTCTTCGCTGACTTGGCCAAAATTATGTAACCATTATGCGACCCGAGATACTCTAGAATCTTACAAGAATAAGAATTTAACGGGAACTTGCCGACCATCTACTAAGAACCTTTGTGCTTATGAAAATCATAAGTATTTTGGGTATTTACAGAATCTTGAATTTCAATTAGATTTTGAGGATAGATAAAACAGAGCCTGCTCTTACGTTTACGAGTCAATCAGTAGAGGATTAAAGGCACATTCCAAATAGAATCGATTGTAAAATGTTGCAATTTTTATCGCCATGTGAAACTAATTTCTTAGTCAGAACCGACTTTCTAAAACCGTGTCGGTAAGAAAAAAAACGGTATTTTTTTGTTTGTGTGGAATGAAAGCGAAGATATAATTTTTGCCATTCTTTTAAGTTCAATAAGGCCATTTCATTTTTCAGGTTTTATGTTTATCATTCGAGTGGAAGTCATAATATTTGAGAAAAGGATACTCCCCGTAAGTGCCCCAAAAGTAAACTTCACCTATGAGTTTAACGTTGGACCTTGGGATCTAAAAGCTAAAAAATGTTTCAAATAATAAACCTGGACTGAATCTAATTATTCAATGACACAATTGGGAGAGCTGAAATCGTCATTCCCTGAATTGAAATATTCCGAAAATTTAATAATATTTCGACATTTGCCTGATTACCTAATCACCTAAAAGTTTGTATCTGCAAAAAGTCTAAACATGTTTTCAGTCTTTTCAGGACGCAACGTTTTTTAAAAATTTAACTATTTTACGGGAATTGATATTTACAAACTAAGCTTTTTACATTGCTGAACAGGGGGGGGGGGGGCAATTACACCCTTCTCACAGACCCGGTAGGATTTTTCAGCAAGTTGGGGTGAAAATAAATATGAACCCTGATGAGTATTGATATTTTCATGTTTTTTATGACTGGGGATTTTATTGTTTTCAAGTCATAAAATTCAGCGAGGATGGAAAAAATAGCAAATTATTCTGCAGTGAAGATTTATTTATTTGATTACTTGCAATATTTTGTTCTGATAATGACCAATCAGGTCATCCCGATTTAAGTTTGTAGCCATACCAGGACATTTAATAATGCCTGGTACAATTACAAAATCACCATGTCCCGGTAAATATAACTGAGTACGTATGGATGTAAGTTTTTCATAAATCTTTTTAACAAAATACTAATATAACGCCTTTGAGATTTAATTTTGCGAATGGCACCAAATCTTTTCAATCTACAGCATCTGATTTCAGAAGAGAATATAATTAAAGAAACCATCTCAAATAAGAACATGGCAATTATTTCATACTAGCAGCTTCAAACGTTGTCACAGATGAGTCTTCTCAGACTACAGAATGTGCGGAATAATTGCTAAAGAAAAGGCTTTGAAATCAATGGTTTAAACACTACGTACGATGACGTAAATTTGGTAAATAATAATTGCAGAAATAGATCGCTGTCTGGATTGTATTATAATAATTTATATAAATCCATTTATAGCATCCTTAATCTATTAATATGCAAGCAACAAGCAACTTGATTGAACCCTTCATAAGCTGGGATTAAGTACATGCGTCATTGTTTGGGATATGTTATTGTTAACCGGTTACTTTTTCGAAGCGGACTACACGGGTTTTTGCTCAATGCAATTGGTTCTTTTTGTATGACGACGGGCCTACACTGCCAGAGTTGTCTGTCATTAGGAAAACTCATCGCTCATCTTGACGTCAGTTTTTTCAAAGGAAAATGAACACTGCGTTGACATCAATTGTCTCATTTTTCATTTTTGACGTCAAAAATTAATAAAACTTTTGATCTCTTTTCGCTTGTATTTTCGCTTTTTTTCTCTATTTTTTATTGTATTGATAAAGTGCAAAAGCAATCGAAGCTAAAGGAAACGGTTACAAATGACCGTTTTTTTTCGGGCTGTACTGTAAAATATTGCCACAGACAAATAGGAAGTTGTTCCTTCTTTTTTTAAGTGCTGTTTATTCATGATATGCACCATTGCAATGTCTTCCATTCCACCCAATAGCTAATTGGTTGAAAGTGACGTATTGACTGATTTTACGTCACTTACAACCGATGAGCTATTGGGTGGAATGGAAGACATTGCAGTGGTGCATACCATGTATTGTAAACAAATGGTAGGAACTAGCTAGTCAATCAATCTCATTCGGTCATACTGGACACTTTTGACCACTTTTGAAGAAAGAAAAAATATTTGCTATTTTTTGTAGCTGGGCAGTACTTTCTAAAATGCCATTGTCAATATGCTACGTAGGTCACAGTGTAGAAACCCGAGGGGCAAATCACTCGAAAAATGGTGTACGAGATTTATGATTTAATTTCTATTTATGATTTATTTTTGATTTATTTTTGATTTATGATTTATTTTTGATCTATTTTTGATTCATGATTTATTTCTGATTTATTTTTGATTTATTTATGATTTAATTTTGATTTATTTTTGATTTATTTTTGAATTATTTTTGATTTATTTCAGATTTATTTTTGATTTATTTATGATTTAATTTTGATTTATTTTTGATTTATTTCTGATTTATTTTTAAATATTTCCTATCTATAGGAAATATTTCTTAAAACGGTAATTTTTCTTCTCCTTCTTCTTCTCCTTCTCCTTCTCCAAGTCTAACGCTCGGTTTTGGTCAATTTCGTGAGTTTTAACACGAAGCGTGTCCAGAGACGGCGAAAAGCTTCCCGGCCCTTATTATCTTTTATGAGAGCCGGCGGTCGTTGTGTTTTGACTCGATTACGTCAAAGTTGTGAATTTTTCGTCGATGAGACAATAAGCTGGCAAATCATACTAAAATAGAAATCGACTTGAATTAATAAGTGCTTGAAAATTACCGTTTTTCGGCCAGCCTGGCTGCACTTTAATTAAATGCGCTCGCAGTGCTGGTAGAAAGGATCAGAAAGGATAGAAACCACTAGAAACTGGTTTGTTGTTTGTTGGCTTGGTAGTCAGTAGATGAGAAACTGGCTGGATGTTTGGGGAATGAAATTATCTGGGCTATCTAGATAGTAAGCTGTTGCATTATAGGTAATTTCCTAATCCTTTTCGAGCTCACTCTTTTCTCTTTACAGTAGAAGGCTAGCAGCAAGTTTCACATTGAGACATTGTAGTGTTTTTCAACATTTTCGTCGTGTAAAGCAAAAAAACTTTACATATCATATAACATACTTTGATTTGCTGTGTTCTTTTTAGAACAAGCAGTCATTCAAAGATTCTTAGCTATTTTCTATAGTGAAGGTCTTCCCTGTGTCAAAGCAGGAACTGCGGATTAAATATCCGCAACTTAGTGCTAAAGCACCAAAGCAAAGCTATTGAAACAAAGTATACACTATTGAACAAACAAATAATACATTGATTACAAACAAATCTTGTGCGAAGGGAAATCCGTACCTAGAAACTTGTGCGAAGGAAAATCCGCACCTAGAAACTTGTGCGAAGGAAAATCCCGCACCTAGAAACTTGTGCAAAGGAAAATCCGCACCTAGAAACTTGTGTGAAGGAAAATCCGTACCTAGAAACTTGTGCGCAGGGAAATCCGTACCTAGAAACTTGTGCGCAGGGAAATCTGTACCTAGAAACTTGTGCAAAGGGAAATCCGCACTTTGAAACTTATATACGTATATATAATAAAAACCTTGTACAAACAAAACCTTTCCCTAATACCTACACCTCTACCTTCTTATATACCAAATACGTGAGATAAATATATACAAATATTCATATACTTTTTGAAAACGTTTCACCTTACTTTTGCTAAAGGTAAAGCTTACAGAATTGCAATATGATATCCATCGAAGCCTATCGCGCATGTATAGGAAGTTTTGCTTTTACAGCTCAGCGAAATGTAAAAGGTGTTTGTAAGTCTATTGTTATTGGTTCTTTCCTTTGCAATAATGCTATTTTTCAAATTTTTAGACCAATGCGATTTGTAGCCCTTTTATTCTTCCTTTTCGTTGCAATTCCCAAATCGTACGAGATAACATTTCTCGAAACACCACTGCGCACTGGTTTTTTTACATCTTTCCAGAAATGGTATGTTTGTTCCATATCCGAACGTTACTTATAGCCTTGTAGATTCAAACCTTATATTTATGAAAGTTAATTACACACTCCTATTATCAGGGGATATAGAACTCAACCCAGGTCCAAGAACTGACAAGAGTAAAATTGTGCAAGGAAACTTTAACCAAGCTCATGAAATGTTTGGGTTAAGTGCTGATAAACAATCTGCTACAAATTCACTTTTTTCCATATGTTGGACAAAGGTTAGAAAAATTAACATTTGGAAAGATTTTGATTTGGATTTTATTTTGCATTCTGGTGACGAGATCTTCAAGGATACTTCTTTAAATCGGTCGTTAACTATTGATGAAATACCTCAACGTGTTGTAATAGAAAATAACCAGTTTGAAATAACAGTTGTTCGCCAAGTTGATATATGCATTGATACACTCCTAGATGAGAGTGCAGTTGACACAAATATTTTTGGTCTACTTTTTAGTGAACACGTTACTGGAGCAATTATTTTTATTAATAACCATTGCGTTGCAATATTGAAAGTAAAATTGAAAAAACAAAAATATAAAATTTACATGTTTAATTGTCAAGTTGTGACAGTGAAGGCAAAATTGTTGAAAAAGACAATGGCAGGTCAATTTTGCTCGAATTTTCAGCTTTGGATGATGTAACCAATTATGTTTGTTCCATCCATGATGGATTGCACCACATTAAAATAGCTTATATAGAAGTAAATTTTTCTGAGAATCAAAGCAACTTAGTAAAAAAATTGAATAACTTTAAAAGAACAGTGTTATATAATGATTATCTTCAAAACAGTGCAGAAAAACATGGACGTCAACATCAAAATAAAACAAGGCAAAAGCGACATTATGAAAATCATTCAAAGGAAATCAAGCAAAAGAGACGTAAGACAGAAAATCTTTCTAGTATAACTGAATACAATTATAAATACTATGATCAAAACTCTGAAAACATCAAAGAAAACAAAAAAGAACATTATAAAAAAAAATCTGAAAACATCAAAGAAAACAGAAAAGAACATTATGAAAAAAACTCTGAAAACATCAAAGAAAACAAAAAAGAACATTATCAAAAAAATTCAGAAAACATCAAAGAAAACAGAAAAGAACATTATGAAAAAAACTTTGAAAACATCAAAGAAAACAAAAAAGAACATTATGAAAAAAACTCTGAAAACATCAAAGAAAACAGAAAAGAACATTATGAAAAATTTTCAGAAAACATCAAAGAAAACAGAAAAGAACATTATCAAAACAATTCAGAAAACATCAAAGAAAACAGAAAAGAACATTATCAAAACAATTCAGAAAACATCAAAGAAAACAAAAAAGAACATTATGAAAAAAACTCTGAAAACATCAAAGAAAACAGAAAAGAACATTATCAAAAAAATTCAGAAACTATTAAAGAAAAAAACAGAAAGTATCAAAAAGACAAAAAAGATAGTGACAAAAAAGATTCTGATAGGGATAAAAGAATTTCAAAATTTAAAGAACAAATTAAAGAAGGTCCTCTCTACATCTGTGTTTCTTGTCACCGTTGCCTTTACAGAAGAGCGGTCATGCCATTTAAAGAAGAAAAGTACACTAAAAGTGGATTTGATCCAAAGTGTAGTCCTATTCCTAGTTTTTCTGATAATCAATTATATATTTGTAAAACTTGTGATAAAAAGCTTTTGAAACAAGAAATTCCGTGTCAGAGTGTAAGTAACAAACTTGAGTTGTATGATATGCCAGATCATTTACAAAACATTAACAAGATGGAACGTGCGGTTATATCACAACGTATTTTGTTTGCAAAAATCAAGATCATGCCAAAAGGACAATTTCCTAAAATCAAGGGTATTGTGTGCAATATTCCAATTGAAACTGAAGAGGTCTGTAATGTGTTACCAAGAACACTTGATGAGAGCAATGTTATTTTCATGAAGTTGAAACGCAAATTGTGTTACAATGGTCATGTATTATCTGAGGCTGTCAGACCTGACATTGTTTTTTCTATTTTGAATCACCTAAAAAGTGTCAACCCATTATATGAACATATTAATGTGCAAGATATTTTAACAGAGAATGCTTTCAACATAAGATTTGTGGATGAAAAAGAGATTGATTTTTCCACCTATTGGTCGTGAACAATCCCAAACATCTGCAGAAGTTATTTTAAGATTTATTGATGATAGAGATGTCAAGCAAATTCATAACTTTGAGGAAAAAGATGAGTTTGAAAATGAGGATCCAATGGATCAGCATCGGTTGACTTGTGTTGAAACAACTTTGATTTCGAAATGCCCTCATGCAATTGTTGATGACGAAAATATTGTTGTGGCTCCAGGTGAAGGAAAAGCTCCTTTGAATGTTTTGAAAGATGAAAAAGTGGAAGTATTGGCCTTTCCTGATTTATTCCCAACTGGAAAATTTGGCTTATCAGAATACAGAGATGTTAAACTCACTCATACAAAATATTTCAATCAACGTCTCTTAAATTACACACAGCGATTTGCATCTGATTCTGATTACCTCTTTTTTGCTAACTTTGTTTCACAACAAACTAATTTGCGTAATCAAATGAATGTGGCAATGCGTAAAGTTTCAGGGAGAAATATCAGTGCAGGTATGCTAAGTAGCAATTTCAAAGAAAATGTAAAAAACTTTGTAGTTAATGAGGAAGCTTACACTTTTATGAATAGTGTCAAAGGTTCTGCTGCTTATTGGAAAAATATGTTATCTGATGTGTTAGCTATGGTCAAACAACTTGGAATTCCTTCATTTTTCATGACACTGTCCTGTGCTGACTTGAGGTGGAACGAATTGCCCTACATAATTTCTAGGCTAAACGGACAAGAGCTATCTGACGAGGAGATAATCGCATTGCCATATTTTGAAAGATGTGAGCTTCTAAATAGTAATCCAGTTCTTTTAGTAAGGCACTTTCAATATCGCGTTGAAGTTTTCTATAAAGAGATTGTTATTAACGGGCCATTAGGAAAAGTGAAATTCCATGTAATTAGAATAGAATTCCAGTTCAGAGGTTCTCCCCATGCACATTGTCTCTTATGGGTTGAAAATATGCCAGTCTTAACACTAGAGAGTATTGAAGAATATACACAATTTTTGGATTCTGCTATCTCTGCCAATATACCCACTGAACCATCTAGGTTGAAAGAACTTGTTGAGCAGTATCAGGTTCACCGCCATTCGAAAACATGTCAAAAGTATGGAAATAAAGAATGTCGTTTTGGATTCGGTAAATTTTTCACCCACAGAACAATAATCGCAAAACCATTACCTCCAGATACACCTGATAAGGATCAAATTCAATTGAAGCAAAAAGAAATATTTTCAAAAGTTAAAAATTATATTGATGAATTTTTAAATCCTCAAAAAAGAAACTTTTTGTACCCTGAAAGACCAAACTATGAAAATATTCCAAATATTGACGAAGTTCTTCAGTCTCTAGATATTTCGCTTACTGATTATGAAGTTGCGTTATCAATATCCACGGATGAAAATGACTTTCAGGTTCACCTTAAAAGAAATACAAATTCTTGTTTTGTAAACAACTATTTTGAAGAGGGACTATTGGCATGGCAAGCCAATATCGATCTCCAACCAGTCTTTAATCATTACAAAGCAGTGCAATATATGTGTGCATACTTTTCAAAAAATGAAACTTCCAGCTCAAATGCAATGAAGGAGGCTTTAGCAGAGTGTAAAGAACTTGAAAAAGATAAGTTTGAAACAATGCAAAAGTTAGCTCAAGCATACAGTGATAACAGAGTGTTATATCTATTTGTTATGTACGCGAACGGTATTATATTTAGTAGCGTACGCGTATAGGATTGTATATAGTATATCGAAGGAGCTAGAATATTCCAAGATGGCGTCATGAAAACACATGCTTTTACTCTTGTTTCTGAACATAACATTTGGCGCTGCTAGAGCAGGATTTTTGCTGCTATTCTTCTTCTACTGCCATACGATCCAGATTGGATGTTTTTATTTCTTCGAGATGGCAAAAGCAATTGATATTTCTGCACCAAAAGGCTTCAATATCCATGGTGACCCTACGAATCTGGGTGCCAGCTGGAAAAAATGGAAACAAAGTTTTGAGGTTTACCTTATTGCTGCTGGTATTAATGATGACAAGCAAAAGAAAGCTTTGTTATTACATTGCGTTGGTGAAGCCATGATAGAACTGCATAACACTTTACCAGAAATTGAGATACCAAATAACCCTACAGAATACACAAAAACTGTTAAAAAGTTGGACAACCATTTTATACCAAAACAAAACCCTAACCAGCAAGATAACCCAACGATACGTTACATCACAGTTGAAGATTCATCCTCTGATGATGAATTCGTATTAGCAATTGACAACCCATCGCATTCCGCAAATAAACGTCATCGTATCTTTCCAATCAAAATGAATAACATTACAGTTGAAATGTTGATTGATAGTGGAAGCGATTTAAACATTATCAGTCAAGAAACTCTAACCAACATGAACTTTGAACCCAAACGTTTTCCATACAAGGGGCAAGCTAAATCGTTTAATGCTCCAATTCCATTCAAAGAATGTTGTTATGTAAAAATCAGGGCAGGGAACTCTGAAACAAATGCCCGATTTATCATCAATCCTCACCCATCCGTTACTATCCTTGGATATGACTCGTCAATTGAATTGAACCTACTTCGTGTCGGACCTGATCCAGTTGCAACAACTACCACTACAGAAAGAGTTAATAACATTACTGCTAATTCTTCAAAGATGAATGACATTATTACCGAATATAGTGATCGATTTCAAGGCTTGGGTAAATTAAAAGGTGTTTCATTGAACATTAAGACTGACCCATCTATTCAACCAGTTGCACAGAAACCTCGACGGCTTCCAATATTAATGCGAAAGGAAGTGGACACAGAACTAGACCGTCTTCTCGAGTTAGGTGTAATTGAACCAGTATCAGATCCACCATCATGGGTCAATCCAATCGTACCTGTCCCAAAGCCGAACTCTAGCAATATACGTTTGTGTGTGGACATGAGAGCTGCTAACACTGCTATCATACGGGAACCGTATCAAATCCCAACTCTTGATGAATTATTGCACGAATTCAATGGCTGTAAACTGTTCAACAAACTTGATCTAAACAAAGGTTATCATCAAATCGAACTAGATAAAGCGAGCAGAGAGCTTACAGCATTTGCTACTCATCGTGGTATATTTCGGTACACTCGCCTTTTTTTCGGAATGTCATCTGCAGCAGAGATCTACCAACGTGAAATTGAATTAGCACTCACTGGTCTCCCAGGAGTTAAAAACATTTCAGATGACATTATTATTGGCGGCAGAACTGAAGAAGAGCTAATTTCAAGAACAGAGGCAGTATTTGAAAGACTGCGCACCAAAAATCTTACAGTTAACCCAAAAAAGTGTAACTTTCTAAAAACAGAACTGCTTTACATGGGACACAAATTATCCCAATTTGGTGTATCACCAGATGAAGAAAAAGTTCGATCCATCGTTAACCTCCTACCTCCAACAAATATAAAAGAACTTCGAAGCTTCTTGGGGATGATTACGTACTGTTCCAAATTTCTCCCAAATTTTGCTACCGTCACCGAGCCATTGAGAAATCTACTAAAAAAGGACGTTCCATGGGAATGGACCTCCGTTCATCAAAGTACATTCGACAGTTTGAAGGAACTTTTACTTGACAGTGAAACACTTGCTTACTTTGATGTGAATGCAGAGACAGAAATATCAACTGATGCTTCTTGTGTTGGTCTTGGTGCAGTCCTCATGCAGAAACAGAAGAATGGGACATGGAGACCAGTCAGCTATGCAAGTAGATCATTATCACCAGTGGAGAGAAGATATAGCCCACTAGAACGTGAGTGTCTTGCAGTCACTTATGCCCTCGAACGTTTTCGATTATACCTCTACGGACTTTATTTTACTATTAAAACTGATCACAAACCACTGGTACCCATTTTCTCATCCCCAATGAAATCAATCACACCCCGCATTGAAAATCTTGTTATCAAAGCCATGCCATACAATTTCAAAATGGTATATCAGCCGGGTAAATTCAATGGAGCTGATTATTTATCCCGATCTAATCATGATAAACATATAACTGTTAAACGTAATGTGACAGAGGATTTTGTTAATTATGTGTATGAACATACCTTACCACAATCTGTTTCAGCTGAAACCATTGCTCACGAGCAACACAGGGACCCAGACATCAAGAGTATCATAGATTTCATCACTAACGATAAAATGTCACCAAAATGCCAGTACTTCACTATGCGTCACAGTTTCTCCATTGTCAACAACGTTGTCATGTTCAATGACAGAATCTTCATTCCAAAATCGTTAAGGCAACACATCATTCAAATCGCTCACGAGGGCCACCAGGGTATCGTTCGTACCAAGCAAAGATTGCGTGTTAAGACATGGTGGCCAGGAATGGGTCCTGATGTTGAAGAATTTATCAAATCATGCCATGGATGCCAAGTAGTTGGACCGCTACCCAAACCAACTCCGCTGGCAACAACAAAAATTCCAGATGAATCGTGGTTACTGCTTGGATGTGATCTTGTTGGACCGTTCCCAACAGGTGAAAACCTTCTCGTTTGTGTAGATTATTATTCAAAATACCCAGAAGTGGAATTACTTCACAACGTTTCGTCAAAGTCCATTGCTACGAAATTAAGAAAATTGTTTTGTAGATATGGTGCACCGGATTGTATTGTTACCGACAACGGTCCTCAATTTCGGAAACACACTGAATTTCGGAAACTATTGAAGGAATTTAATGTTAAGCATCGCAAAGTCACACCCTATCATCCGATGGCCAACGGGGAAGTTGAACGATTCAACCGAAACCTTAAGAAAACGATTCAAGCATCAATCGCAGAAGGACAGAACTGGAGACAAGCACTTGATAACTTCCTCCTGTCCTACCGCACCACGCCACATGCCGCAACCGGCAAAACTCCAGCCGAGCTTATGTTTGGACGAGTAATTCGCGACAAAATCCCAAACAACAAGAAATCGAAACCGTCCGCATCCAGCAAATTGGTCTGTCAACGGGATCAAAACAAAAAGATTCTTGTCAGACATCACTATGACCTCAAACACAAAGCAAAGCCGCACGAATTTAAAGTTGGGAATGAAGTTCTCACAACGAATGTTACTAGCAAGAGAAATAAAACCACACCTAAATGGAATACTAATCCAGGAACCGTTGTTAAAGTTAAAGGCAACAGTTTAATCATTCAGCAAGGCGCAAAGCAAATCATGCGCTCAGCCAACCAATCGAAGCAATACAAACGTCCAGTATTGCAAACTCATCTTAAATCCAAAACAACTACTACTAACAGTTGTAGTTCCTCTGATGATGACTACTTTTCCGGTACAGTTGATGTTCAACCGACAGCAGAAAATCCCAACGAAAACGAGAATGTTGCAGTTAACGACTCAACATCATCTGATGCAACAATCCCATACAATGAAGAGGACAATGACCCAGAACCTCTTTTTATTCCAAGACCACAACGTGTAAAACAAGCTCCAAAGTGGTTATCCAATTACGAACTTACATGAACATTAAAAAAAAAAAAAAAACAAACTTGAAGTGTTTTGATATTTACAGAACAATTTACGAACTTCAAAGTGTTGACATTTGTTGAAGCTGTTATGATTTATGATTTATGAACTTTTTCCAATTAGAGGAGAGATTGAAATGTTTATCTTAAGCTTTAACTTTATTTTTGACCTCTATCTACTTGCTATTTGTAGTGGGGGAGAGATGTTATATCTATTTGTTATGTACGCGAACGGTATTATATTTAGTAGCGTACGCGTATAGGATTGTATATAGTATATCGAAGGAGCTAGAATATTCCAAGATGGCGTCATGAAAACACATGCTTTTACTCTTGTTTCTGAACATAACACAGAGAATGTTCTGTTCAAGAAGCTGTCTATCAGTTGATGCCTGAACTTTGGTTGCGCAAAGGATACCCTCAGGTCATGTTTGTAAATACTAATTTACCAGAGGAGCGTTTTCATATGTTCAAGTCCGAGGAGGAATTGGCTGAGCTTCCTGAGGATAGTGAAGATGTTTTCAAGAAAAACATACTGGATAGATATATTGATCGACCCAATAGAACTTTTTCAAATGGAAAATACAGAGAAATTGATAGTTTATGTTATTCACAATTTTGCAGCAACTTTGAACTTGATAAAAAAATTGATTATGCAGAACTTATAAATGACAGTCAGCCTAATGTGCTTGATGACACTGTTGTTGAAGAAAACCATGTTGAAAACCCGCTTCATAAGAAAATTCCCCTAATGAATTCTAAAGAATGTATGAGATGTCGTAAAGTGAGAAAAGTTCTCCGAGCATACACACCGAATCGTCATTTATACCCAGAGAAGTATGCTCATCACCTTTTGATGTTGTTTTATCCCTTTCGCAAAGAAGAAGATCTCAAATTAGACGGCTCATATATGCTGAAATTGTCCAGTCCTGATGTTTTAGAAAAAGTCAATAGAAACAGAGAAATTTTTGAGCCAAACTCCGAGTTGGTTGAAAGTGCCTTACAAAACTATCAGAGTGATTTATTAACAAATCAGAACGCTTTCGCCCAACAAGAAAATGACGAAGTATTTAATCTGCTAAATGAGGAATTGGATAACAATACAGATATTGATGAAGAACTGCATATTGATGATGAAGCTTTGGCCAATTTAGCTCCAGCTGCTGTTCATAGTACAACTTTTTCAGAGGAAGAATTGAGGTTGAACATTGAGTCTTTGAACGAAAAGCAACGAGAAATCTTTGATGTTGTCTATATGTCAATTAAACGATATGTACAGAACAAGAATTTAGAATCTCCGGAAGAAATTGAACCACTTCGTATCTTTTTAACTGCAGCTGGTGGATGTGGAAAAAGTTATCTTCTCAAATGTCTGTATGATGTTTTAAACAAGCTTCTTTGTCGTAAAGGTGACACATCTAAAGCCAAAATCTTGCGATTGGCACCAACCGGTGTTGCTGCAATCAATATTGATGGTACAACAATACATACTCTCGGGTACCTAATAGCCGGGGGGGTTGGAATAAGCAGGGGGGTTGGAAAAAATCTCAAAATTTAATAAGCGGGGGGGTTGGAATAGAAATGTCCTGGGTGGAAAATGTTTGAAAAAGAGGCTAATACAGCAGAATGAAGACAAAAAAGGGAACTTTCAAAAACATTTTCCCAAAAATTAATAAGCGGGGGGGGTTGGAATAAGAATGTCCTGGGTGGAAAATTTGCGAAAAATTAATTAGCGGGGGGGGGACGGCTATTAGGTACCCGAGAGTACTGGTCTGGGTCTATCCCGTCACGGTTTTCTACCACTAAGTGATGAACAAAGAACTAATTTTCGTCTCAAACTTCAAGACATTAGCGTGATTTTCATTGACGAAGTATCCATGGTGAGTCCACAGACTTTACTGCAAATTCACCAACGCCTTTGTGAAATATTTGGGACATCTGACCGTATACCGTTTGCCAATAAGACAGTTATTGTTAGTGGTGATCTATATCAGTTACCTCCTGTTTTTGGCGGCCCAGTGTTTACGTTGAACGGATTTGTGATAAATTTATTAAAACTTTGGCGTCAATTTAAATTTGCTGAGCTTAATGAGGTTATGCGCCAACAGGGTGACAATACATTTGTAAATTTGCTGAACAACATTAGAATAGGAATCATAACAGAAGAAGATGAAAGAATCTTGAGATCCAAATTTATTTCACAAGATGATCCAAATTACCCATGGGATGCTTTGCATTTATTTGCAGAAAACAGCATGGTGAAAGCTCACAATGACAAAATGATTGAAACATTGTCAACACCTATTATCAATATTTTTGCCATTGAACAATATCCTCGCGGACTTACAGAAAGTAAAATTCAGGAAATTAGAAACAAAAAATACACAGATACTGGAGGTATAACTTATCAACTTACTCTAAGAGTCGGTGCTCGAGTTTTGTTGACTACAAATCTGGACATAAACGATAGACTTGTAAATGGGCAACTTGGCACAGTTAAGCACATTAAAGTTTTGAATGGTAAATGTGAAAAAATATATGTCCTTTTTGATGATGTTAAAGCT
Source organism: Clytia hemisphaerica (assembly GCF_902728285.1). NCBI lineage: Eukaryota > Metazoa > Cnidaria > Hydrozoa > Leptothecata > Clytiidae > Clytia > Clytia hemisphaerica. Next base: position 86,436 of record NW_027104387.1, on the reverse strand, counting down.
GGAAATGAAAAAATGAAAAGTGATGACTTTGCACGCCGCAATGGTTATGTTCCAATTGAAAGAACTGAAGCTAAATTTGGTACCTCCAAAAGAAAAGAAATGGTAACAGTAGTCTGGACACAATTTCCTCTTATTCTAGCATATGCTTGTACTGTGCATAAAGTGCAAGGGTTGACACTTCAAAAGATTGTTGTCAGTTTTCAGCTGCATAGGCAAAACCAATTTAAACCAGGTCAAATGTATGTTGCATTGAGTCGTGTTACTTCCCTCGACGGCTTATTTCTTATTGGTGATTATTCAGGGGAAATCCCACTTGTTCGACAGTATACTTGTTCGACGGTGCATTTGTTCGACAAATCTTAAAAAATGTCGAACTGTTGCGCTGTCGAACAACTGATCGCTTAGTTGTTCGACAGACCAGTTGTTCGACAGTTACTTATTCGACATCCACTTGTTCGACTGTATGGTTGTTAGACACCCACTTGTTCGACACTCATTTGTCGAACAAGTGGTCTGTCGAACAACGAAGCGATCAGTTGTTCGACAGCGCAACAGTTCGACGGACCAGTCGTTCGACAAAATAAAACAACAGAAATGAAACGATGCCCGGAAATCCTAGGCCCGGAATTATCGAGTTACCAAAATTCGAGTTAGAAATTTTCGAGTTAGCAATTTTCGAGTTAGCTAAATCATCGAGGGGTAAATCACTGAAAAAAATCACGTACACCTTTTTGAAAAATCAAAAAGAAATCAAAAAGAAATCAAAAATCAAAAAGAAATCAAAAAGAAATCAAAAAGAAATCAAAAAGAAATCAGAAATCAAAAAGAAATCAAAAAGAAATCAGAAATCAAAAAGAAATCAAAAATCAAAAAGAAATCAAAAAGAAATCAAAAATCAAAAAGAAATCAAAATCTCGTACACCTAATTTTTAGTGATTTACCCCTCGACGCTCGAGCTAAATTATGATGAAGTGAAAGTTATGACGTCACTTAACTGTTACTCGCTTTTCCATTTTCCCAAAAGGATTTTCGAGTTAGCAATCAACTCGGATTTCATTTTTCTCAAAAAGCATAGACTGTAGGAGGCCCCCCAGCGGCACCCCTAATCACGCCATCACGCAAAAAATTTTCTCCATCACACATCACGAAAATCGCTAAAATTTGTCATCACGCGAAAAATAGCCCAAATCACGCATCACGCCTTAAATTTTTGCCCTATCGCGCATCACGCCAAAATCTCTAATCACGCCATCACGCAAGAAAAAAGTCCCAGTCACGCCACCACGCAGACCGCTGGGGGGGGCTCCTGTAGTCTAGAGGTAGACTTATAAATTAAAAATTCCAGGTCAATAATTAGCTCCACCTAATTATCAAACACTGAAAGGTGAACAGTACTGCAAAAGAGAAGTGCACTCGTCAAAAGATGAAAAGAGGGAAATTATTCAAAACACTCTCTAGCGCGGCTTTTTATGGCAGACATACATGTAGTAGAATTGCCGCCCTATTTTGCGTAATAAGAATAATAATGGTCTGGAAATCGAGACTACATAGACTGGAGTCGTTTACGCGTGTAATACCGTAAGTATATATGTTATATGATATTATGATTTACGGGATTTAGTTTGTATAAACGACTGGGAAGAATCCGGTATTCCGGCATTATAGAATCCCCGGCTACTTACGCAGAAACTTGCGTAGCGAGAAAACAAAGGGTCTTTTTCTAAAAAAAAGAGTTTATCAGACGGGGGTGCTATTCCGTTAAGAGCACGAAGGGTATAGATTGAATTAAATTAATTATTGATCAAGCAACAACGCGTATCCTCGTATCATCAGCTTTTTGATGCTTCAATCAGTAACGTAAATAAAGCCTGGAACACACGGGACGAGATTAGCATCAACAAACTCTCAAAAACAAAATCAAATTTTTTTTGAGCGGGAAAAAATTATAATTGAAATATGGAAAATGGAGAATAATTTCTTGGGAGAGGAAATTGTTATGTGTACTGATATCTCCTTTTCTGAGTTTCAACCTTGTTCAACCGATTATGTGCGTCTCGATTGTTTTTCTAAACCAATCAAATCGATTATGAAATCAAATCAAACATTGCTTCCGAACAAGACCCCTAGATATTTTTCACAAAGGTTTCTAGACGACTAAAACTTTTCCCTCCATTACTTCTTGCTTTATGTCTACTATGTCTGAATTTCTATGCTACGGCTAATTTCAAAACTCGTTAAAATAAAACAACATAAAAAATGAAGTGTGGGTGGGTCCCGGAACCCTGAAGTTGGATTCTAATAAGTGGGACAATGAGTTGGGGGGGGGGCCTAAAATTTTGCAAACCGGGACCTTTGGGGTAGGACTCTGAAATTCGGCGAACCAGGACTCTAAGTTTGGACCCACAATTCGAGACACTGAAGTGGGACTCTGAATTCTGCAAACCAGGACTTTGAAATTCGACAAACCGGGACCCTGAACTTACAGATATCTACATATCTTTGTGGTTGTTCTTTCGAACTTCGTGTATTTATTTTTTTGCAATCACAAATAAAGGGCTTTTCCAGAAGAAAAAAAATCGAATATGAGGGAGGGGCAGAAGCAGCCAACGACAAAAAAATCGTAAATACCTATCTGTTCTTATTTGCCAGCTGGAAGGATTTTTCGATCTTAGAACAGATACCCTGATTCCAAGGGCACCAGTCTTCTACTCAGAACAGATCGCGTTTTTCCAGCCAGGAGAACGGATGCAATTTTATGAGAAAAAAACAGAGTTCATAAAATAAATTTCCTGTAAATATCTGTTCTTATTTGCCAGCTGGAAATATTTTCAATCCTAGAACAGACATGAAAATTAGTTTTTTTGAGAATATCTGTTCCATTTGCCAGCTAGAAATCTTTGATGTTTAGAACAGATCCCGCTAATTTCCAGGTGGAAACCTGTCAGAACAGATCACAGAAAAGTAAAGGCTAGTGATGCGGGGCTTTTAGAACAGATAACAAATTTCCAAAAAATCGGCCAGATTTTATGTAAGAACAGATCAATAATTTCCAGGTAGACAAATTTCTAGTTTTTCTTAGAACAGATATTTTACGGCTGCTTTCGGAGGAGGGAGTGGAGAATATAAAAAATGTTTGGAAATTTACCCCGAACAACATTAAGACTTTTAACCCCCGGCGGACAGCAAGTATAATCCCCGGACAAACATTCAAAAACCCTCAAACACCCATTACCCCCAGGCACTATATCCCCCACCCCCGATATGTCATATAGCTGTCAACTCTCCCGCTAGAGGATGCTGTCGTCCGTTAGAGATAGTAAAAGCCGAGAAATTATAAGCGCAGAGTTTACAGCCGTTATGGCAGTTTACGGAAAATATAGCGGTGGTAGAGTTTGGAACGAAAGACTTCCAAACTCTACCGGCTGTAAACTCTTTTCGGCAGAACACCCGTTTTCGAATTTTTTTGGCTTTGAGTTTATTTCTTAGATAGTGATTTGTCTTAGACTATAGCATAGTCTACTCTCCCGCATTTGAGCGAGAGACTCCCGCATGACAACGATTTCTCCCGCGTGAAGAAAATTCTGATACATCTCCCGCATCTCCTCCAAAAATGACCGAATGTCGAAATTTCTCTTGATTTTGAAAGCTCGGGACCAAAAATTCCCCGATTTCCTGAAAAAAATTTCTGATAAAATTTTGAAGGAAAATTTCCCTGATTTTCTGATTTTCAAAAATCGGATTATCGGGGGAGAATTTTTCCGACTTGGAGCTCTCCTGCATTTTCAGCTACAACCACAGATCTGTAAAGCCCGAAGGGCTAGATTTGCGGCTTTTATCGAAAAGTGAAGCCTAGGTTCGGAAGGATTTCCTACCAAAGTCACGTAATTAAAATATGCAATTTCACCGAGTTAAGAGATGTGAAATAGCGTTTGTCGCCTACTTTTTTGATCTCGCGCTCCGAAAACAATTAAAATGCTAGATCCTATCCATCGGCACGAAATTTAAAAAGTCAAATTTTTGCTTCACTTTTTTTTGGGGCCAATATACCATCGGAGACCTATATAGTAGTCATCGTTTGATGTACCGCATCACAGTCGTGTCTAGCTGTCCTTACACTTTTTGCTTGACTATCGGTTGCACCCGACTGAACTTAGCATGAAAATCTCTGCTGCCTGGGAAACCTTACAGAAAAAAAGAAAAATGGTAGCCCAAAGGTTCCAGATGTTAAAATTTTCCCGACCTTCAGAGCTTTAGCGTGTCGGAAGAAAATTTCTACATCGAGTACCAGATAAGTCGTGGGGAAAAATTTGTGCGCGTAAGCGCACAGGCGAGCGCAGCGTTTTGTTAGGGATAAGCACCTCATCCTTAACGTGCACCCAAACGGCGGTGCATCCTCCCGGTGGTTCACCCGTGTGTGGGGTCTTCTTGGAGGAATGGCGATCATAACAGTTAGCCTAACTCGTCAGTTGGAGTTATTTTATGTATACACTATATGTCACTTTATAAATTTGCTCAATTTAAGAATTTTGGCAACGGCCCGGTGGCCTAGTAGTGGTTAAGGCGTTGGACTTCAAATCACTAACAAGAATACTTTGGTGGTTCGAATTCCACTATGAGGAGTTAGGGTCCGTGAGAGATCTCATTATTTATCGGAATGTAAGTTACGTAATTTGCCGCATCGGCGTATATAGTCATTTTTTCTTTTGATCATGAAAGTATAGTCCTTGAAGAGTCAGAAAACGTGTGTGGCGTTATTTGGATCAGGCACAAATTTCCATAATGGCGGATTTTAGACTTTCAACCCTTTTTAGCCCTCCTGCTTGAAAAATTTTTTTAACTTTAAACATAGACATATTATATACCAATCGATCACAAATTTTATGCTGATTAAGAAAAAGGTCAGAATCATAGTCTGAAAATTTCGTTGTCTGGAGATATGAAGCACTTTCGACTTCGATTTTTTGAAATGACTCCTTTTGCGTGGCTGTAACATTTGATTGGCTTACTTAATTTACTTGAAATTTTTGGAGGGTCTTGCCTACCATTCAAATAATAAAATTCAGGAAAAGTTTTTTTTCTACATGAATTTCGAAATCCATAATGGCGGATTCAAAATTTTCTTTCGTCACATGGGCTCTTAGGCTCTGCTAGCCTAAGAAAAATATTTTTTGAGCTTAACACCCTGCATATTACATACCAATCGATCAGAACTTTTATGCTGATTAAGAAAAAGGTCAGAACCATGGTCTGAAAATTTCGTTATCAAGAGATACGAAGTACTTACGTTTTCTAAGTTTTAAAATTATCTCGGGAATACTCTTCCAATCCTCTCGTGTATGTACTGGCCAATTTCCCATCGGAGAGGATTGAGTGATAGTCAACTTTTTATGTGCAACGGGTGCAACTAAGCTTGAGCGTAAAGCTAAAAATATTACGGTTGGACCTGCCAATCCCTGGGTTACCAACCTCATCCCCGTGTATCCCAGGTTTTATTTACATTAGTCTAATCTAATTGACTAAGAATACCCTGTTGTGTTGATAGATGCAAGTTTCCCCCTCAGTGGGGAAACTTATTAAAACAAAGCATCCTAAACAAAAGATCTGACGTTACAGAATTACACTGCAGTGCAATATCTTCAAAACTGTAACGTGATAAAGCACTGGACTCAACTTCAGACAGGCACGGATTTGAAAGGTCGCTTCGCTTCGTTCGCTGCAGCGACCGTTGACAAGAAAAAGAGTGAAGTTTTCCTATTTGGGTATTCTTATTTTGCTATAATAATAATTGCATGATTGCGCAAAAAGTTTTTTTTTAGAAAATAGTTTGCAACATCAAAAAATAGTATGTAACATCATATAATAGAATTGTAACACCGTAATCCACACGCAATAATTTAGTCATATTATCTTACAATATAACGCTATCAGGGTATCATACATCATATGATATAGTATGTTTTATGCCCAGCGACTTCTATAATATCTTATACCGGATATTGCCATTTTGCATCAATTTCGTGAAAAAAATAAAAGTACAGCTCGAGAAATTCAAGAAATACCGTTTTTCCGGCGAAAATAGGCTGTTCCGGCGATTTTTAGAAAGTTACGGCTTCAAAAATCAGTTTAATTGACAATTGAACCATGCTTGATGGTAGGCATTGCCATTGATAATATTTTTCTATGAAAAAAACAACGAAATATAATGATAAAGTCTGATCAAAATCTGCAAATGGCGATTTCCGGCATATTTCCAGGATTTTCGACCGGAAAAGAATTTTTCTTAAAAATCGGACTCGGCCATGATTTGGACATTGCTAATACGCATCTTTGTGCATGCAAAAAATCATAAAAAACTAATGATGAAATCTCGAGAAATGCCAAAAAAACGATTTTTCTGGCATTTTTCCGGTATTTTCGGCCGGAAAAATATGTTTTTCAAAAATCGGGCTTTGTCACATTTTATATATTACCATTTTGCATCAGTGTTCAAAATTTCATGAAAAATATAAAGTACAGCTCGAGAAATTCAAGAAATACCGTTTTTCCGGCGAAAATCGGCTGTTCCGGCAATTTTTAGAAAGTTCCGGTATTTTTGGCCGGAAAAAAGTTTTTTCTCAAAAATGGTACTCGGCAATGTACTCGGCAATTTTTTGCGCATCTTTGTGCAATCTCGAGAAAATGCCAAAAAAACGGTTTTTCCGGCATATTTCCGGCATTTTCGGCCGGAAAAAGGTTTTCCGAAAATTGGGCTCTGTCACATTTTGGCTATTGCCATTTTGCATATTTTTGCCAAAAATCAGAAAAAACTAATGAGCCAATCTCGAGAAAAGCTGGTAACAGCAGACGGACGAACGAACAGACGGCGGACGGACAAAGGTTAATTTATAGGACCTCAGTGGGGGAATTTCTTAAAACAAAACGTCATAAAACAAAAGATCTGACATTATTTGATTATTTTCAATGGGGAAAAAAATCGGGGTTAATTTCCCACCGGGGACGATATTTTGGACAATTTTTCCAGTGGGAGGGGTTTCCAGTGGGGCTGTGGCTGTGAGAAGGGGGTGTGCTATCAGTAAGCATATAAAAAGCTAATACGCAGGGAACGAGGTTGCTGGGTTACCAGACTCCTCGCTGCAAAATCCTTTACGCGGTCTTGTAAAATTCCGTAATCTAAACCTTTCAGATGTGAAAATCTTTCCCAAGATAGCTAAGTCAAAAACTTGTGCGCGAAAAATAAATTCCTAGTTAACTAACCAACTCAAAAAAAGGTTTTGTGAAAAAAATTCCGAGTTAGCCAACTCGAAAATTTTTATTGCGAAAAAAAAGATTCCAGTTAATTCTAACTCGAAAAATCTTTTTTGGAAAAGAAAAATCCAGTTAGAATTGAGTATACGTCATAATTTAATTTTTTATGACGTCATAATTTAGCCAAGGACACTTGTATAGCGTGTCCTTGATTTAGCTAACTCGAACTTTTCTAACTCGAATATACGGGCCTCTCTTCAGAGCTTTACCGTGTCGGAAGAAAATTTCTGTATCTGGGAGCCAGATAAGGGTAAACCATAGGCTACGATTTTATGTGAAATACACTTTGGTACAGGGTAATATACAAACTGTCGACCATCTACACTGTCGAACAACTGGGCTGTCGATTATGTGAACGATCACTTGTTCGACGCCCACTTGTTCGACAGTTTTGTCGAACAAGTGGGCGTCGAACAAGTGGGTGTCGAACAACTATAGATTGTCGAACAAGTGGGTTGTCGATCAAGTGGGTTGTCGATCAAGTGGGCGCCCATTTGTTCGACAACCCACTTGTTCGACAATTTTACAAATTTGTCGAACAAGTGAGTTGTCGAACAAATGGGTTGTCGAACATGTGACATATCACCGATTATTCATCTTCGGCTATCAAATCTAGTAAACTTGCTGAAGAAGAGTATGAAAGACTTCGGTGTGAAGAAAATATTTTGGAACCACTCTATTCATTCCCCCCCTCAGAAGAGAATCTGGTTTTGACTTTTCTAAATATCAGATCGCTCAGAGGAAAATCTGCTTCACTAAAGCACCATAAAGAAGTTTATGATTCTGACGTTGTTTTCTTTGCAGAGACTCAAATCAATTGTGATTCAAATATTGAAGAAGTGGAATACAACATGAAACCTTTTACAATGATCTTTAACAATGATACAGACAAATTTAAAAGCTTGGCGATTGGATACAAAGAATCTATCTCTATTCTGGAACACGAGCATGTATCTGGGTTTTCTCATTTAAAACTTAAGAAAAATACATACTGTGACAGGACTTTCAACATTCTTTTACTCTACCGCAGTCATCAAGAAACACTGACCTCTTTTTTTTCTAGTCTACACACAGTGCTATCTGAGTTTCCAGATATCGATATTATTTTTGGCGATTTTAATATTGACCTACTGAAAGAAAGTGAAGAAAAACGAAATCTATTATACTGCCTTCAAGATTTCAATCCACTCGTAGATTTTCCAACACATGTAGATGGAGGTGCCATTGATCATATTTTCCTCAATAGCTCCCTTAATGATGCCTTGGTGGATGGTCTTAAATTTTGCACATGCCTTTCAGATCACGATGTTTTGAAAATTGAAATTTTTTGATAGTTTTATGTTTTATTAATAGAAAACAGGGATTCTGATTTCCAATTTATGATACAATAGGGATGGGTGGGGGGGGGTGGGAGTCAAGGGACTCCTTTAAACGCAGTAGGCTTTTAAATGGCACAAGTTTGGGTATCTTCAAGAGTTTCAAGCTAGGACTTAAAAATACAGTCACTGACAACTTAGATATTTCAGTAGCTGCAAACTTATGCCATATAGAATCCTATCTAAACTTTCATTGTTAGGCACAAACCTCAAAGATTAAGGTAGTTTATTTTTGTATAATGAACGAAAGTGACATGTAATGGTCATTTTGATCATTCATATAAAAATAGAGAGTTCTTTTATCACCATACATACAGTGAAATCTATGTTTAAATATTCTCAACTAAAGGCTTGTCGCTTGTCTTATTTAGCTGCTTAAATTTTGAGATATTTTCCAAGAATATAAGAGGCTTTGTGATAGGTCATACATGAAATAAAAAGATATGTTTTATTTGAATGAATTTATAAGATGCTAAAATTAGTATTTAGTTAATATTTTTGTAGAGTTTGTCTTTTGTTATACTGAATTTTAATAGGAATAGAAATCACTTGTGAGAAGAAAGGCCTGAGACTTCACTCTTTTGAAATTTTGTTAACATTAAATTTTCTTTTGATGCTAATAAAATTCAGTCCTGGTAAAATGGACTAAACAATATTGTTCAATGTTTAGAAAAGCATTTCTTGATTATGTGTTTCTTTCCTTTATTAATGAAGCATTTATTACAGTCGATAAGATTTTTTAAGATTTTTTTTTAGAATTTTTAAATTATTGAAATAAACTTGTGTTATTTTACTATTCTAGTTTTGTATTATTTCTTTGTTTACTGATTTGATTTTTTCATTTAGAATGTCTTATTTTAGTCAAAACTTATATTCTGAAACCTACTGTAAAAATATAAATGAATTGATACTTTTCATGCACCACAGAATGATAATGAACAATGATTAAAAATGATATTTAACTTTAATAGAACAATAAATAAATATGGACAAAAGTGATATTATTGTTGGTGTTTTTCATGGTGAATTTGGATCAAATTTATTTCAAAGTCGTCATTCGGTATGATGTCACCCTCGACAGAAACGTATGGGAATAATACCTTGTCAATTATAAATCATGTTTTGGATATTGAATTGCATTATAATCGTGAGTATAAACAAAATTTAACTATTCAATTTCTAGTCATCTTTTTTCACTATGAAGAAATTGGAAAAATGGTTTTGAAAATTTCATAAGGGTATAAGGGTCCTTTTTGTTCCGAACATACATCTTGAAATTTCTGTCTGCAACTTTTGATAAATTAAATCTTAGCTTAGTTGGGAGAGTAATCGCCCGCCAAGCGAGAGGTCGTAGGTTCAATCCCCACTCGATTCGTTACCTTTGAGAGAATTGGGAAGTACATAAGTGCGGAATCTATCGACTCTTATAAACGTTTATTTTCTTTTATCAAAAATCCTCTAATTTAATTGTTTGTTTTTTTCATTTTAAGCTTTACACTTGGATGCACATTCATTTGTCACGAAAACTCAGCAAAGTCGAATACATATTACACGTTTATTAATCTTCACGAATCGTTATTCATTCTTCATGATAAACATGCTGCATAAAGTTAAAAACAAATATCAAAATAAAGGTCGGATCTTGATCAAAATGTTGGGAAAAAGTCATACTGCTTTACCTTTCTCCCGATAACGGTGTATCCTGTATCCTGTTAACGATATATCCTGTATCCTGATTATGATGTATCCTATTTATGCTGTACCCTGTTTACACTATATCCCGCTAAAGTTGTATGCTATTTACGTTTTATCATGTTTACGTTCTATCCTGTTTGCAATGTATCATGTTACGTTTCTGGTTTTAGCATCACTGGTGAATGTTCTCATGATTGTACCTTTGAATTTGATTGTACTTTTGGATTAACGGAATTGTATGTTTTGTGGATGATTCAATGTTTGTTATCAGACACTATTTTGCATGGAGAATAATGGACATAAATTTTCACAAAATGATATGATTGTGTAAAGTTTTATTTCGGAAAAATAGAAGTGGTGCATATTTTTTGTTTTTATGGGAATAAATGAAAGTTGTTAGAAACCTTTCATTACTTATTTTTACGAATGGTTACATTTTTGTTAGAACTTGACTTGTGAAAATATTATATATTTATTATAATAGCTGTTCAAAAAATGCTTGAACTAAAAAATAAACAAAAAATACCATTGAAATACATTTACATTATTTGCTTCCTTTGTGATAGCTATTGAATTGATCAAGGACACTTGTATAGCCAATTGATTCAATTTTTGGGCAAATCTTTTTGAAATTTTTTAAAGCTTTTTTAAAAAGCTTTCTCGCTATTTGAGGCTTTTGCGGAGGAAATATTTATCCGCATCTTTGCGGCTCTTGTTGATTCATAAAATTGTGTACGAGATTTATTTTAGTGATTTGCCCCTCGTAGAAACCAATATAGTGTGTAATAAGTTTTTTTTAATTAGCTAGGACCACACCTTGTTTTAAAGAGATACGGCGAGTGTTACGATATGACACAATATTTATCAAAAAGAGTAAAAATACAACATCCGTTTTTGAGTCCGTTTTGCGTCTAAAAAAAAAGGCTGGGCTCAATTTTCTTGTTTTCTTAAGCAAATTTTGTATCACACAATTCTTTCGTTTCAGACCAAGGAGAATTAATTTACTATCCAGAATCATTCATTCATTTAGAATATGAAAGAAAAATAAAGGGAAACCGCGTCAAAGTAGGGACACCTTTTTAAAGTGCGGTGTCCTTTCTAAACACGGACTGTGGTAAGAAAAATTTAAGCCCAATGCATTCTTTTATAATCTTATTGAATTAAGGTCTGTAGCATATCTGGAAATGATTCCAGATGGATATATTGAAATGACGCATTTTTGATTTTCGATGACATTTATTCTTGACGTTATCGAAACTTCCACATTTTTTAAGGGGATTCACCTTCGTTGATATTCAATCGAGACAGACTTGTATTTCCGTTTGATAGAATATCAGAGATTTATCTAATGTATGCGGTAAACATTGACTGAAAAACAGGTTTTTTTGCTTATTTCTAATCCAAAGTCTCTGATTAGCGCACAATCCCTTTTACAGAAGAACTTCGGTAATCATAACTTTATCCAATTCTTTCCGTGGTGGTGCCTTTAAATCTTTCTGATACTGCTTCAAGTCTTTTTAAAGGAAATTATCTGAATCAAAATGTTCGGGTTGTACTGCTATGAGAAGTCCTAAATCAAAGAGTTTACAAAAACCTCAGATGAGCTCTAAAAATCTAGAAACCTGATCTCTTTTACACACCACCGATAGCGCTGTAGGGAGATAAGTTGTGTTCTAGATTGTCAATTGAATTGTTCTACTGCTGTCCCCCTATTTTCGGCTCGAAATGTCAAGGTGCATTTCAAGTGTGTCATTGTTTTAGTACCTAACGCTATCAAAAATATAAGTCTGTTTTGAAAGCTTCTCGAAACCGAAACGACTTTGGTTGGAAAGAACAACAACAAAATCGCGGAGCACAATGTCTTTGCTTGATTTTATTCTATCAGAAAAAGCTGGCTGAGAGGTTGTTTGAGTGCAAGTGCAAAGTCACCAAGTAGTTTTCTTTAGGAGTTGGCGGAAGAGCAGAATCGGCTCTTTTTTTCGGACGGAATGGCGGAATTTGACGAAAATTTTGACGGAATCTCGGAAATTGAGTTGAACAATTTTAGTGCAGAAAACGGAATTTTGCAAAATGTCTTTCGGAATTTCGGAATTTGGCGAAAATATTCGAAACCCGCGGAATTTTTGACAAAAATCTTGAATTTCAAAGGAATTTTCGGTGGTGGAATTTTGGTCCTTTTATAGACGGTTTGACGGAAATTTGGAAGAAAATTAGCGGAATTGCAGAGTCGGGTACTCCCTGAAACTCTTTAGAGGGAGCTGATTTTCAAAATGATTTTTCATTTTGGTTGAAAAAGCCTAAAGAGTTGGTAATTAGTGATTTCGAAACATTTTAATCTGAAGACTTCAATACTCGCTTTAAGTAAGTATAACTTCTAAATCTTTTATCTTCAGCTATCATTGTTGAATAATTCTTTGATGAACATAAATTTTGTTTTTGTTTGATTCTTAATCGTGTAATTGGGAAAAATATATATTTGAACCATGGAGGTATAAAGAAAAACAGGAGTAGAATGTGTCGGTAATTGGTCATTAAAGTCTTTTGATTTCTTTTTAAAATGTATCAAAAGAAATTCTGAGCTCGCCCGATGAAATAAGACTTTTTAGTGGAACTCAAGTTTGCTCTGAACATTCTAATTATCAGAATTGAAGATTCTAGCCTTTTAATATACCGGGTGTGTCAAAAAACGCCCCTATTTTAAAACCTTTAACGTACATTTTTCTATTCAATTGAGCTGCTTTAATTTTTTTTGTGAGTATTGTACATTTTATTTCCAAACATTTCTCAAACTTTGGCAGAATTACCTCAAATGAATTTAAAGTTATAAATATTCTCGTAAGATCACTTTTTGTGTTGTTCACATAAGCATTAATTGACGTCAAAGAAGACGTCAAACATTTACATTCTAGCTGTCCTATGTCCATCTGTAAAAACCGTTTTAAAGTGTAATTTAAGTTTTAGCTAGATGTAGAAAGGGAATATTACTACTAAGCCAAAATTCTTTATTGTCAAACTTATCTTGTTTTGAAATTAAAGGGGTTTAGGGCATCTTTTTGCAGTGTTATCGTAACATCTCAAGGTGTTCAAGGCAATTTAAAACATTTCTTAGCAAAACAAAATTTCATCAATTCGTTTCATTTCCATTATTTAATCAATCATATTATTCCACAAGCTCTGTTCTGCTTCTTTAACTTTTTGCAAAACACTTGAATTGAAAACCTTAGGATTTTGCTGTACCAAAGACTTATAACCAAAACAAGACGTCTAAGCGCATAATTATGCAAAATTATCTCATTGTTCGAACAATAAAAATAAATTTCCTTTGATCCGCACGTTAGTTGCCGACAAGATTCAAAAAAATGGCCGCCAAAACTCGAAGCCCACCAAATTTAGAACTACTTGTCAATGTAATTTTGCTAATTATGGTCTAATTATCATGAAATATGTCAACAAATTGGATTGGTTTGATTTTAGAATAATTATTCTTTCCATTTCTGCTCTTTGAACCTTGAACTTTGGCCAGAAGGAAGGAATTTCGCAAAAACAAGATGGCTGACTGGTTTCTGAGTATTTGCTATAATGACCCAAAGAATGGCTTTGAAATACTATGTTAGAGAATTTTTTGATGATTAAAAATAGTTTTCTAGCATTGTAATATGACCAAACTTTAAGTCCATACCATTCTTTTTTGTGGCCTGGCTCTTTTCAGACTGGCCTGGCTCAATGTTTTTGTGCTATTTTTTGTGAACTGTCAGACTGTGTTTTGTTGGAAATTAAGGTTTTCAGTTAGTTTACCTGGCTTTATGTTTGTTCAGATGAAAAGTATTCGGTTTAATATCGCTCATTTGATTTCGATATAACTTTTTTCAATTTATTTAGGTGTAAAATATATATATTATAAAAAAACATCAAAATAATCAACCATAAATTCTGTATATATCCTGCTCCTTAGGCATTTCAAAAACAGATGGGCGACTTCAAATCAAGGATATCTTCAACAAACAAGATGTATTGTGATTAGAATTGAAATATATACATCTAACACCCAATGCTCAAAAATATTTTGTCGCAATGATGGCTTTTGAATCATAACTTTAATTTTCTGGCTATTTTATTATAACACCGAATCAATTTGTCACTGGATGGATTCTTTGGATATCTTGATATATATGGCTTGGCTGGTAGACTTGGTAGATTAGAATTATCAACAGCGATGATGAAAAGATTGCTACTAACACTAACAATATTTGGAATATCTTAAAATTTGGATAATGTATTGTTCACACTGTCACTAGAGACTAGCTCACAGCAGGCTACAAACTGAAATTGTGAGGGTTATCGCATCAGTATATATATGAAAATATTTGGTACCCCAACCGTGAAATTGGGATGTATGTCATTTGTAGAAAGTGGACTAAAATATACAATTGATTATGCCTGGGTCATTGACTAAATAAGCGCCATCTGCCACCTCATGGACAGAATCTGAGATTTACAAAAATAACGTACATTCAATTGGCTAAAAATGGAAAGAGTATTGAAAGCTTGGATATTACTTTTAAAACAGTGTGCCAGATTTTTAATTTGGCAAGACTGGTTTCTGGCAAATGCAAAAAGTATTGCTTGTAGATAATCTTGAACAAATCTATATAGATGAATTCTTTGGCTAGGTAATTTTAACAAATTATAGAAAGCAAACAGAAGCAAACTATATAAATTAATCAGTCAGTCATCATAATGAAATTAATTTTGAGAGGTAATTTTGGAGGTAGTTCTTAATATTGTGAAATGCTCTGACTGTTAATACCAAAATTATTTGTTTGTGTAACTATTTTAATGTAGCGTAAGGGACTTATTGTCTATACTTTGTCATCTAAGTATCATTTTCAATCGTCAATTAATCCTCAGAAAAAATTAAATCAGGTCATCTATTTTCGAAAGAATTGCCTATTTTTGTCTATTATTGTATTGTGTATTTGAAAATTGTTTTTTGTTTGTTTCTCAGTATTACCAAACAATAAATTAATGATTTTGTATTTTTTGATTAGATTGTGTTATGCCAGTTAACTAGGGTCCTGGTTAAAGATATGTTACATGCATGAGTTACTTTGTTCATTTGTGTCGAGACATTTTTTTTACAAATCTCTAGACTGATAGTTGTTAACAAAAATTACAAGTATTTTTGTGATTTTGGTCTTGATTGGAAATGGTTGACAAATTCTGAAAATTTTCAAATACCTTGAGGGAACCTTTTCTGGTGGGAACTAATTTTGGCAGGCAGCGAATATCCTAAATTTTTTTAATTTTGGTCGGAACTTATTTTGGTGAATAGTGAATTTTTTTAATTTTGGCGAATGACAGCGTAAGTCTCTTCTATTTTGCCTTATTTTGAGCAATTTTGATGAATTTCAGGGTTATTTAGGCAAGGAAACAAAAAATTTAATTTTGGCAGGAACTTATTTTGGCGAGTGAGCAAAATATTTAATTTTGGCAGGAACAAACTTTGGCAAATTTTGCCTAAATTCCCAAAATTAGTTCCCTTAAAGGTACTTATTTTCTAAATAGGAGATGATGAGTCAAAACAATCCCATCATTTTTCATTAAATTTTTCACATTTTTATGGTGAAGAATGTCTTATTCATATGTTTATTTATAGTAACTATGAATGTTAATCTAAAGAACAAGAGAAAGATACCGGGTGACCCACGAAAAAGTTCGGACGTTTCTCGGCGTCTTGAGGCCGAACAAATGTCCCTAAGTGCTTGGAGTTTTATTATTTAGAAAGTAGATATCCTAACTTAAAATCCGAGCCATTACTTTTTAAATTTGACGCACAAGTTCCCTAGTTATGAGCTTTGAAACTCAAAATTCACTTTTCGGAAAGTGTAAAAAACAGGTAAAAAAGGGGTATCAAATTAGGTATTTTTAGACGTTTTTGATATACAGTTTTTGAGAAAATTCCTTGAAAGTGCCAATTTTGATAAAAACTAGTCTTGGTTTAAACAAAAACTACTTTAAAAGGTGTTTTTAATAATTATTAATGTCATAAAACTCGTTAAATAAGTCAATTTATAAAAGATTTTCTAATTGATTGCATTAATTTAATACCTCTTTTTTACGTGTTTTTTACACTTTCCGAAAAGTGAATTTTGAGTTTAAAAGGTCATAAGTAGAGAACTAGTTGGTCAAATTTAAAAAGTGATAGCTCAAATTTTAAGTTAGGATATCTACTTTTTAAATACCAAAATTCCGAGCACTTTGGGACATTTGTTCGGCCTCAAGACGCCGAGAAAGGTCCGAACTTTTTCGTGGGTCACCCGGTATATACATGACATAAATCCTATACCCCCCCCATGTTGAAAGCATATAAGATGAGATCAACACCCGTTGAGACCATGTAAGATGATGTCAACATAAGAAAAAAAAATAACACATATCATGTCATTGTTCCACCCGTACGCCGGGTAAACTGTCAGTAATGACGTGCAAGACGTCAAGCAACAAGGAGTGTCCCTCAGAAATGAAACAAAGCTAGCGAGTAAATCATGAACGTTAACGTGTCAGATCGCAAAGGATCGTTCGTAATAACAAACAAATATAACTCGCGTAAATAACCAAATCATCAATGTAGTTCAAGACCAGGTTCCACTCTCTGGTTCATATCTTGGGGGTGGTCTTGTTGTACGACGGGGACGAGACAATGCGACTGAGTCCCCGTTGGGTGGAGTTACAGTTCTCCTATCACCCTCGGTTTGAATGTTAGAGGGTGGTGAATCACTCACAATCGACGTTGAAGAATCTTGGTCACCCTCAATAAACGTGGAAAGTGGTACAGAAGTCGTGGTCTCTGCCGTGATCGGGACAGGTACCTCGGAGGTTCTATGCAATGGTTGACGTAGTGGCGGGTTGTCAACTCTCATAGGTGTTGTGGGTCGAGCGATGGTCGAAGTGATCGGTGTAAATTTGCGTAGAAATCGACGGTTTCGTAGAGTGACACGACGGGAACCATCAACCTTGACAACGTATTGGTCGTGATCTTTAACCTCGACGACGACACCCGATCTATCCCATTTTGTAGGATGGTTTCCATGTTGATTCTGGACAAGGACGTAGTCGCCAACGAGCAACGGTCGTAGTTGGCGGGAAGATCGGTTCAAGCGTTCTGATGACCGTGAAAACCGAGTGAGCATCGCCTCCTCTTTCTTGCTCCAAGCGTCGCGCCATGTTGGACGGATGGAGGGGTGGTGTACATCGGGAGACGATTTACGAAGGAGAAAGCGTCACGTAACGGCTTGTCAAAGATAATTTCAGCGGGGCTGATCTTGCAGTCGGTGTCGGGTGTGTTCCTCATCTGAAGGAGAGCACGTAGGAAACGATCGTTGTCAAGAGAACCGTTCGGGTCGATATTCTCCGTGAGAAGACGTTTGCACTTCTTAACCGCTACCTCTGCGCGACCGTTGGACTGGGGAAAGTAAGCCGATGAAATACGGTGACTCACTCCCCATTTCTTCAAGAACAATTCAGTTTCATGTGCGGAGAATTCTGGGCCGCCATCACTCGACAGCTCCTCAGGTACACCGAATGTGGCGAAAAGAGAGCGTAACGCAGTGATGAGTCCCTTGGCACCAGATTTATTGCTACCGTGTAGCGAACGATAAACTTCAACCCATCCAGATAGTCGATCTCCGGCGAGTAAATAGTGGGAACCAGCATAAGAGAAGAAGTCAGCGAATATCATCTCGAATGGAGTGGACGGTGTCGATGGTGGGGCTGCAGGCATGGCCGCTTGGGATGGAGCATTTCGGTTGCATTGGGTACAGTTGGCACGTGTTGCACTGATATCTCTTGACATACCGGGCCAGAAGACAGTGGATTGAGCTCTGGATGACATGGCAGATACTCCTTGGTGTGCTGAGTGAAGTATCGAAAGGACGGTTTCGCGAAGAGATGGTGGAACAACAACCCGATCTTGATAAAGCAATACATCATCCAATATGTAGAGAGACTCGCGATATCGCCAGTACTCGGATATTGTGGCAATTTCGTCAGGTTGGATTTCCTCGAAGCCAGACTGTATGTGCTTCAGCAGGAGGGAAAGCGATGGATCTTTAGCTGTCTCAACAATGATCTGGTCCCAGCTCATGTTGAAGGTAGCGTTGGTATCAGCACGAATGGCCGCATTAATGGCATCTTCTACCTGGTCAGCAAAAGTCAATAATCCAATGACAGCCGATGGATAGCGTGACGTGGCGTCGGATGCAAGGTTCGTTTTCCCTGGTAGATGATAAATCTTGAAGGACCATGGCAGTGTTCGCTGTTTCAGCCGAAAAATTCTATCGTTCGTAATCTCGTCGAGCGTTCGATCTCCGAGGATCTTCACCAAAGGCTCATGGTCGGTTACAACGATAAGCGAGGGGCAGCCCTGTGTGAAATACTTGGACTGTTCGAGCGACCAAGCGACAGCTAATGCCTCACCTTCGACAGGTGCGTAGCGTTGTTGTGTTGTTGACAAGAAACGAGATCCTGCAAGTACAATCCGCCATCCTAGTTTGCAGCAATCTGGTGTATCGGTTGGACATTCACAATGTTGCTGATAGAGGAAATAGCCGATACCTTTACGGGACCAGTCAGGACGGATACAGGTCTTGCGGGTTGGGTCGAAAATGGTAACACCTTCGTTTATGGCTTGGATGATCGACTCCTTGGATTGTCGGAAAGCAAGATCGAGCTCGGGAGACCACTGAAATTGTACACGTGGACTGAGGAAAGGTCTGAAGGGTTCCATATAATCACGTAGTTGGGCGTAATTTGACACTTGGTTTACAAGACCGAACCAGCTGCGGATGTCGGTGATTGATTTCGGTGTCGGAAAATTACGTATTGCATCAGTGTATTTCGGGAGTGGTTCAATGGACGTATCTGTAATTCGGAAACCTGCAAAGTCCACAGTACGTTGGGCAAATTGAAACTTGTCTGGGTTCATCGTAATTCCTGCTCTACCAGACGTGGTAAGCATTTCTAAGGCTCTCCACCAATGTTCCCTGAGAGAAGCGTCATAATGAAGAACGTCGTCAGTGACACGCTCCTTCCTTTCAAAGTCCGATAATATCTGATCAAATCGGCGGTTGTATCCGTCGCCGGACCCGGAGAACCCTTGGGGTGTAGCACGATACCTCCAACGACCGTAGGGTGTAATGAACGTGGTTAGATGCTTGTCTGACTCGCGAAGAGGGACGCTATGGAAGCCGTTCCATGCGTCGTTTACGGTCTTCCAGGTGTTGGGTGGTACACGTCTAGCAGCCTGGAATGGAGATGCAGTGGGGAAAGTTTCTCGTTGGCAATGTTTGTTCAGAGGAGATAAATCAACAGTCCTCCTGGGGGAGCCGTCATGTTTTCGTGTGACGACCATGCGGTGGCACCATGACACTGGTTCACCATATGGCACTTTTTCAATAACGCCAAGTGCCTCGTCTCTCAAAAGGTCCTTGTGCACTTGGTCTTGCCAATGGATTGGGATGCTTGCAGGAGTGTGAACGGCTTTGGGAATTGCGTTCTCCTTCAAGTGGATTTCAACAGGTGGCCCCTCTATTTTCTCGAGGGTCTGATGAGGACAGGTGTTAAAAGTGGAAGAAGCGAAATGTTCTAGAATCCACTTTTTCATCTTGTCATTGTTTTCAGGCACGCAATCGAACGGTAACTCTTTGGGCATTTCTGGAACGGGTGTGCGAGTACGACAGGAGCAACTCTTTTCCTTGATGGAATCGATATCAACGGTGCTCGTGGTGTGACCAACTTGATCGATCGATGACAACGGTTTAATGGAAGGAAAGTCTCTCGGGACTATACCCAGTTCCATCATGTTCTCCAGCGAAAGGTAGAATCCCTGTGCCTGCCGACTGATATAAACCATAGTGGAGCAGGACTGCTTGGAGCCGTCTGATGCGACACCCTCTAATCGAACGCAAGCAGCTCCTTCAACGGTTATGGGTGACTTGTTTGCAGCCATGAGGTTGATGTTAACGGGAATCAAATCATTTTTCGTGAAGCCAAGTGACTCGAATTCTTTCAGCGACCAAAGACAAGACTGAGCACCGGTATCGGCCAGTGCTGTGATTTTGGTAGGAGCGACGTTAGGGCATCTTTTACTGAACTGTTTATAATCAGATGACAGAACAGATAATAAGAGTTCTACCCTAGGGTGATTTTTGAACTTCGACTTCCGCCACTGGCCCTTGGTAAATATACTGTGAGGTGAAGCAATTGCATTTTGGTCGGCAACAGAAGTGGGATCTGATCCTGCAGTGGTGATTCCTGATACTTGACTAAACATGGTACCAACACCGGCAGTATTTGATGCGTCTGGCTTGGTCGGCGGATTGGAATTGGTTTTATCTTGGCGACGTTGGATACGGTAACATTCGATGCAGAGCTTATGAGGTTTCTTATTGCGACCATTTCGACCTTCACTGAAACGCAGGAATGGCTTCTGGCATCCAGGGCAAGGAACAGGAATGTCGGTCTGAGGTGTTTCGACTTGTTTCGACCTGTTGCGACGATAGGAAGAGGATGATACACTCCCAACTGGCAGGGGAAGCGCATCGCGTGCCATCTCCTTGCTTTCAACAAGTGCGATAATGTCATTGATAGGTGTATCTAGTATGTCTTTCACACCTAGTATCTCTCGACGAATATCAGAATCTACAATACCCGCTATCAAAATATCTCTAATAATTGAATCCGTGAAATCAACAGTGTTATTGCAGGTACATTTCGTCTTATAATTACAAGTCACTGCCTTTCCTCTGACACGAGAGGCAAATATACGAAATTGTTCATCACGCTGTTGAGTCATGTTCATCAGCTCGGTCCTGGTGACACAAGTGGCAACAGCAACAACGGCAAGTGATCTCATTAGCGCCAAAAGTTCATTAGTGGGACGATTCATAATTCCCGGATTCGAGCGAAGAAGACTATCTCCAAGTGCCTGGCTGGCACATTGGAACAGTTGAGTCGAGCAATCATTTGGGTCAAGACCCGATCCATTCACAAATGCATCCCAGCGGTGAATAAATAAGTTCCAATCCTCCTGGTTGAGGCCGCTATCCACTTTGGGCCGATCCAACTTTGGTCCAGGGGTGACAGGTGTGCGACCACCCATATGAATCGTGCTGTGTGCAGAAAGAAGGGTGCATGCGACATTCTCTGATGATCCCGCTGGTGTCTTGTAGTTACAACCAGGGATTGGACATTGCAATTCATCCATTAGAATAAGATTAACATGAAGAATGTCTTATTCATATGTTTATTTATAGTAACTATGAATGTTAATCTAAAGAACAAGAGAAAGATATATACATGACATAAATCCTATATATGGTACTGTAATTTTTATCAAAAGGTGTCATGAAAAAGTGAAATGATCAAACAGGCATTAAAAATAACAGGAGACTTGTTAAAATTTTATGTCAGAATCTCCTCAAAAGTTTGGATCAAAATATTGAAAATTGAGTGAAAAAAAATTCTTTAATTTTTCAATTCAATTATCAGTCTTTGACCCAAACATTGATTCTATCTTTTCAAAACAATATGATTAACAAAAATTTTTAGAATAAAAAAAGCTTATACACTGGGCAGTATCTTTGTTTAAAAGAAAAATTTATAACTTTTAATAAAATAAGGTCCATAAAAGGCTCTAACTAGTCTTGGGTACCTAAATAAATGGGGTTTGGAATAAGCCAGATAGGAGAATTTATTTATTAGCGGGGGAGGGGAAGCTTATTAGGTACCCAAAAGTACAGTTTTATATCGTAGATATAGTTTTAGTAAAATAGGGTTTAAAAAATGTTTGTATGTCATTCAAGTCCATCGTAAAATATCACGATTCCCTCTAGTTGAGTTTCTACTACCATGATTATTTCTTCATTCCATTATCGATATTAACACATATAGGTATATTAAAATAGTCAATCAACATCTTGTATATATGTACTATGTCATTCAAAATACCAAAAATATTCTCAAGTTTCCAATCAATTTAATTGAATGTCAAGAGTATGAATTCAATAAGATTGGGTTAATCATTCCACCATTTATGAAATCAGCCTTTTTAGAGTTTCATATATCTGCAAGTTTTGCAAACACCAAAGTTAAGTAGAAAAGTGATCAGCCATAATAAATGATAAACATTCACAACATATTAGTTCTTTGACTCGCTTTAACTCATCTGTCTTTTGGTACTGTAGGCCAGGTCGTCCTCAAAAGTTTAAAATTGTCCTAAAGTCTTTGAAGCTCATCATTTGATCATCTTTGAGTACATCTTTCTGGTTTCCAATAGTTGTTGACGATCAACTGTGAATATAGAAGGCAGTTTTGATGTTGATATATCAGGCTGTCGGGTTTCCTTTAGCACTTGAGGAGAGGAGCCCATATCATAAAACTTCAATTTGTATCTTTCTGTTACGAAGATGATTTGATTGCCAGTAAAACATTTTCACATTCATTTAGATTAGAACGAAGTCAGAGTTTCTAATTTTCTAATCAAAGTTTTTCTGCTTCAGCCATTTTGAAAATTTCGACGAAAATTCTGAGAAATTAGTAATATTGATTATTTTTGCTGACTCGGCAAAACAATTGTTTTTATTGCTGACGCGGCAAAATTGATTGTTTTCGTTCACTAATTATGCGGAAACCCTGTAGATATAGTTTATTGTATTAGAAGAACAATAACACGCTATCTGATGAGATCTAACTAAGGTGAAACAATGGTTAGACGTCTTGTTTTGGTTATAAGTCTTTGGCTGTACAAAATGTAATAATAACATCGGTTCATTTCTGCACCATTAACGATTTAAAAGTCTTTTTTTTGTTGTCGCAATTGACGTTAAGAAATGGCTTGGTTGGAACTAGCTAGAATCTATCAAATATTGACCTTGGAACAAAACTTAACCTATGAAATGAAAAAATTAATTAAATAAAATTTCGTCCATGAAACAAATTTATGTTTATGTTCCATTTTGTTATCCGTTCAATTTTTTTTCGAGAATATATTTTTTCAAGCCAAAAAATGAAAAAATCTTTATAAGCACACACGATTTTAGACTCTTTTTGTAGACGTAAAGTCGCTGGAGAATTTTGGAGGAAAGTATCAAGCAATTGAGTTCACCTTAAAGAAAACATTAATCGAAAAATCTTATTATTTGACGAGGGATTGCCAAGTTTACAGGCCTTTTTTTAGTCCAAATATTTTCTTACACTGATGTCAGAAACAATGAATCTCGTCTCATCTAATTTCTAAAGCTTAAATGAGCCACTAAGATTTCATCAATAGATAAAAGAGCTCATTAAAAATGCACGATATATGAGATTATGAGCATGCATACAACGTAACTTTTTTAATCGTAGGGCGAGCTTGGTTACAATAGCATACTTCTCCTGTTTCTTTATACCTCCATGTTTGAACACAGAATAATGCTTGTAGGCCTTGTAAGCCTCCACACTGATTAAAGTTCATTAATCGGTCTTTTATTTCCTTAGGATATGAAGTAGCCTTGGTATCCAGACAAAAAAATTTTAGAAAAAAAACTCTCACCTCATCATACAAAGTTTCTAAAATTTTAGAGTCTGGTGCAACTAAAAAGGTCTGGTACAGTTTGAATGACACAGTTTGTGAGTGAGCCCTTGTTGACGAGAATCTCAAAAAACTTTGGAAACCCAGGCAGACACACATAATTACCGTGTGATCAGGTAACCTGCATCAGTGGAGACTAACATGTATAGCCCTCAAATGAATGACCTGGCTGGTCATTTAAATACAAAGCTAAATCAAAACAAAAATGGTAGAGTAGAGCTGCAAGTGGAGCTGCGTAGTTGTATTTCAATGACCAGCCAGGTCATTCATTTGAGGGCTATGCATGTTAGCCTCCACCGATCTGACGGTGCTTAACATAAAACCTCTTTTACATACCGTGAAAAGCACAGCACAAGATCTTGGATGAGCGTCATAGTCAGTCTAGCACATCCTTGCAATTGCACGGGGTTATTCGCGAATGCGATCGGTTGCAAATGCAACGGGTAGAAAACGAAAGTGACGTAATACCCTTCGCAAATGCATCGGGTAAATATAACCAGTTGTAGTTGCACGGGGTGAAGATTTTGGAGAATTTGAAAAACGAAGATTTTAGGGATTAATCTTATTCAAAAGAATTTTTTTATATTGCTTGGGTAAAGAAACAAGGAGAGGGGGGATATCATAGGGACAAATGCTTTAAATATCTATTTTTGGAATCAAAAAAGACCTTTTTTCTGACAACGCCTATGAAATAGCAGATTACACCGCGCGACGAAAATACCACAAAACATGATCCGGACTTCAAGGGAATAAATGATGTGTTACGAGATTGGATAAAAAATTCATAATATCTTGGAAATCAATATTGCGTATTGGAATTTTCAAGTTTCTACAATGTCATTTTCGAGGTTAGTTAAATATCTCAATTTTAAAATATCTCAATTTTAACAACCGTAATTAATTCCTCTGTAAGTCCATTTGGGAATATGCATGGAACACTCTCGCGTTTTAACTTTAACGTATTTGATTTTATATAT
The DNA here is from genome assembly GCF_902728285.1 of Clytia hemisphaerica. Taxonomy (NCBI): domain Eukaryota; kingdom Metazoa; phylum Cnidaria; class Hydrozoa; order Leptothecata; family Clytiidae; genus Clytia; species Clytia hemisphaerica. The sequence continues at coordinate 61,456 of NW_027104387.1, read as the reverse complement.
GTAATTTTCCTTTGATAGTTCAATGGTATTGTTATTATGATTAAGAAGAAAGACCATTGCATTATGCAAAAGAACTATTAAGAAATATTTTCAGAGGCTGTCTAACTGCAATTTTTTAAACTTGTATTTGTATATCCTTTTTGTAAGGGAAAGAAAGTTTATCAAAGGACATAAAATGTTGCGTATCAGTCAATGCAAACTCTCTTTCAAAAGGTTTCACTCATTAGCTATAAAATATTGTCTGTAAATCAAAGTCATACCCCTCTTCTAAAGATCCGTTAGGATTTTTTCCAGTAAGTAGAGGTAAAAGGCACGAACAAAACTCGATGGGGGTTGATAACGGGTTAATATTCTTATGCACTTTAATAGTTTGGGATATTAATTCCATTGTATTTTAAGTCAGATGAAAGGTGGCGGGGATGGAAAAAAGCACATATCTAGCAGAAGTCTGCCAAAATTGATATTTTCAAATTTCGCTGGGCTGCGAATTTTTATTTTTTAATGACGTCATCGTTTTATGACGTCATTTTGCCTTATTTCCTTAATATCTTCTGATATATTAATATTCAGATATAGGTTGTGACCTTTTTCTTTATCAGTTTTTCACGTCAGTTTTTCATGCTCTTTCGAATGGAACAAATAATTTTCAATTTTGACGACTTTTTATTTTAGTTTCCATAGTAACCAATGACGTCAATTTCCATGGCAACAGGTGGTCACACCCGGCCCCACCTCTCAAATCTTGATCTTCTACATTCAAGGAACAATATTCAATCGTAAAATACCTTTGTGGGCCCTTTGCACAAGCTGCTGCACACGGAAAGACATAGTGGCCTCTACTACAACTCGGTTTCTTATAAAAGAAGATATCTATTTTCCAAACTGATGTGGTGCAGTCCTTTTCACCTGCTTTGCGGTGAGATCAATCTAAATCCAAAAGGATGATTTGTACGGTAAAACGTACAGTCCAGAGCAACAACCCCCGTCTCAAGTTATTCAAAAATGTGTCGAACTTAAAATAAGTACAAAACGATTCACTTGAGTAATTGAGCACTTCTTTATTCTCAAATGATTCCCTATACGACTATAAATCTGGATGAAAAATATATGTACACATACACATAAACATATATTTCGTCGGAAGTGTGTGTGTGTGTATGTCTATTTGTGAATTTCGAGATGCCACGAACCGCAATACAGCCACCAGAATCGTGTGATTTGTTTAATGACAAAGGCGAGAAGATTGAGCTGAAATGGAGAAATATCGATGTAGAGTCGAGAAAATCTAACAAATGGATCGAAGACTCTGATGATCGCTCTGCATCACGTCGGTTACACACTTCCGGGATACATAGAAAACAATATGCTCTGAAGAAATGCACCGGTACGAGGAAATCTGTTTTATGGTGTCTTGATTAAACCTAAACTGATGTTATAGCCTTAAGTTTTCATTACCAGTATATCCGTGTATTTATTTACAAAATTTTTTTGTAGTTACAAATTTCATTTTTTTCAGGCGACGATACACTACTTGTCCGTCGTAATCACCAGGGACGTGTAAACTACTGGACGACGGACCAAGCCTTAACATGGAATGCGGACGCTCCAGTAGCCGAACCAACAGCTGCCGGCAGCTCAAAAATAAATGATATTCCTGCCTTTGCAGTACTAGCAAGGTTGTCTCCGCGAAAGAATTTCGCTGGGCAAACAGGAGCAAAAAGAAAATCACCTAACAACAAACAAGATCAAATTTGTCAGGTGTGCAAGCTCAAATTTGAGTCAACAGCAGACATCGCCACTGATTCTCCTTGGATGGGATGTTCCTTTACAACAGCGGCTGATAAAAAATGCTCTTATTGGGTACATGTCCATTGCAAAGGCTTCCCTGACATGACAGAAAAAGAGGCGGAAAAGATAAATTTTTTTTGTGAGTTGCACAATCCAAAAAAACATGGTATTCGCAAGCCAAATGTGCGAACTAAAAAGGGGAAAAAGTAGGAAACTTTTTAACCGCTGTTGATTGTGTTTTTAGCGACTTAGAATAGTTTTTGGTTTTAACATACTTTATAAAAAATCCATTTCGTTTTTTTGGACACATTTGCTTCCCTACAGATGACATACAAAAGTCTAGCGAAACTGCTTCTCGTTGTAAACTTAATAAAGTAGTTATTTATTTTTGATATCGTATTTATGTTTTTGAGAGTTACAGTATTGTATTTACAACAAATACATACTTTATAAAGGAGTTAGGAGTTAACTGTCTACAGAAAATATCAAAATTCTATTTATTCCTCTTCTCTGCACGTATTTTCAATTGATTTAATGAAAACACCACATATATATGACAGGTCTCTACTGGATTTGTAGAAATCCCGTTTGATATATTTTCGAAAAAATTAATTTGTAATGGGGGCCTACTAGGTGAGGAAGTTTATTTAAAAGGAACAATGAAGCCCAACAATGCTTTTAAAACGAAACCAATGGGTGTTTTCCACTGGCGGCTTAAGCTGACAGGATTAACAGAACGTGTAATAAACACTGAATAGCCCAAAGGAGATGGTAACACGTTTATGTTTTCTTTTGTAAAAAATAATTGCACCTCCCACAGCAAATCTTTTGTATTTTCCCCGTATTTCCTGATCCACCTATCCTCACTCTTTTGTTCTCTCATACATGCTCTCGACCATGTATTAGTGGATTAAAAGAAGCGTGAAAAATACAAAGGCTTCAATGATTTTTCTCCTGGGTCGCTTTTGGGAAATACAATATTTTTCTGAAAAGAAAAAATTAACGTGCAACCATCTCTTTTCATCCAAAAATTATATGAATAGTTTGGGCTATTCATCCTTTTATGAAAAAGTTACATCAATTCAGATAACTTAAGCCGTCAGTGGAAAAACACTCATTGAGTACAATGCTGAGCTTTGAATATGCCTAACTTTGAACAAAACACCCTTCTCACAGACCCACTAGGAACCCTTCCCTTCATTGGAAAATCTACTAAAATAACGTCCCCAGTGGAAAGTATAATTCAATTTTTGTCCTCGCAGCAAAAGATCAGATGAGCTAATCCACACTGCATAATATTGTGCTATTTTTTCCATCCCCCACTGAGTTTTTTGACTAGAAAACAATGGAATTCATTTACCCGGCCATAAAAAACATAGGAATAAAATCCCCACCGAGTTTTTGTCCGTTATTTTTACCCCCACTGGCTGATAAAATCCCACCGGGTCTGTGAGAAGGGGGTGTTGCAAATGACGAAGCAGATTAGTTAAGTTAAAAGATTACCTTAAGGGAAGAAATTTTGGCAGAAAAAGATGTATATTTACAGGTCATTCGCCAAATAAAATTGTCGCCAAATTTAATTTTCTTTCAATTTATAGTCTCTATTACTCCTAAAAACCCTTTTTTCCTCTTTTTTCAGCTAAAATATTGAACAAAAATGGGTCCTTTGCCAAAATAAATTTCGCCAAATTGCACCATCTTCTCGCCAAAATTTCTTCTCTTAAGGTAAAAGGAAACAATGAAAGACCATTTTTGCCTAGTAATGACAAAAGTATAATAAAAACAATTTAAGGTGCTGAAGGGCAGAAAAATGAGAACAGCTGAGCTTTGATAAAAATTTACTGGTTCTTATATAAATAAGAGTGCAATTTTAGGGAGTTCTTTAAAAACACATTTGTATGGTTAAATGGACTATTTAATTGTTCTAAAATAAATTAGTTTCCAACAGCCGAAAGTTTTCTTTTAAATAAGTAATAGAAAAAGGTGGATTTTGGTCATGTTTCAATTATTAATGTTTGAAATAAAAGCAAAAATTGCGTTACAAAGGAAGCCAAATAAGGCATTACCTACAATATCAAGAATATTCAGTGTGAAAAATATAAAACAAAGTTTTACTCATACACATTACAAAAAATAATACCCATCATTTCCCTGAATGATGTGCAAATAAGCCATGTATAATAGATAATACTCCTTCCTTAGTCAATCCAAAATGAAGATTTCTTTATAAGAAATTTGAGCATTGAAAATGGTGATTAATACTAATATGCTAATATTGTAACTAGCCTTTTCTTTATAGTGCAAGGCTGTCAGTACAAGAGTTTTCCTTCCAATGGAAATAATTCAAAGGAAATCCAAGACCACTTTGAAGACTGAAAAACACTGAAGTGGTTGGATCTCAGAGTCGGTATACTATTAACAAGTAAATCAAGGTAAGAGATGTTAAGCGATTGGGGTCTTAAGTTTGGCTAACGTTATCTGACCTGGGCTAGGATGGTAAACTAGTTATTACACCACCGATCACACTATTTAGAGCCCATGCAGTTCGTTTGTGTCACCGTCAATAGTACTTTATATCATCATAAGCATAGTATTTAATTATCATAATGGTGTGTCAACAAATACATACAAGATTCTTTGATCTTAGGAGATCGTCACTGTGAAGAAATTTCACTAAAATATTTATTCAATATAAAGTTATGATACAAAGTTAATAAGTGATTGACCCAAAAAAGCAGCAGAAAACAGGGTTTTTAGACGTCAATCAGCTTATAACTTTGTTTGATATCTTTTGACTAAATGATTATTTTTTAGAAATTTTTTCACAGTGATAACGATCGATGATCAAGGATTCACTTAAGTGAAAATGAAAATTATAGCACTTTTCTACAAGATCTTCATTTTTTTCATCATCATTTTCATCTTCATTTTTAGAATCTTTTTAAAGACTTTTTGATTTTAAATTGTTCCACTCACAAATATCTCTCCAACGCTACCAAATTTATGAAGATTGAAGAATTCCTTCAAAAGTTATAGGTAAAAGAAAAAAGAGTGCCCACGTATCCTGAATAGACTTTAGTTTTCATGAAAAATCCTTCAGCGGTCTTAAATATATTTACTTATTTACTCTAAATGATCTTTTCAACCAGATATTGTCAACCATATGCGTTTGGGTATTGTAGGTCCTTACTTAAACTTTTGAAATATAAAACCATAGTCGACACAAAAGTTTTTTAAAAAAGTTTAAAAAGTTATAGACAATAAAAACTAAATCATAGAAATAAAGGAAAACTCTTAAAAGCCATAAAATTCTATAAATTACACGTCCGTTTTTTCCAGATCACTTACAGACGGCTCATAAATCAACGTCACAAAAAAGCGTTTATTTGACGTCAAAATTTTTATTTTAGCTACAAATATACCTTGAAAACGGCCCTGGCCGAAACATGTTGGAAATTTCTAGCATCTAATGGTATTTTTGTCTCGATCCTCCGTCCGATATATAATTCTATAATCTAGACAGACATCTTACACAGTTGAATTCAGTTCAATAGGCTGATCAAGATAACAGTATAATAGAAACATTAACAAACTTAAAACCAGTGAAAAATATGCATTTTCAATATCTAAATTAAGGTTAATTATAAGAATATTTCATGATAAGAATAAGCTATCAAAAAGGAAGTTACAACTTAGAAAAAAAGTAAAAATACCAAGACGAGAATCCTTTCCTAGAGTCATTAAAAACAAAATCCGCCTTTGAATCTCTGAAGTATTCAACTATCCTCAACATATTCACCCTGGTCAACGAGTACAGGCTGAATTTCCTCCATTATATGGCCAGAACGAACGTTTAGGTTTTCGTAGCGTATATTTTGAAGTGGGGTGTTCAAGGCCAATTGAAAATAGTTTTTCCGCTTTTCTTCTATTTTTGCAGGTAGATTTTTCATGTCGTCATTCAAGATCTTACCATCGATATTGAGGATGTGGCTTCCTTCTGCATGCAAATAGGATGAATACCTAAGAGATGCTCGCCAAGCAACCAGTTCCGAGTCTATCGGCGTTACTCGTGTGCTGTCGTCTGTGCTCATTTGCAACACCCGGAAGCCATTTTGTAAAATCCTGTCAACGTCGTCGACGTTTCGACTTACCGATTTCCAAGTCTCCTCGGTGGGATTTCCCTTTGGTGCGATCATCTTCATTCGCTTAATTCGCTGCTCCAACAGGAAATCTCCACCCTGGTGACGTTGAACATTTAACATATCTTCAGTAGTTGAGGGAATGAAAGCAGTGTTGTTTTTAAGTAGCTCTTTGACAGGTTTAGGAGCTAGTACCAGATTTCTGAGTTCATTATATTCAACCTCGCGATAGATTGGGTGATTAAACGCAAAAAAAATATTAAAAAACCTCATCCTTCCTGCGTGACTCATTGTATGGTCGTTGTTCCTATCCCCTATTCGTTGAATGTAAATAGGAAGTGCAACATCAAGCAGAGCATTTGCAAAAAATTTTAGTGTTTCTGATTGAATATCATTTAACCAATCGAAAAAGTCATCTGTGTGTGGCATACCTGTTTTTCTGTCGGCGGTATAGAAACGTATCAACTCCATCATACTACCATGCAAAAACACCTCGAAGCTTTGCCAAGCCTTATGATTGTCTTTACAACTCACAAAATAACTATACGCTTTAGCTGTTTCAAATTTTAAAACATTTTGAGCCAGAACTTCCAAAACAATGGGATCGAAGATGCTAAAGAATGTTTTAATCTGGTTCATATTCAAATGACCTAACCCAGACACTATACCAAGCCACTTAAAATCGTTTGGACTTTCGCAGATAATTCTTCGCATCAATGTGTATGGTGGACCGTCGGCTCCAACGAAAACCCATTTTCGCTCCTCGTTGATTGCACGTTCCTTTACCTGCTTCAAGACCTCGCGCATACTTTCGTAGCTGTTTGGGTTCACCGGAATACATTCCCCCATGGAAAGTTCAGTCTTATTTATAACAGTTTTCTGGTTAAGGTCCAAGTATTTAGGAAATTTAAAAGAACAAGCTATTTTGGAATCTTCTGCAACTTTAGATACACGACCCTTGCACGAATCACATTTGCGTTTTAGACCTGTGTATCCCTTGTTACACTCTTCACACCGTCTTGTTACTGCATTGGCGACTTTTTCGAGACGTTCAGAAATTTTTGTCTCCATTTCAGTTGTTTCCGACATAAAAATCAAAAGTTGCGTAACATATCTATGTCTGTAGGCCCGAAAATTCGTCTCGCTGTTCTTCTTTTCCGTTAACATCAGGTTTTGAATTGTTTTTTCTGATCTGCGACCTTTCCATTTCCCGGGTCCGTACATTTCTTGGCTTTGAACTTCTTGTAAACCGTTCAACGGGATGTGCACCGTAGCGGTGACAACAATAGCCGTGGTGTTTTTGTTTTGGTTGATTCGGTAATCTTTGATGACATACTTGCCAACATTGTCGATAAAAATTACGAGATCACCACTTGGTGTCTCGATGGACCTAATTGATTTATCTTTAAGCCATGCTCGAAATGTTGTGTCTCCACCACCAGATAACAGTTTGCCGTTGATGGTGGTCACTGTTTGCGAGCCGGAGACAAAACGTTGTACTACGTTGGAAAGAAATGACATTGGCAGTACCAGATTGCTGTTCCTTTGGTGATAGATGGATTCAATCAGCATGGCATATGAGGAAGCATTTTTCGAGGAGATGCCAGTTTCAAGATTGTGCCCAGTAACACCGGTAAGGAAGGAAAGTAGGAGCGTATCTCTTTCCTCCAAGTATTCAATCGGGTTCAACTTTTGGAGCACTCCAACATCCTTGTATAAAACAGATATAGAATCACCGTCTGCCCGAACTCTAGGGCGCACAATAGTTCTACCAATTGTCTTTAGGAGTAGTTCCAACTCCGTTTCGAGGAGAGAACCGTTCTCAACACAAGAAATGTTCATAAGAATGTCACGCAATTTTTTAATAGTGGTTATAGCATCTTCCTCAATGGAAATATCTTGAAACGGTTCTGATAAGTCCGAAGTATCTTGAAAATTATGTGAAGTGTCTGTTATTTGTTGTACATCAGACGTATCTAAAATGTCAGTGTTTAAGTCTGGAAGGCTTTTGGCATATTCATAGCAATCTAGACATATAAAAGATCCATGTGCTGGAAACAAACCATCGCGTTTGAGTCGTTCAATATAGATTTCGCTGTGCTCCTTATTCTTCAAGGACAGGATGCGCCTGTAAGGTTTCTTTATAGATAATTGGCTATGTATAGAGCATTTACACTCGACCCCAAATTGAGTTGGTCTTTTTACGGGTGACTTTTTTGATGTTGTTGCTAGATCTTTCTGTGGTAATGACATTATTTTTCTAAAGTGAAAAATGAAAGGTTTACGTCAGCAAGAGAACTAGAGACTCATCCTGGATGGGGAAATACCCTAAATAGCTACATCCTACTCGCATGTGACAGAGGTATAATATGTATTCCTATCGTTATGAGACAATTTTGCAATCCATCAAAGACGAAAACTTAAACTTTTTTTAAAATGAGTACATACAGTTACTTAAGGCTTGGGGACACGAGAAGTTTTTTTCGCGTTGGTGCAATGCAACAGGCTCCATCCCACCAACCTGAAACGCTTTCTCGTGTCTCCACCCCATTTTTCTTTTAATAAACAATTGTGCTTCTCTCACTTTTGTCCCTGGGACAATGGAGCAAAATTGATTCAAATTAATTTTGCTCCATTGTCCAAGGGACAAAATCAGCCTGTCTTTTAGGTATTTCTCTCAACATTTTCTGTTCGATGTTTTTTCTTGTGTTGGTGGGATAGAGTATGTTGCATTGCACCAACGCGAAAATAACTTTTCGTGTCCCCAAGCCTTCAGAGTTTCATGTTTCCACATTTATTAAACGTACAACAAGAAAAAAACACATTTTGAGGGTACACCATCAATTTGAAAAATGGTTTTCTTGTTGTACATTTGATAAATGTGGAAAAATGGAACTCGAACTCAGTTTGATGTACTCATTTTAAAAAGAATTAAGTTTTGTTTGATGGATTGAAAGATAACTTTTCTTGGTAACTATATGGTTCTGGATACCCGTCAAGCACTCTGACATCATCGATTCGTCTAACCTTGATTATCGTTATGAGACATGAAGGCAAGAGAACCAAATTCCAGGCAGTATTAGTCTGAATCGCAGACCTCTATTGATATACTTTCTATAAGAAACTTTTTTCGCTAGAGGATGAGCAGAAGCCTAATACAGTATAGCCCTTTCAAAAAGCAACAGGAAAGTTTTCCCATATAATTTACAACACTGACTGAAAACCAGAATAAATTGAACCAAATTACCTTCAAGGATCAAATTTTGGTGGAAGAAAAAATTTGACGGATTTGTTGGAATCACTAAAGATTTTCAGCTGAAAATTATTTTCCCGCAAATTACCAAAAAAAATTCCAAGCAAAATTTTTTTCCTTAGGGTACTTTATATAAGAGGTTAGCTTTTAAAACAAGGGCAAGCTATTGGCGCGTGCCCTCGTCCTCTTGTTTCCGTTATTGATGGATGCCAGACTGAAAATTCGTCCATCAATAACGGAAACAAGGGGACGAGGTTGCAAAACATTATCAAAATGAATATTTAAAAGTTTGTCCACCTTTAAAACCCGGTGCTTCAATTGCTATACCCCTTTTCCAAAAACTTCTTCCCTTTAAATTTTTAAATGCCAGTATTGGAAAACCAACCGACGAGACAAAAGTCATTTTGTTCATTTGGTCAGTTGTAAATCTTTTTCAATTATTCATATCTGCCACTGGTCAAAATTGCAAGGCCATAGCAATTGTCAATCTTGAAATTTTAAGGGTGGGGCTCGAGCCCGCTCCCTCCAAGATGCCCCCCAAGTAAAAAAAAGAAGATGCTCGAAGGGTAAATGGTCTTTCATTTGAAAACAGAAAGTGAACGTGAAAAAAAAACATTATATTACGGGAACTTATTTTGGTGAGAACTGATTATGGCGAATTTGGCAATTTAAGAAGAGAAAACTCGCCAAAATTCAAAATATCAGAACATTTTTCTCACTCACATAATAGTAGAGGCCACTATGTCTTCCCGTGTGCAGCAGCTTGTGCAAAGGGATTTAATGATTTAATATTGTTCCTTGAATGTAGAAGATCAAAATTTGAGAGTTGGGGCCGGGTGTGACCACCTGTTGCCATGGAAACTGACGTCATTAGTTACTATGTCAACCAAAGTAAAAAGTCGTCAAAACTGACAAATTTTTGTTCCATTCGAAAGAGCATGAAAAACTGATAAAGAAAAAGGTAACAACCTATATCTGAAATAAACATATTTAGGAGATATTAAGGAAATAAAGCAAAATGACGTCATGAAACGATGATGGCATCGAAGAATAAAAATTGTCAAAATTCTAAAAATTTTGGGTTTTGGAAATAAGCCCCTCCAGCGAATATAATATATCATTACGAGAACGTTTGAAAATTCTTTAAAAAAAGTATATTGGCCAAAATTTATGTTTTCAATTTTTGCCTGTCGAAGGTTGGAGCTTGGGCAGCACATTACAGGCAAAATTCAAAGATATCAATTTTGGCTAGTAGACTTCTTAAAAAGAATTTTCAGACATAATAATTTCGAATTTTGGCAAATTTTCATTTTTCGATGACGTCATCGTTTTATGACATCATTTTCCGATAACAATATTCAATCATAAAATCCCTTTGCACAAGCTACTGCACACGGGAAGCTTTTTCGCGAGATAGTGGCCCCTACTGTAAATAAGTTCCTCGCAAAAGTTAATTTTTCTTGTTTTCTTCTAAAATCATCCCTAGAATTCATCAACATTGCTCAAAATAGGGCAAAATAGGACAGATTTAACATGTTGCTCGCCAGAATTAGTTCTTGCCAATATTAAAAAGTTTCCCTAAAATGAGTGCAACACTATTAACTCAGATCTCAGTTAACGTGTCGCCTTGCTGGAAAAATACGATCCCCCGTATACCAAACATAAAAAATGTAGATCTTGAAAATTTAAAGATGTATACTTTGTTTGTCCTAAAGATCTTTGCACACGATCGAAATCAACTACGAAGAAGAGAGCAAAGAAGACCTTCAATGGAACTTAGTCACCATCGAAGGCGGATGCTTATCAAATTGAAGAGTTTTGAATATGTAGCAGAGCTTCTTTTAGGAGCAGAGCTTCACTTTTAATTTAATTGAAACCAGAAGGTATAAAATTGATTTGAAGTTTAACGCGTTACACCCTTCTTTTAATCCCTCCTCCACTCCACTGGCGACGCCCAGTCCACGATTTTCGAATCCGGTAACAAACTGCAAAACCTATATATACCTTTCCAGTGATTACGAACCAGCTTCAGTTCAGTCTAATTCTGGTTATATGTCAGTCTTATGAACCTATCTTGAGTTACATATATTTTCGCGGGAAATAAATTTGGCGCTTAACTTAATCTAATATCTTCAAAGAAAAGGGTCAACACAAGAAAAAGACTAGGGTACAAACTGTCGGGATATTTTTGATGAACAGCAGATCAATTTTTTGAGACAGTGAGACAGGGGTATAAACCAATGAACAGCGTATCAACTTTTTTGAGACAGTGAGACAGGGGTGTAAACAAAGAACAGCAGATCAAAATTCTTGAGACACTTACTTAGACAGGGTACAAACCCAGGAACAGCAGATCAAATTTTCTATGGGACCATGGGACTGGTACAAAACTAGGGTCTCAGGAATCGAAGAACAGCAGATATGAATTTCTAGGAGTAGGATTTTTCCAGCATTGAGACCAACAGATCAAAATTTCTAGGTTGAATATACGTGAACAGCAGATATTCAAAAAAAGGTCGTCGCTGGATGCTTGTGAAATTGCAGTGGCTGACTAACCCATCAGCATTGTAGTAAGGGGAAGGGGGGGACTTGTTTCTCAGTAGTAATGATTCCAAAATTATCAAAATATTTTGCACGGTATTGTAGGGGGAGCTTTTTCTGTCTTTTTAGATGAAAATTGGCACACAAGATCCTTGTTACTTAAGACAAAAATTGTTTTTGATGAAGTCACCCGTCATGCCCAAAGTGAGCAAAAACCTAAAATTACCTTTGTTCTTTTGAATAGCTATTGTATTCTAACAAGGCTTTCGCAAAAAGTTGTCTGAGTTTAAAATGCTTATTTTATGTTAAATATTCAATAAATTACGGTTTAAACGATATATTTGACATAAAAATTAAATTTGTATTAGAAAACTGTCAGAAATGTTAGCATGCTCAAGGTGTGTCAGATTTTCTTTTATTTTGAAGCTAAAATAAAAGTTAGGAATTTACAGAAAATGCTCTATTATTACAGAAGCTATTACCAATAATTTGTCCTCTGAACAAAAAAGCCCCCCTTAGGCCGAATAGGGGATTGTTTGAAAAATTCAAACAGTTTTAAATTTCGCGAAATTTCGCCTTACAACTCGCAAAATTAAGTACTGGCGAAAATTTGGTACCCGCGAAAATATATACACTTAAATGACGTGTTCCTTTTAATATCTTGCTAGGTTTTTTTCTAAACTTTGATACATGCTTTTTTATTTATAAAAAGATACTTTACAAGAATATTCATCATGCAATTGGCCAAAAAATTAAGAGCATGCTAAAAATGCTATAACACCTTCCGGCAATTGAACCTAAAGAATGCCATTTTAGATCATTTTACCTAGAAATTGCCAATTATCCCCCAGCAATGCTAAAAGCTTTCACAAAAACGCAATATCTTTGCTCGTGGTATTTGTTACATGCTAGATTGAGGCCTGGTCGAATCCTAACTTAGGAATATACTGTAAAAATATTTAGGATAATTTTTCCAAAAGGTTAAGAATATCCATCATGAAATGAAAAAGCACCATTCTTATAAAAAAAGCGTGTATCCAAGCTAAAAAGAAACCGAGCAAATAAACGGAACACGTCAAATATAGGCGATTAATAACAGTCTCTGCCATAAAAAAAAACTGACTACTATCTATGGTGGTAGGGGCTAAATAACTTTTAAGCTGTAAACTTTCATTTCCATGCATTATTCTATTTCAAAGTTCCAACATTTTATAGCATCGCAATTGAAAGTCTTGCTCAATCCAAACAAAGAAAAGTGAAAATCAAAATAACTTAAAGATTTTCTGCATCCTATTGGCACAAAAACATATTCTCAATCATTGATTTCCCCTTTTTTTATTTTTTCTGTCTTTTCAAAACAAAACATTCGAATTTTGACCAAAACATTCGAAAGCGCATTCTTCAATATGCAATGTCTTCTTTTTTCTCAATCGAATGCGAGGAAGACAGATACGGTTTATATCCCACCTCTCCACGTGATGTCTTTCGACCAATGGAATCGCGAGAATCTTACTGATGCGGGATAACGACTCTTATCCTACTCGCGTGTAACAGGGATATAATACGTATTCCTATCGTTATGACACATGAAAGGCAAGAGAACCAAACATCCACTCGTATGATGAGACATGGATGCAATTTTTTTTATTCCCTTTGTGACGAGACAGGGAGACAAGAAAGCCAAAAACATACAGGGATGCAATATGTATTATTCCCTCCGCTTCAATTGGCTATATATAGCTCATCAAAGATTTGTTATCCCAAAAATGAAAAAATATTTTGTACACTTTGTATATTTTTACATATATCCCCCGCTATCTTTTAAAGTCGCTGTTTCATAAAAGGCGGTCGCGAATTTCCGTTTCTTGCCCCACTTGTTGCAACTAAATTACTTTTTCTTTTCTTATTTGGTGGCATTTGAAAGACCATTGTCTCGACCTAACACCTGTAAAAAATTAAAGTAATTCATTTGATCTATGAAAAATTACAACCTTGTAAAGTCACCAGGAAGTGCATTGCCGAAGTCATCAGGGTTTACGGTACTAAGATTTGGGACTTTTACCACCCATCCCTACTTATGTATTCCGCCTATTACGAGGCTAAGGACATATGAGTATTCGATGGTCAATATCTTTTCATTTCTCAACTGAATACTGGGGCAGGAACATTTTTCTAGAACTAAATAAACACTTAGATTTCAATTTTCATCGTCCTATAATGATATATTTCCTAATCCCTATTCTCTGCCCTCTGTCATTCTTTGAATAAGTGCATATGCATGTTTGCAAAACATTCTTTCCTTGTCTACATACATTATGCTACTTACTATATTATTACCTGTTACTCAGTTATTTCGCTAATAAAGAAAGTGAAGTAGACCATTAAATTTAACAAGGCTGTAATTGGTGTAAGAGCTCCTTTGTTGAAATCTAATTGCTTCTAGAAAAAAAATGTTTATATGTTTTCCTACACTTATTATTTCGTTGGCGAACTGTGGGTTTTCTAGAAATATACTTCACATCGTTGATAGTGAGAAATAAGAGAGATGGAGCTCGGGTACCTCCGTAACACTATCACCCATGTTCCGGCCATCTTTATATACGCGCGATCTGAAAGCGAACGCTTCAACTAAGTGAAATTGAATCTAAAATTTAAGAAAACTGGATAGATGAAATTTTTTTTCAATGGGTCATTTTTTTCTTACATATTTGAAGATTATTTTACAGAAGAAATGAAGTTGCCGTTTTTCTTCCTCTTTTGCCGTTTTTAATTTAAAGGTCAAATTAGCATGTTTTGCCCGAGGCATCCTATCGCATTTGCACTGGGTATGGAAAACCCGTTGCAAATGCACGCCCCGTGCAATTGCAAGGATGTGCCTGACTGATAGTCGATATTTTTATTCCCGTCGTTGAAAACACAACTTACAAAAAGTCATCAATGCTTTGTAAAAAGAGTCAGTGATAGAGAATCATAACATAAAGTCTGTCTATTATTTCGATTCAATTAAAGTGACATTTCCATAATTAATAGTTTAGTAATTACTGTTATACATTTGGGGATCATGTAAAAGATTTCTTTCGAAAGAAACTCACTTCGATTACAATTTGAGGTTTCTAGGGAATTCGTAAATAGTAAATTGCATACTGATACAGTCTGCTAGACATTAATATGGTAATATTTGCTCTTCATCTTTGATTTTTTCTACAGTGATTAGATTGACACATGCGCGATAAAATTTCTATTATTTGTCTTCAGAGGTTACTATTTTCTTTGAAAACTTAACCTCTGATAACTCAGGGTATCTTTTACAAACCAAAAAAAAATTCAAAACTACTTTAAACTACATCAAAACATCAGCCACATTTTATAAAGGCTCCTCTCCATCAGCCATTTTGTTTAGAAATGAGCCTGTGTTTTCATTTTCATTTGTTTATCTTTTTTTGCAATGTCAGCTTTTTCCATAAATTATGCTCGCGCATCGAAAAATATCGGAAACCCCGCGAAAATTCTACTCAGTGACTGGGCGCGTACTGACCAATTAGATACACTCGCATATGCAAGGACAGATATCCCTGCAGCGGAGCTAGTTGGACCAGACCGTAAACCAGAGAAAAAATATAAAAAAACTAGACGGTGAAATAGTTTACGGTCTGGATATCCAGGCTAGATATGAAGTTGATATTTTTACATGATGCTGTTGTAAAATGAACATACTCAATCCGAGTTTTTTGAAGTTCGCCATCGCAAAAAATCAGTATGTTAACTGTACTGTAAATAAGATTGTAGCAAACTTCTCGAAAACCTTGAAATATTGAAAGAAAATGACTGAAAACTCAAAATAAGGTAAGCTTTTTGGGTGTTCTTTCCATCAATTGCAATTAAATCAAAAATAAACATTTCAAGAATTGTCGAAAAAATCTAAATAAGACAAATCGTCCAGAGCATAATGAAATCTAGCCGCCCCAGCGTTGTCCGGGACGACTCTTTATTATGATAATGAAGCTCGCTTCGCTCGCTGTCATTATCGAGACATTAAAAGTATTTCTTAATTATAGGAAATGTGTAAATGATTTCTATTTTTCAAGGAAAATGAACAACAATATTTTCCTGTAGATTGAATGGAACTTTGATTAAAACATTTTTCTGTATTCTCCAAGGAAAAATTTGTTGAATTTTCCAAGGAACATGAAATATAACAACCTTCTTGTATTTGGCAAGGGAAACTAAAGCAAAAAATTTCAAGCAAAAAATTTCAACGTAGTCTTAAAAATGTTCCAAAAAAAAGATTAGAAAAAGGAAAAAATACATGCTTTTACCGCTTTCATTTTAAGGTTGAATATTAACCAATTGAAAGATCAATACAGAAAAGGCGCGAAAAAGAATTACGGTCTGCTTAAAAATCGCAAGAATGGGAGAGTTAGGATTTTTAATATAGATGGTTAATGGAATTTCTCCAATGGCTGCGTCTAGACCAACTGGCATTTGTAGTTTGGGATTTGTCCACAAGGGGATACCTTTAATCACAATTTTCATGTGCTTTCTATTGTCTTTATTCCGCAGAGATAGATAAGATAGGGAATCTTCTTTGTGTAATATTACAGAAGAAAGGAAAGGAAAGGATTCCCTGATACCTTGTTTTGACGTACGATCGAAGTATCTCAATCCTTTTCCAAAACAACTTTCACTCTCTTCTTATTATGTTAACAAGGAATCCTCGTCAAACTTTTTTTAAATTGATGTAATTAACATTCACCTTTTTGCCGTAGGACAAGGCTACGGCAAAACTTGCAAATTTTATAACATATAGAAAAAACTGAATAGAAAACGTGCACATACTTTCAAAAATCAAAAATGCAATTTTTTTCTTTGTTTTGGTTCCTTTGTTTAATTTGAAATGACAGGAAAGGGGATTCCTTCGCTCAAAATGGCATTTCAAATGCCAACGAAATACCTTTGACAAACCGAACAAAAGCGTGGAACAATAGAATTCAAAAGAATACTACAAGCAATTACAATTGGTCTAAACGCGGGTCAATAGTGATATATTCACTTGAATTTCTTTTCAAAAAGGCAACTCTTGAATAATTCTCGAAAACAATAATTTCTGCAGTAAGGCTCAAAACTTCTTAAAAATTGCTATTTTTGCTTCAGGTATGCATTACATGTTAAATCTACGTTTGATTTGTTTTCTAAGTTGTAAAGAGACCAAATACACTTTTCGATGATTTTTCGCAAAAGTTTGATGAATTGAAAAACGCCATTTTTATAAAAAAACGTGTATCAGTTGCCAAAAGATTTTAAGAAAAATGAGGATCGATTTATTTTCAGGCATTCTTTCATACCATAAAATGAGCATGGTTTAATCCTTCATAAGCTTTCTTTATCTAATTCTCTACTTCGTTAATTTGTTTATATAAGGCTATAGTTTTTTTACTTTTTGACCAATTTATATTACAGTAATTTGTTGACCCAGTAACATATTTTTCTATCCATTGTAATTAAAAGAATCTTTCTTTAATATCACTACTCAAGGATTGGAAAAAACATAATCTTAAAATTTATAATTTTCAGTTCGAGTAAAAATTTCGCATCGCGAATTAAACAAATTCCAATATTTATCTATCTATATCAAAGGCATCTCATTCGGTACAATTGAAATATTTGGTGTAATAAAGCTTTCAGGTATCCCACTTAACTGCCATATCAATAATCTCCTTCAATACTTCTAAAGTTATGTAATGCTCTGTTCATATAAAAATGAAAATAATAAAATAATAACAAAAGTACTACTATTTTCATATGTCATATGCATTTGCACCGCCAGCATCCTATTGAGTATGAGAAAACATTTTGTTGTAAATTGGTGTATACACCTCATATTTTGTGATAATGTCATTATTTACATAATAATAATATAATAATACTATGGTATATTTCAATCTCCAAAATTTACATTTGGCTCTTCGGCTGAAAATATTATATAGTATATGTGTGCAAAGTGTAGAAAAAATATTTATATTTATAAAATTATTATCTATTATATGTATACTAGTGAGATGCTCTGACCGGCTACGCTAGCAAAGTAGAGTGTTAGTAATTGTATCTAGAAGATTAAACTCAGAATTGGGACGATAGCTAGTCCCTGCGACCAGAAGTAATCAATTCTATTGCAGCCAAACGAAGATAAACCGGTATAGCAAGGCCTGTTTGTCATTTTTAATATTTTAAGGTGAACATAAAATAAATAACTAACTTTACCTATAAAAAAAACAAAAAAAACATAATACTGGTAGACCACCAATGAAATAGATGATGAAATATGGAATTAGGTTAGACTATACAAAATTGGATGGGAGATAGGAATTGTAAATACCAATTAAGCTAATTGAGACTATACTATGTAGATAAGTAAACGAAGAATTGAATAGACATATAGAATAGATACTAAATACGAGTGCGCAGGGGACCATATCTACTGTATATAAAAATAAATTTCAGGTAACATATTTGGTTTAAAATTTTAATGAAATTAAGAAGCATGAATTGCTTACTGACGTAATAGTATGGCTTTGCTAGAGAAGAGATAATAATGTATCTAGAATACACCGTTTAGGAGTCTCGCCTCCTCCACCCTGTTCCACCGTGAAAACGGTAGGTAAAAATGCGCACTTCAGTACTGTGGAAGGTTAGAGGAATGTAAACATTGTCAATTTTTTTCTTTCCTTTAAAACGAATGACTTATATATTTGAACATGACATCAATGATAATCTTATGGATCTCTCCTGAAAATTTCACAAAAATTCATCAAGAGGAAAAGAAGTTATGATTAAAAGGAGTTCTTTACCTACCGTTTGTCTGCTGAGTTTCCTTATGAAAACCAACTTTTTACCTACCGTTTTTTTACGCTCTCCCCCGTAGTTTCCCGCGATCACTAAAATCAAAACAATGGAAAATTGTTTGGACGCGTGCGCAGTCGACACTACTAAACGGTGTATTGCAACTTGTTAATAAACCAGCCGAGGCTGGAAGGTCAGCCAATAGAGCTTAGCTAGATAGCTTTAATAAGTGGGTTAACATATGTAAGAGTTGTACTGAAACAGAGTAGACTAAAAATGTTGAATAAAGTACAAAATGTGAAACATTTGATAACAAGCCTGAGAGCTCCTTCACACCTCCCCCCCCCCACGAGAAACTCTAAGTATACTTCTCTTTAGCATTGTAGCACTGTTTTTATGACATCAAACAATTAAGCTATAGTTCATTACTATAAAATAAAAGAGAAACATAGTGTAATTAAACTTTTTGTTAATTTCATTCCAGTCAGTTATGATACATTTTTTCTGTTCGATGTAGACAATATCCATATCTGACCAAAGTGTTATACTAGAAATAAATAAGAAAATTGCCAAAACGTCAGAAACTGTACTTTTTGTTTTACTTGATAAAACTCCAATTTCACTTTAAACTAACAAGCTACAAACTTTAAGTCACAAAGCGCAAACTCCAGAAAAACACAATTTGCATCAAAAACTTTACAAAACGTAGTTCATATTTATAACATTTCAACAGGAACTGTATTTTGGTAGACTTGGTCAAATTACAGAAAC
This sequence comes from Clytia hemisphaerica, assembly GCF_902728285.1. Taxonomy (NCBI): domain Eukaryota; kingdom Metazoa; phylum Cnidaria; class Hydrozoa; order Leptothecata; family Clytiidae; genus Clytia; species Clytia hemisphaerica. Next base: position 42,127 of record NW_027104387.1, on the reverse strand, counting down.
CATTTATCAGTTATCTGAAAGGGCAATGAGTTACGTAAAAACTGACTGTCAAAGCCAAAATTTGGCAAGGTCAGAAAAACATAATTTGCATCCAGTCTGCGTAAATAAATTTTGTAGTTTAGTCGCAAATGATAATCGAAAGCAAAACTTAAAATTCATATCTATGCGGGGAAGCTCATTTTTACCCCGTTTTGCTTTAAACTCCCTTTTGATTGGTCTATGAATTTGGGCAATCGCCTTACCGCCTTAGCGGAATAAACACACGACCATAATAAATAAATTCAACAAGGCAGCGAAGTAGCAATTAATTTCAACTGGGAGTCCTCTCTTCTGTGCCAAGCACTGGCAATGTTTTTTAAACTTTAAAACAATGTTAAATGAAGACCAGATGGATCTGTTGTTGTGTAACTTGGCGATATAATTCATTAAATTCTAGAAACCATATTTTTCATAACTTTCTGCAGTCCGCTTTCTGCAAGTCTGATAAGAGATATGTATAAACTGTTATCGCCATTCATTCCATTCCATTATTCGGTCAAAACGTGCGCCAAAGTTAGGAAAGGTTAGAAAAACACAATCTGCGTCCGGAACTGCATGAAAAATAGTTTGATCAATTTCAACAAGAACTGTATATATTAATATTAATATAATTGATCAAATTCCAAAGAACATTTGTCATAATTTTGCAAGTCCAATAATAGGAGATGTGATGTCATCATTTGGTTCCCGTCATCTGACCGACCCTGATTTACGGTCAGCAGGTAGAGTTGGAGAGTCGGAAAGCTTTTCCGCTGCTTTGCTGGATTTCCACTGTCGACCTCTACACGCTCTGTGTTTACAAGTTTTCAAATCGAAGTAGCGAGCCACATGCTAATGGAGAGTAAACCGAAAACCAGTTTATCCACGGTTTCTCAATTTCTTAATTCGGATCAGTCCACACGACGGATTCCCTTTCAACAAGATGTAGCTGCTTCTTAAAAGAAAAATATTTTCAACCGAATGACTGAACGACCCCCACTTTTTAAAGTAGAAATGACGGGAACCAAACAATTTTTTGCGATTCGCTTTAGTCCAAAAAAGCACAATTGCATTCAGTCTTTATTAACCTGAGATCAGATTGTGAATGTTTTCTGCACACCACGCTGAAGCTCTAAAGGGATGTGTGAAAACAAACAATCTGACGAATATGCAATCTCGAAATCGTAAGGACCGCGTTCGTCTAAAAGGACTGGGAATGACAACAAAGTTGCGCGATTGTGTTTATGAATAGGGCGCCGTATTAGTTTTTATTTTTCCGGCGCACAACAAGATTCTTGTTGTAGAATTTTCCGCGGGAGGACTATTTTCCTCAGATGTATAATTTTCAAGCACCTTCAGAGGTTTACCGTGTGCGTAAGAAAATTACGAACATCTGTTATCAGGTTAGTCTTTATCAAATTTAGACAGTAGCTGTACTTTTGTAAACTTTATCAAATTCCAATAACATTATAACACCATCAATCCCACCTAGAGGCAAACAAGAAAAATATGTTTTTATTGCAAAAACTAATAAAAAGCAGCAATAAAAAGTATCAGAAAATTCAACATAAACAAAAACTTGAGCAAACGGCTTTAAAGCTTCAAAAGATGTAGAAAAAGAATCCCCTTGATGAAAATCATGTGTTTGATTTGCCGAGTTAAAAAATAAATGACAGAAATAGACCTTTTCGCCTTTGCGTCCGCCATATTGAATTGTATGCAAAAATTATGGTTGCCGAATTGCCGTGGTGAAATTCCCTTAGAAAGTATGCAAAACATATGCAAGTTTACACAAAGATTAAAAAGACAACAAAGCATCTTATAAATAAATATTACAATCATTAGAACAATAAAAAATTGAATTTCTTAATCCAAAAGGAAATATTTACAGAACAACAAAAGTCTTTTAGGAATTTGTTCTTAAAAACATTGCATATTCTGTTTTCATGCCATTAAAAAATTCCACGAAGACGGAGTACACACATCAAACTTTCAAAACACGCAAACTGAAAGCAGTAATTATGACGTCACACTTCATCAATGTTTGAATTTGATCATTTGGCGGCTCTATTCCCAGGAGAATAATTTGCCGTCAGCCGAATAAGGATTGTTTTTTACCTTCGCGGGTGATTTTTCAGTTTGAGTTTATGTCTAATGTTATGGTTTTTTGAAGTGCTTGTTCTAAGAGATGAGTGAATATAATTGTTTTTAGTTTTCAAAAGAAGCAAATTTAATCTTTCTTCTACAAGATTACACTTTAATATAATGCCAATTATGCATGTAAGTTTTTATTTAATACTTTCTTTTTGGATATGTTTTGCATACTTTCTAAGGGAATTTCACCACGGCAATTCGGCAACCATAATTTTTGCATACAATTCAATATGGCGGACGCAAAGGCGAAAAGGTCTATTGAAGCTTGCAACAGATTTATACTGGAAATACTTTGGTACAACACTGACTTTTATCACATCTGACTATCGCTTGAGCCGCCATCTTGAAACACCACATTATGATCTGTTAAAACAACGTACGCTAAAAGTACTCAAAAAGTTAACCCGATCGGAAGAAAGTTTAGAAATCAAAGTGAGATCGGAAAATCGGATTTTTTTTTGCCGTCTTATGATGATGATGGAACTGGAAAATTTTACCTATTTGAATGCTCAGCTTAGGCTGACCAACAAACTAATAACACCCCTGTGTCACAGACCCGGTGGACCCCCACCCCGGTGGAAAATAGGCCAAAAAATCGTACCCGGTGGAAAAAATACCCAACCCCAACCCCACTGCGAAATTGCTCTATTAGTGAGAGCTACAATGTTCTTCGTGTGCACAGACTTGTTAAAAGCAAACTAGCTTTTTTAAATGATCAATTAGGTCTATAAGATCACAAAAACGAGTGGTGAGAAAAATCTTGACCATTTTGCTGGTCCCCTTGTGACGTCATCACTTTTGCTGGGGCTTGAAAATGAAAGTGAAAATTAGAAGCTCATATATGGCTCAAATGAAAGATATTTATACAAGGATTCCAAATAATATCACAACATATACCTGAAAATCAATATTTGAGAAGCTTTAAAGGAAAATAGCTCAAAAAATGACGTCATCGATGACGTCATCGGCAATTAAAAAATCGTCGAAATCGAAAAATTTTTGTTTCATTTGAAAGAGGACCTAATTGGGAACAAAAAATATTACTACGGAAAACCTTGAATTTCACTTGATAGGAAATTATTCTGTGAAATGCGTTTGACTTGACACTCAAGCTTTTTAATTAAAAAAGATTCCTGGGCGTGCCCGAGCTAACCTTTCGCAGGCAAATTTAATGAATTACAAATTTGCTGACAGGGGCTTATAAGGAGCAATTCAGATTTTTTTGTAGTAATATTTTTTGTTCACTAGATGGTCCTCTTTCAAAGGAAACAAAAATTTTTCGATTTTGACAATTTTTTATTGCCGATGACGTCATCGATGACGTCATTTTAAAGCTATTTTCCTTTATAGCTTCTCAAATATTGATTTTCAGGTATGTGTTATGATATTTTTTGGAATCTTTGCATAAATATCTTTCATTTGAGCCATATGTGAGCTTCTAATTTTCACTTTCATTTTCAAGCCCCAGCAAAAGTGATGACGTCACATGGGGACCAGCAAAATGGTAAAAGACTTTCTCACCACTCGTTTTTGTGATCTTATGGACCTAATTGATCATTTTAAAAAGTTAGTTTGCTTTTATCAAGTCTGTGCACACGAAGGATGCTTTCAGAACATAGTGGCTCTCACTATATTATTTTATCCCCATTGAAAACTGAATGTAAAAAATTGCACTCCAAAACCATCCCCACTGAAATTTTCGAGCTGGAAACAATAGATTTTCTATCCCCATTAGCATTTCGTTAGAAATTTTCATCCCCACTGACTGAAAAAGTTCTACCGGGGCACTGAGACAGGGGTGTCTAATATGATATGAATGGGTTTTGCAATATAACAAAGTGGATTATAAGCAGTTCGTCATTAAGTGATTATGGGAGATATCACATACGAGAAACTAGAGATTGAGTATCAGTATCAGTGCGCCACAAACCGCGATATTTCGAGAGCACGGAAGCGCGTCAAAACACCAGCTTTTTTAGAGTTTTGTCTCGTTTACCCAAACGCTTCAATCTCGCGTAGGCTTAGGGGTCAAGACTAGAACCCCCAATACGAGACATTTGCCTGACCGAAAAAAAATCATCATCATCAATTTTGTTAATTGTCAGAATCGTTTACTCACTGGAAATACGCAACTTTCTGAAGTTTCGTTTTTTTTCGGTTGTGCTTCATTTTAAAAATAACGAAGATGAAAAGTTACCATCAATCCCGCGAGTAAAAGAAAGTACTCCGACTAGTCTACGAAAAGTGCGCTCGCGCGGCGAATAGAATATCTCGCAAATTAATATATGCATAAAACTGACGAAATCCTTTCTTTTTTTATGCTTAGGTGACGTCACCATCGATCCTGACTTGACAATGGAGAACCAAATTTGGCAATGTATAATTATTACGAGCGGCAGAGAAAGTTTGTGTGACGCAAAAATTGCGGGATAAACGAAGCCCTAGAAGAACGCCCATGGAAAATTGAAACTAGGAATTCATTGAATATTTCACTAATGAAGTATCAATTTTTTTGTTTTTTGTAATTATTATAAATTCATAATTTTTAAATACTATTTTTTGAATGTCAAAGGACAATTAAAGTGAATTTAAGCTGATTGGGTGGATATTGGGCGGGCGGGCGTTTTGCACGTTCCGAGATCAGAGAGTAAAAGACGGGGGCGTCTTAGTATGTAATATTAATTCATTATTCTTTTATTTTTATTTTTCGCGAATGAAAAATGAATTTTTGACTTTTGAATTAAGGAAATATAGTATAATATATTGTATTTGATTGTCAATGCCAAAAGATACTTACGAATAATCTGCTGTGTCGATTCGCTATTTTACCCCCAGATTGTTTTAGTAGGCACTTCGGTCACGTAAATAAAAACACGTGTATATGTTGAAGCCGACTGTGGACTGACCGAAATTGCAATTTACATAAATTATTGTGGAAGTGAACGCTTGAGACAAATGTTTGGGAAATCAAAAAGACAAATTTTGTGAGAATGTTGAGTTTTGTTTATATGGCTGTTTGTGACGCACTGATACTGTAGTCCGAGCATTCCTTTACCGGAAGCCATTTCATAGCGATAACATCAGCTTCCTACGAATAACTCTTTCTTATAAAGCTGGCAGCGGCATTTAGTACTTTTGTAGTTGTTTGAAAAGGTAGTCTGGTGCATTGTTGAAGACAGCATTACCATAGTCCAGTTCACTTAGAAGGACGAGGGTCTCGGCAAGCTGGCAACGAAGTCGGTATTTGATCTTTTTGTTGAAAAGATACGATTTTTGACTCTGCAAACCGTCAAACATCGATTTGAAACATGAAACGTCACGATGTCTGAAGAACAATGTTTGACAGTTTGCTCTCAGCTTAAGCTTTCGTTATCGCATTTTTAACATGGGTGTTCCCCGGGCCCGGGGGGTGTTCCATGTGAGATTTTCGTTAAACGTGGCACCAAGCAGTTTGAATGACGGAACTCGCTCGATTATCATTGGGCTTTTCAAGAAAAAAAACCGTTCACCCGCTGTTGAGGAGGTCCAACCTTTTGTGACCTACCCCCTTGGAATTCCAGGCAATTTCAGGATCATACCCCTCTGGAATTCCGAATTTTTACAAATTTTCAATCATTACCATTACCCCTTGGAATTCCGCTTATTTTTGACGGATTTTCGTCTACCCTTATGGAATTCCACTGCATTTCAAACCTTACCCCCTTGGAACAGAAATGGACCTCCTCAACAGGTGGTATACAATTTTTTTCTGGAAAAGCCCATTACGTTGTTTGATTTTATCTCAAAAGTAAAGTCGTGTCTTCTTGCCATTTGACTGGTGGCAAAGAGCATCGATTTTGTCTTTTTTTGCATTGAAGATTAAGTTTGATTCGCGTGACCACTCCTACATTTGACCACATTGACACATCGTTTTGAACTTCTTGACTACATAGTTCAAGGTTGGCAGTTTTGGTGTGACGATAGATGCTGGTGTCGTCGGCATACTGAATACATGTGGCGTTGGTCTTAGATGCCATGTCGTGAACATAGATGTTAAAGAGGACGGGACCCAATATGCTCTCTTGCGGCACAACGTTAGTGACAGTTAAGACGGGCGATCTCTTATCGTCAATGTGTACGTACTGTTGTCGACTGCTGAGGTAGTTTGCAAGAATATGTAAGGTCTTCCTTGAGAAGTGGAGCTTTTTTATCAGAGTTTCAAATTCAACGGTGTCAAAAGCTTTCGAGAAATCTGCAAGAACAGCAAGTGTGATCTCTCCGTGGTGCATAGCTTTCAGAATGTCATTTTTGATTTTAATACATGTGGTTACAGTGCAATGGCCCTTACAAAAGCCAGATTGTTTGTCATTTGTATCATGATGAGTTTCTCGTAGACTTTTGATAGAATGGGTAAAATCGATGTTGGACGATAGTCACTTGGCACATTCGGTGATTCAATTTTAGGAGTTGGGCTGATTTTTGATATTTTCCATTGACTTGGGAAGATCGATTGTTGAATAGAGGTGTTAATGATGTGATATATCGGACTGCAGATTTCATCTGTGGACAGTTTTATGTATTTTGATGGCATTTGGTCGTGACCGGTTGAACAATCGTCCCGAAGATTTCTAATGGATTTACGAACATCAGCGTAGGAGACTTGAGCAATGGTGAACGCGTCATTAAACTCAGGTAGATCGTCAATGAGGTGGTGAAGGAGTTGTTCTGGCTTCGGTATTGAATTAAGTAGTCTCCCAGCAGTTGTGTTGAAGTGTTGGTTGACGGTGTCAGGTTCAGCGTGGATCTTTTGAGGATTCGGCTTGAGGATACGATGGATGGTAGACCACGCCTCTTTCGGTCATTTAGAGGATAGGGCACAACAGAAGAAAGAAGATTTGGTTACACGAATGAGAGTCTTTAGTTCATTACGAGCTTTATGGTAGAGGTTCCAGTCTCGGCATCGGGGGCATGGCACTTAGCGCGGAGGTAATCTCTTTCTCTTTGGTTCTCGCCGATATTGAGATCTTTCAACCATGGAGCTGGCGGACGTGTAATTTTCTGCTTTACAAGTGATGCATGTCGGCTAAGACAGCTAGTAAACAGTTCATTGAATATGTCAAGCTGCTCCTCAGCGGAGTCGAAGGCGTAACAGATTGAATGGTACTTGTGCGATATCGTTTTTAAACGCATGTATATCGAAGTTTTTTTCATTACGTGTGTATTTAAACCTCCGTTCGAATCTTGGTTTCATGAGGTTGCAGATGACGAAAGGTGCATTACGATCACTAATTTCGCAACAGGGTATCACGTGTTCGCCGACGACTTTCCGAAACGAGGTGATGATATGGACAATGCAGGTTTTTCCTTTCCGGGTTGGTTTCTTCACTTGTTGACGTAAACCGAGACGATCTAGGTTATCTTTATATTCGTTAGCAACGTTGTATTTCTCTTTCAGAAAATCGATAATTGTATCACCAGTGATCACAACTGGATCAGACCAGGTGGTGTGAACGTATGATATCAATATTTCGAATCTTTGAATCAAGGCGCGTTTTTCGACATCTTCGGAACTTGGTTGATAGAAGACAGCTATAAGAAAGGGACTTTTCTTTCCCTTCACTTCAAACCACTGGTTTACATTTGTTAAACGGTTACTTTTTCGAAGCAGGCTACACGACTTTTTGCGCAATGCAATTCATGAGAAAGTTTTGGTACATAAATTTCCTAGTTCTCCCACTTTTCCCATTGAAAACTGAAAGTTTTGGTCAGAAAAAGTTGGAGAATTTGTAAAGATTGTAAAATACCTTCCCATTTTTCCCATCTCCAAAAAGCATCCTTGAAAGTTGTAAAGATGTGAAAAATAGGACTTTTCCAAACTTTCCCAGCAACAACAGCAATCAATCTGATCTGCAAAGTTTTGGTATTTTGGTGGGAAAAATGGTATCTTATGATTCATAATTATTCTAAACTTGGTTGAAATTTATGCGTATCATCCTCTAATAGCAATCGAATAAAGAACTTTCACTTTCGATTTTATGAAGGAATAAATTATAAACGGGCATAAATTACGATTTTTCCAAGGTCACTTTTACTTGGAAAAAATTATGGAATTATTCTCTATTTGGTGCTACCATGTTGCAACCATGGAAAATCCCCCATTTTCACCCTCGACTCCATGGCTTATCTAACCCCCTTTACGCTATTGATGATTCTGATTCCTCCAATTATACGGTACTGGCCTCTTTAAGTCGCAGAATCGTTTATCGGCCCTGGCTCGCGAGGGTGCCCCATTTTTACAATCATGGTTCAAAGTTTTGGTCAGGAAAATTGTAAAAGTGTTAAAGATTGGAGAAGTGGTAAGTTTTTTTCCCAAAACTTTCTCCTGATTGATTCTTTTCGCATGACTACGGGCCTACATCGTCCAGAGTTGCCCGTTGTTAGGAAAATTCATTGTGACGTCACTTTTTAAAAGGAAAATGAACAATGCGTTGACATCATTTTTCTCATTTTTTATTTCTGACGTCAGAAATTATGGGCAATTTTTTATCTCTTTTCGCTTGTTTTTTCTGCAATATTTCCCTTTTTTTCTTGGATAAAGCGCTAAAAATCAATCGAAGCTGAAAGAAACGGTTAACAAATACAATAATGACCGTTTTTTTCGGGCTGTACTGAAAATATTGCCCTCGGTCAATGCAACAACCTCGCAAACTCGGTCGTTACTTGACCTCGGGCAATATTTCTCAGTACAGCCCTCACTAACCGGTCATTATTGTATTGAAGTTAAGTGTCATTACATAAAATAACCTTGGAAATACTTTCCTGCTAATTTTGAGGGGTCCATATTGGGGTCCATATTAGGGTCCACAATGGGGTCCATATTGGGGGGGGGTCCAAGTTATGTCATCTTCTCCCCCAATATTTACCGAAATTTCGGTAAAAATTCGGATAGCACGAGCACGCCGAAATTCGGATGGCACGCCAAAATTCGGATGGCACGCCGAAATTTTAATGGCACGCCAAATTTGGATGGCACGCCAAGGCACGTTGGCCCGCGAAAGCACGTTGGCACGCTGGCACGCCAATGCACGTTGGCATGCAGACACGTTGGCACGTCAAGGCACGTCAAATAATGACGTCGTCATTTTTTATATGTTATTGTATTTTTTTTTAATTCACAACACCTATACCTATCACGTGTCAAAATCTGAATATGGGTGGATAAATCTTTGGATAAATAGTTTAGAAGTTATCACTATTTTTAGAGTTTTAAGCGATGTTAGCTGGATTTTATGTTTCACAATAAAGTAATAAAACCGGAACTAGATATTCTTAAGTACTCTTAATAAGATTTTGTTAAAAGTCAGAAAGTTTCAAATCGTTTCAAAACTTTTTCTTCAAGATATGCACACACAAGAACACCATCATGGGAGATTCTGACCGCCCCCCCCCCTTGGGGCTAATAGGGTGAAGGCGTCTTTTTCCTTTTAGATTCTTCTCTATCCTTCGGCTATATCTCATTGAGTCTGACACAAAATATTTCCATTCCTAATATAATTTTCATAAATGATTTTTTAGACTCACAACCAGTCTTCTTGGTAGTAAAAAAGAAATATAGTAAAGTTATATGCACTGAAGAATATTAGGAATGCATAAGACACAAAAAGGAAGTGATAAGCTGTAGACCGAAGTCTGAGATCAGGTGTGATACCTCGAGTAAGCATCTTCTGTCACCCGCGAGTCTACCGCCAGCTTAACAAGAAGAAAAAAATTAAAACATAGACACAAAGTCTTACCATACAGTTAATTACAAGGAAAGGTTGAAAAGTCGGCCTAGAACCCAAGCGGCCGCCTCAAAGAGAAGATGACAAAAAAATCCAGAAAATGCAAATCAAACAATAAGACATAAACATCAAAAAATGATGAAAAAAGTAAATAAACGATATGTCCAAATTTTTTCTGTAATTTTATTTGTAAATAAGGAAAACTCCTGACAGCAGGGGAAATATAAGAAAAAATAATGCTTCAATCGATGAGCGATTCTCAAGATTTCTGCAACAATTGTGGAATAAAAGATTTTAGAAGGCATGTTGCTGCATTTAAAAAGCATTCTCACTATAGAAAAAGGAAAGTTATCACGCTTGTCATACAATGAGGTATTGAAAGATCTTCCCTGTATCGAAATATGTCTTAGTCAAAAAAGATACATGTAGGTCACCGTGTTCCTTCTTAAGTTCTAATTCAGAAGGGTAGATATTTTTGAAACATCGTTCAAATTCACCATCATCATTTAAAGGCTAGAAGATCGTCTATGAAAAGTGTGTCGAAACCGCCTGGTTATAAAAATATCTTCTTTTTTTATCTTTTTGACATAAAGCGGACTCATAATACTATCGAAAAAGATTTGCCATGAATGGGGCTGGATTCAAACCCATCGGAATACCAATATTTTGTCTATAGACACGGTCTCAAAAAGTAAAAAGACAATTCTCCAACAAGTATCTAACTGCTTCCTTAAAAGAATCCCTAGTAAAATTCAATTGGTTATGGAAAAAAAATACAAAATTCCATCAACTTTTATTAGGAGGGAGAAAGAAGTTTTCCCAATTTTATTCAATAATCGGTGACAATATCAAGGCGGAGGCAAGATATGTTTGTGACGTAATTTATTCAAAGGTCTGCCATTTTGGAATTAATTGAACCAAAGAAGCAAGGAGTTTCAAATATTCGTTTAAGTCTAACCATATCTTCTTAAAGACTATATAAAAAATAATATATACATCAAGGGAAGCATATAAAAAATTAATCTTAGAAAAAAATACAAAAGAAGCAAAAAACAAATTATAGACAATTATAGACCTTGTATTAACAAGTTTTCTTTTTTTCGTACACAATAGACCTTTTCATAAATGACGTCACGAACATCACTTGCCTCGTTTTGAAATTATTGCCATGGCGATTAACTCCCACCGGATTTTATTAAAACTACTTTCTATTCATAAAAAAATCATTTGATGTCTCAAGGGACATAATTGCTATGGTAATTGTTTGAATACGAGGCAAGTGATGTTCGTGACGTAATTTATGAAAAGGTCTATTGCAGTCGCAACGTAAATTAGCAGAGGCATTTTAAAGTCAAAATCTTTGTAATAAAGTTCTTTTTTCTTGAGTGACACTGTATGATCTGCTTGTTATTGTCTTAAAGCACCATACGTTTGCAATTAGATAAGCCCAGCTGGAACAATTCATCAATAGGACGTTCACAACAACATCTTCGTCATGTTAGATGAACGTTGAAACAACATTGCATGCCAGTAAGGGGAGCTTTATCTTTACTCCTGTTCTACACCATTTCCAATCATCACTAGCAGTATAATTGATAGTAAATTGTTTTTACGAAGAAATGACACTATCTGTTAAGACTTGACCCCCGACTTGAAGAACTTGATGATGACGATGACGTGGAGGATAGAGATGATGAATTACCACTTGAAATTTTGGATTTTGACATGACAAGGCTTTTGTTTAATGATGACGATGAGGATGATGATGATTTCTTGGTTAATACTATGGTTGATTTGGGATTGCTTTTACTTTCGGATTGCATAAGGCTGCGGCTACCGTTTAAGCTTGATAAAGTCATCTTTGTTGCCGTTGTTGTGGATGTTGGAATGTTGCTGGTTTTGGTTGTTAAGTTGTTGGGTTGTTGATGATGTCTTTTTATTTGGCTGTTGTTGTTGTTGTTCTGTGTGGTTGACGCTTGTGTATCTTTGAAACGATGTACGGTTAAAGCGATGTAACTAAAAAAAGTGAAAAAAAGAAGATATTGAGTTATTGATATTAAAATATACCTGCAATCATTACATTGAAATAGGTTTTATAATTATAACTGTATAGGTTATTTAAAACACTAGAATCAAATTTTTCAGTATGTGAAAGAATTATGCCAATTCTTTTTTCGATCTAGACCAAACTCACTATAAAATATTTTCAACTGCCAGTCTTCATTTACCGTCCACTGTACTGTGTGTCTAATATTTGTTTTTATTAGGCTTGTAAGTGGAAATGATGTTATTTAGTCTTGCTGTGACCCCTTTTATAAAGCTAGCGAATTTGGTCAAACTTTCGAAACATTTTTTAATTTCAGTTTCGATCGTTAAATTCTGAATGTCTATGCGTTCTACTTCTTTTGTTATGTGTTTTCCTTAAATTCATTGTGAGTAAATATTGACTACCCCCTCGCCCGGTTTCACGGTTTTAAAGAAAAAACACTATAGTATTGTCAGTTATTGCGTTTCATCCAGAGGTAAAAAGGGCGGTAAATTGTTGGATCGCGTGATCTCAAGTCCAGCCTTTTACATCACTTTTAATTCTTCGTTCGCTTATTCCCCCCCCATTTTTTGCCTACTATCAGCCTAACCTGGCACACTACGTTATTTTGATATACACGCAACGTCTGAACATTATATTTAACGTTTTGGGCCAGCTTGGCAGTAATAATAAGTATCAAAGTTTGGTTTCGATAACTATTTTAAGGCATCACACTCAATTCTATTTCTTTTTACGAATTTTTATTTTAGGAAACAGTATTTTACAGTCCATTTAATTTTCTTTATTTCATTGCAGAGGTATATAACTTACAAAAAGCTTATTAAGTGTTACATTTTCAAATATATTATCTTAAATTTGACATCATATCATATCTTTAAATTGAGCTGGAAATAAATTAGTTTGACTCATCCAGATCGCCAAAAGCAAAATATTTTTCTTTTTTATAGATTTCAGAATTTTCAGTCAAATTCTAAAGATTTTTGAGAGATTTCATGAACGTAATTAATTTCCTATTTGCACAATTTACTAATTTCAAAACCGATCAGGTATTATTTTCTTGGAAAAATCGAATTCACAAAGAATAACACCTCGTTATTTCTTTTCTTAATTTGAGGTGAGTCTGGAGTGCTTGTCTTTTTGACAATTTTGAGCCTAAAATGTTCTTATTGGCGTTCTTGAAATTGATTCACTGAAATAAACAGAATTACCTCGATTTATAAAAATTGGCCCTGAAGTCGAACAAATCTGCAAGAATTTAAGTTAAGATTGATAAGTTAAGAATACCCCTGTCTCACAGTCCCGGTGGAACGTTTTCCCTCAGTGGGATGAAAATTTCTATCGAAATCCCGATTGAGATATTGTTCCCGAGATTAAAATATCCAGTGGGGATGCTTTTGGACAACAAATTTTTGCATTGAATTTTGGAATGGGGATGAAATCGAACTTTAGGGTATTTTGTCCACCGGGGACGAAATTTTGACAAACCTTTTCAGTGGGGCTGGGGTCCCCGCAGGTCTGTGACACAGGGGTGTTTAAGAGGTCAAATAATTACTTTAATTTTCAACCTAAATCTTCATAAAAGCTGGGCTCCTATAAAAAAAGTGTATTTCTTTAAAATCCTCGGTTTTAACATAATAGTCTGATAGCACTAAAATCTATTATCTCTCCTGTTGGTGTTCAAATAATTTTTCTTCTTCAGTGGAATTTTTGGCTATCATGGAGTCATATTGGCTATAAATACAAGATAATTTCGTATGGCCTTCCACGTTACATTTTAGATGGTATCATTTAGATAATTTACCAAGTTGCAACCTTCAATTCAATTCATTCAGATTATTTCTGAGTTTAACCGCTTTCACTATTCGAATGATGATGGAAATTTTTATCCGCACTTGTGCGAGGGATGGGGTAAGTGGGTTCTGATTTCCGGAAAAAAAAAACGAATAACTTTGTCGTGGTTTACGTTAATCAAGACAAGAATAACAATTTATTTTAAATTACGATATTACTTTTGTCTTTAGCCATTTCGCTTAAATTCCAAAGTAATCTTCTCATTATTGAGATTGACGCGAAAAGGACTTTTTCCGATAACAAACTGTACGAACCAGTTTTGGGATTCCGAAATACCGAAATACCGAAGTAAAAACGGTTGAATTCTGCCGTAAAAAAACTTCTTACGCCTCCACCTATAGGGGAGTCAGGGTAGTATAAGATAAGATTGCTCAAGCGATTCATTATGCTGGCACACGATGTTTTAAAATTTTTACTACTGTAACGTTGTTTTAACGCCCATTTAACGTAGTTTTTTTCTTGATAAAATGACGTTAGAGAATAATGTTATGTTGCAACTGTCACTTTCATGCAATAAATATCAGAGAATCAGCTGTTCCTTCGAAACCAATTCAAGAAAGTATTGCTAAATGTAGCGGATTACGCTTAAGGAGGTGCTAAATCGTATTATCAGATAGAAACTACAAATAAAACAACACATACGTTTGCCTATGTGTCTTTCTCACCAAAATGCAGACTATTCTATTACGTAGTAAGTATTCACCCCTATCTCACAGGGGACATTTTCAGTCAGTGGGAGTAAAATTCAACAATTGAAGCTTGATGGGGATTGATATTCCCATGTTTATCTTATGGCTGGGGACTTGAATGTCACTGTTTTCAAGTCAGAAAATTTAGCGAGGATGAAAAAACCCATAATATTTTGCAGTTAGGATTAGTTTACTTGATGATTTTCAGCGAGGACGAAAATAGGGAATAATTTTCCACTGGGGATAATATTTTGGCTAATTTTTCCCATGGAAGGGGATCCCACTATGTCTGTAAAAGAAGGGGGTGTCTTTACGTAGTATTTATTGTTTCCTAAGATGAGGCCTATTCGTCCCACAACTTTTATAAAATAGAAAGCTATTTTGACTCTACAAGTTGAATTGTATTACCCAAATTATACATTAATCAGTTTTTTCCAACTAAATGAGACAAGTAAAATAAGTTTCACTTATGGCTTTGAAATTTATCACTACCGTAATAAAGCTACATCAAAAAATGAAAAAAACGCAGACAAATAACCCTATTCGTACTAGGGGGGGGGCTCTTTCTGTTCGGAAGTCAAACTATTGGTAATAGCTCCTGAAATAATAGAGCTTTTGCCGTGAAATTTTCTGTAAATTCCTAACTTTTATTTTGCTTCAAAATAAAAAAAAATTTGACACCTAAATATTTTCACACCTTGAGCATGATGACATTTCTGACAGTAAGGTGTCACAAAAATTGACACTTTTCCAATACAAATTTATTTTTAATGTCAAATATATCGTTTAAACCGTAATTTATTGAATATTTAGGATAAAATAAACATTTTAAACTCAGGCAACTTTTTTCTAAAGCCTTTGTTAGAATACAATAGCTATTTATAACAACAATGGAAAATTTCGGTTTTTGCTCACTTTGGGCATGATGAGTGACGTCATCAAAAAAAAAATTTGTCAAAAGTTACCTTACGTGACAAGGATCTTGTGTGCCAAATTTCATCCAAAAAGACCCACTAGATCAAAAGTTAAGGGGTGGTACAGGAAAAGCCCCCCCCCCCTAGTTCTGAACCGCCCCTAAAAGCCTAGTATGAATAGGGTTTAAAGGCTTCACTTCTTTTTTCTTGCTTTAGAAATTCCTCATTCCTCTGGCCTTCGACTTTAAACTCAATGGTGAAATTGTGTGGTATGTATGTGAAATAATGGGGCAATGCTTAAAAGAACGCATTACAATAACGAAAGGAATTCAACATTTAATATGATTTCCTCTAGTATAGTCTAAACGAATTCTACGTACAAAAAGTTGTGTAATTTGGAGAATGCGGTAAAGTCAGCCTAGAGATAAACTTTGTACTTTTGTTTTTTAAAGAGAGTAAATTTGGTTACTTTGGAACATCCGTTTGTGTAAAGTAGTTGTGTGTGACCTTCAAAGGTAAGATTTGGGAGCGGAATCAAAAACTATTGTTTTAACAATTTTTTTGTACTTAAGCATTCACAGTCCAATGGAGTGTGAATACTTTGAGTATGGCTTCAAAGCTATTTTTGAGAGTTTTTCAAGTAACAAAAATGTATGTATCTAAATGCATGCGAGCGTTGAATTTATTAACATTTTTTTCTGTGGGAGTACTACAATTAGGATTTTATTTTAAGACAATGATACTCAAGTTATTTGTTTTTAAATGTAACTCATTCTGTCTGTCTGCTTTTACTGAAGTGGAAAACCACAATTTTACATAGCATAGCTTTACTTTGAAGTGCTTTTCAGTTACCGACACTTTTCCTGTTTCGATATCGATATTTTAAACTTAATCTTCTGCCTTGGGAAGTTGAAGTCGAAGAGCCTTATTATGAGAGGTCATTGTTATACAATACTGCAAAATTACTGGAAGGTTTTTATCTAGCTCAAACCTTATTTTCAGCATATCTGAAGTAAGAAGAAAAGTCAAATTCTAAAAAAACAACATTTTGATTTTGATAAACCAAGAATTACTAACATATTGACATTTTTTTAACAGGTTCAAAGTAACTTAATTATAATGTCAAAACATTTGTATTTGTTTGTGAAACATTTCCGTGTAAAAATTAATTTTTTCTTTGGGTTTGTTTGTTTTATTTGACAAAGAAGGAATGTGCGTCTTAATTACAATATAAGGAAATCTTTTGCCATAAAGCACTTCATTTGAATGAAAAGACATATGGTTTTCCGGATTCCTGAGTATCTTCCTTCCAAGGTATACGATCTACTAATAAGGGCTTGGGAACTCACATGAACATTAATAAAGCCACCTATGCTGGAGAAAACAAGGATACCCACAAAGTTATCGAAACCACTTAAAAGTGATATTTTTAAGAAGATAATCAGACTTTTTTCATTAATCTTCGAGGTCAAGATTTGCATGGTAAGAAAAGTGTATTTCGAAACTTCGTGTGTATTGATCGAAGATGTCATCTAAGGAAGAGCCATCTCAAAGATTCTAGATTAGTACACAATAGTTGAAGTTATATTCTATAAGATAATAAGTTTACTACTCTACTAATCATTCAGAGGTATAAATTGAGTCTGTAAGAGATCAAAATGAAAATACTTTCCAAGATCTGGAGTGTATTATAATCGAAGATTTAAACGTATCATAAGAAGAGTCATGTCAAAAGGCTAAGAAGTGAACACTCCTGTCTGAAATACTTCTACTTCTCACTGAGACATCTCGTATTCACTTTCTTACCTACAAAAACTCTGGAGGGGGGAGGCACTCGTTCTGAAAGCGACCACGCGTTCGGCCCATAAATTGACTTTCAAAATAGGACCCTTACAAACGAGAGATAAGCTAGCTACGAAATTTGACACCCTCACAGTTAAGAAACCGACAAAAAGTACATCCTTACAGTGCATCATCCTCTACATCAGACTTTTTCACACTTCCCTTTCAAAAAGTTAATTTTTGAGACATGCAGATGGGAGTATCTTTCCAACGAGCAGAAAAATTGCACCATAATCATATGATTGGTTTGATAAAGTCATAAAAACTAACATACCTGTAGTGTGAATAAATTGTTAGCCAGTGAAAATCAATCTTCTAATATAATTGTACTCCTTCAAGAACTAAAATTAAACGTTTTCAAAATTCAATTGACTTTAATAGAGAGTGCTTTACTCTGGTGCACTAAAATTCTATTGATAAATGATTCAACCAAAGTGGGAAGCCTCTTATTTATAACAGTCTAAGTGCCTTGTGAAAAATTTTGAAACAAGGTATCGCTCTTACCAATGTAAACAAAGTTGTTTTTATTATCAGCCAATTGTATTTGTAAAAACATAAACAACCAGGCTGTTTTTGTTTTCACAAGTACGATTTTTTGCTGCGTTTATCTTTTTGGAAATGTGTGAAAATATGAGGTATGTAACGATGCGTGCTTTTCGGAAGCGGAACAGGAAGTCGTCAATGCTAGTTGAAAGGGAAATTAGTTTTTTGGAGGTGTGAAAAAGGGAATTTTTCAGGTCTGGTCCAGGTTACATATTGTACGTATTTTTTACGGTATTAATTTACACTTCAATAGTGCCAAAACAGGAAAATTTGCGGTAATTTTCATAAACATTAAAACAGGAATAATAATGATTTCCTTTTTGTTTGAACAAAATTGAAAACAGGAACCTTTTCACGCATATAAATTTAGGTATAATAAAACAAATAACAAGAAACTTATATCTACTAATTCTCCTTGCGTTTAAATTAAATTTCAATTAATTTGCTAAATGCTCGATAGAGGGCAATCTCCTTTTCCTTATCCAAGTTATACCCTCACAAAAAATTACCTTAATTTAAACAAATTCCGATTATTAACTATTCATACTAGGCCTTTAAGGGTGGTTCAAAACTAAGGGGGCGGGACTTTTCCTGTACCATCCTTTAACTTTTGATCTAGGGTCTTTTTGGATAAAATTTGGCACGTAAGATCCTTTTGTCACATAAGGTAACTTTTGACAAAAGATTTTTATGATGACGTCACTCATCATGCCCAAAGTGAGCAAAAACGAAAGTTTCCTTTGTTCTTATGAATAGATATTTTCTTCCAACAAAGGCTTTAGAAAAAGTTGCCTGAGTCTAAAATGCTTATTTTGTTCTAAATATTCAATAAATTACGGTTTAAATGATATATTTGACATAAAACAAAATTTGCATTGGAAATGTGCCAATTTTTGTGACACCTTACTGTCAGAAATTTCATCATGCCCAAGATGTGCAAATTTTTAAGTCAATTTGTTTTTATTTTGAAGCTAGATAAAAGTTCGGAATTTACAGAAAATCTCATGGCAAAACCTCTTTTATTTTAGGAGCTATTGCCATTAATCTGACCTCCGGAAAAAAAGACCCCCCCCTAGTACGAATAGGGTTAAAGGGTAAATGATTCCCTTTATCGGTCAATAATTTCTTTTATCACATTTGAACAGGAAATTCTAACTGGAGATTTATTTTTAGTAGATTTTCCTTATTTTGTCATAATTTTGTAATCGCAATGTAATCTGACCTCTATTTTGAACCATCTTTTTCCACTTTATTTTGCAGGCAATCGCAGCTATTACAACGAATCATTGTATTTTTTCTTTTACAATATGACTGCCTGTTAGCGTCATTTTGGTTCAAGGATAGTGAATGGAAACAAAATACAACAAATACTGAAAGGTTTACCACGGTAAGTTGATAAGAGACAAATGCATGACAAATCATGTGCCGACTGACTCTTGTTAAATGAAATATACAATAAATATATCCGGTAGTGCAGAGGTAGAGCACCTGTCCATGGTTCGCAAGTTTGTGGTTTCAATCCCCAGCTGGGTCGTACCAAAGATTCCCAAAATGGTACTTGATGCCTCTCTGCTTGATGTAAGCAATTAAGAAAAAAATCAAGGGGGAAAGAGTGGCGCCCTACCTTCGGGTAGACAGCTATCGAAAGAGGAGCCTTCGGGTCACCTCCGACCACAGTTATAATATAAACAAGAAGCCCGTTAAGCGTGAAGGCCCAGCAAAAGCGAAATTTTCGCGATTTCCAAAAATTCCAAAAAATGTTTAACAAGATTTCAAATTTCCCGCAGGAAAGGGATGGCCAAAGGATTAAATATTTTACTGCGTCGAGCAAAACAAAATGAAAAATAAGTCGACAAGGATAATTCTCCCTTTCTTCATTTCTTAGAACAGGGAAGTGAAAAAATAAACGAGACATAATGTAGTCAATCAAAAATTAATTGAATGTTGAAAGCTCGAAACTTTCTACCCGAAGGTAAACAATCAAATTCAAAATATCGTTAAATTCAACTTCCATAAGAAACAACATCAAAAATGTAAAAATGGTGCCAAAAAATTGAGCTTCTTCGTTGTATTGTCTTTGTTCATCTTCTCCCTCTTTCCTCCATCAAGGTCAATTCGACTTGAAGACAATTATGTGAGGCGAGTTTGAATAGTCCAAGCCATCGACCGTTAAATGTGACAGCTCCAGAAATGACCATTTCATGTAATGTGTAGCGTATCATGAAAAAAGTTCCAATCTTGTTTAAATTTACGCATGAGCTTCATTTTAGTCTCCATTTACCATGTCCATATTCCATTTAAAATTAGTATTTGAAATAATTCTGTGTCGAGTTTGAAAAATCAAGTCGCCAATTCGTATTACGAAACCGATCCAGAAACAACCATTCTCACACGTAGCATCATAGAAAAAGTTCCAATCTTGTTCAAATTTATACACGAGCTACAGTCTCCATTGCCATATTTCGTTTAATCGGTATTTGAAATAATTCTGTGTCGAATTTGAAAAATCAAGCCGCCAATTCGTATTACGAAACAGATCCAGAAACAACCATTTTCACACGTAGCATCATAGAAAAAGTTCCAATGTTGTTCAAATTTACACACGAGCTACAGTTCCATTGCCATATTTCATTTAATCGGTATTTGAAATAATTCTGTGTCGAGTTTGAAAAATCAAGCCACCAATTCGTTAAACGAGACAGATCTAGAAATAACCATTTTCACACGTAGCATCATCGAAAAAGTTCCAATCTTGTTCTAATTTACATATGAACTCCATTTTAGTGTCCATCAGCAAATTCCAGAATCAGTTTACTTGAAATGATTCTGTGTCGAGTTTGAAAATTATGCTACGTCCTAGCCTAGACCTTTGTTAACAGCGACAGATCCAGAAGTAACCCTGTGTAGCATCAAGAAATATGTTCCAATCTTATTCAAATTTACACATGAGCTGCATTTCTGTTTATTTATTTTTATATTAGAAGCCATTATTTCCTAAAAATAAAGTCTTTTTGAAAACAAGAAACTAAAAATGAAAGTGATTTAAGGTAGAATTTTCACTCAGAAAGCTTTAAGAAAACTATAACATATGACAGAATGTTGAAAAAGTTTACAAAAAAAAATCACTACAAAGTTTCTTTGGTTTGAAAGTCTCTTGACCACTAAAGCAAAGTCAATGTTCAAGAAAGTATGAATCAACACACGAAATCAATCTCCTCACATTTGGCTAAAGCTTCAGATGCATCCGGCTGGACTTAGAATTTTTTTAGTTGAATAGTGACCAAAGGGGGTCTCGAACCGGGAAACTATAGAACCAATGCCCTATCCACTAGGCCAAACCGGCTGCCGAAAATTCGTTATTTGGGGTCACTTATACGAAGGTCTAAGTACTATATATAAATAAGTCTGACTGACGAGTTAGGCTAACTGTTATGATCGCCATTACTCCGAAGAAGGCACCACACGTGTGCACCGCCGGCCGGGTGGGGGGTTAGGGATGTGCACCAGGGTGGCTTCGCCACCCTGGTGCAAATCCCTAACCCTATGCTACGCGCTACGCGCTCCGCGCGGTATATGCGCGCGTCCCGCGCAGCCGGATGCATCTGAAGCATTAGCCGAATCTATCTCCTCGCTTCAACCGCCATCTTGATTTGTTTTGAAAACGTTTGTTGTTTAAGGAGCGCGGAATCAGAAAATGTATCTTTTTAGCCAGTACCCGACTTTCGGAAGCTTTTCCCTGTCCAGACGGCAAAAAGTGTGTTACTGGTATTAAGCGCCGTTTTTACCAAAACGGACAGACAGAAGGAAACACGGACAAAAAAATAGTGACACTCTCTTTAAAGGCCCACTCGCTGGCGCTGGGCCAAAAACCCCGGTCTGGTAATGTATTGTTTGTTTTACTTTTAGCTTTTTTTTCAATTTTTTTACAAACAAAAGACAAGTTGCGAATTGCATACTTTTTGATCACGTTACCAAAATCTCCTCTTGAGATTGGTCTATTTTCTAATCACATGATCAAAATGTTTGCAAAATAAATCGATTTTGATACGTAGGCAAAACTTTTAACAATAAAAACTCTTTTAACAATAAAAAGAGACAAATGCCTTCCAGACCAGTGTTTTTATAATGACTTCTCCGACTGCGGTCGCAGAATAAAGGCTTGGGACCACGAGAAGTTTTTTTTGCGATGGTGCAATGCAACATGCTCCATCCCACCACGTGTCCCATGGTTTCTTTTTTTCTTTCATGAAACAAAAAGTGAGGGAAATACCCAAAAGACACGCTGATTTTGTCCCTGAGCAAAATTGATTCGAATCAATTTTGTTCCATTGTCCAGGGACAAAAGTGAGATTTCACTTTTATTGGTCGAAAGAAATATGGGGTTGATGACACGCAAAAAGAATTGCAGCTAATACAAAAACATTATTAAATTACAATTTTTTGCTCATTGAAAATATATTTGTGAGTGGAATATTAATACAATTTTTTATCTCTTTTCTTATCTGTTTTTTTCGCTCTATTTCTCTCATTTCTTATTTTTGACGTCAAAAATTATAAATTTTTTTTATTCTTTTTTCGCTTTATTTCGCTATTTTTCCAGGATAAAGCGCTAATAATCGATCGAAGCTAAAGGAAACGGTTAACAAATACAATATTGATCAGTTATTTTCGTGCAGTTGACCGAGGCGTTGACCAATATTTCTAAGTACAGCCTTCACTAACCGGTCATTATTGTATTAAAAGTCTATTCACGATATGTGTGCACTCTTTTTTCTTTTACCTATAACTTTTGAAGAAATTCTTCAATCTTTATAAATTTGGTATCGTTGGAAAGATATTAGTGAGTGAAACAATTTGAAATAAAAAAGCCTATTACAATACTGTAAAAATTAAGATGAAAATGAAGAAGAAAAAAATGAAGATCTTGTAGAAAAGTGCTATAATTTTCATTTTCACTGGGGAGATTCTTTGATCCAAAATCAAATTGAATAAAAACGCAGAACCACCATATTTCAACAAAGACACTTCGTTTGGAACAGAATATGATGAGCCACTAACCGAAAAAAAATTGGTTTTGGGTTATCTTTCGAAAACATAACGCAAAGAGTCAAAAGGTACAAAATTTTTCGGGATGGTTATTTCAGCAACGTCAAGTATTATCTGGGTTGCGAGTTATGTTATAAATTTTTTTTAGGCATTTCAGGATTTTCGTGACATGAGTGGTGGCTCAACATAAAGCGCTTAAATTCGATTTTTCAGGATGTTTGGTTTGGAGGGGGACGAGGGAAAAGTTCTTATCTCGTATTTCTAATCAAAACTGACAATATCGAGAGGGCAATATCTAAGGTGCCATACAGGAAAATGAAAATATCTCTTGTGAAACACATTCTTTTACCATGAACCCCTATCATGAACATTAAAATTTGTTTAATTAACCTAAAATTATATTTAACTGTATTCTTAGGATAACATTTTTTGTTGAGCTATATGATGATGAATTCACATAATCAGTCTCTCCATTTATTTGTTCTATCAATTTGCTGTTTTTACATTTTTAAGTTTTCTGTACTCTTAGGGTATATAGGTATTTCTATATAGTTATTCTTCCCATAAATTTCTTGCGTCAAAGGCTACATCATAGAATAGTCTATTGTTGGAGCCGAGAAACCCCGCTTTTCGCTGTTTTTTCACTCCAACTGTCAAACTTCTTAAACTTAAAACTTTCTTTTTAACCCTTTAACTGCCCGTCGTTTTTTTTAAGGTCCGATCTATTTGCCGCGGGAAAAAAAAAAGGTTCGACCTATTTGCCACGGGAAAAAAAGAAGGTTCGACCTATTTGCCCGATGTCGGCATTTGCCGACATGGTCAAAAGGTAGCGATTTTGACTTCATTTTCTAAATAATATATGAAGTATCAGCCAAGGACTATAATTTTGAGTTGAACATTGTTGAATAGTTATTTTTCAACATAGAAAAGCTTTTAACTAAGATCTTTTTTCCATTCAAACCATCTAATACAAAATCTTTGTAGAAGTGTTAAATTTTTGGGCAAAGGAATGGAAAGTGCCGATGTCGGCAAATCCCGACATGGGCAAAGAAATCGAAAATGCTCATGTCGGCAAATCCCGACATGGGCAAAGAAATCGAAAATGCTCATGTCGGCATATGCCGACATGGGCAGTTAAAGGGTTTAATAATTCGATGTAAGAAATCATTTTATATCTGAAATCAGAAGGCTTCAAAGTATTTCTGTACCAAAAAAAGAATTTTTTTAGCTCTAAAAGGGTAAAAAGGTAATTTTTTTCTTTTTTCTTTTTCACATTTATTTCATAAAATTTTTGGAATAATTTTTCTCAAAAAATGATATTGCTCTGAATTGTCTTTTCAAAAATTTGTTAAAATTGAAGTATTGGTTAAAACATAAGTAAAACAAAAAATTAGTGAACACTTAAAGCAAATAGACTTCAATATTGAAATAACAGGCCTGGCAGAAGCGAAGAGACTGGGGAGACTTTCAGCCTCCCCAATTTTGAGCAATTTTCTCAATTTGTCAGCGAATTTTATCTAATTTGAGCCTCGCCACTTTTACGGTTGTTCCGCCGGACCTGAATAAACAGGAACATATAAATTTTGCATTAAAACAAATTCTGTGGTTAATTACGATAAAGAGAAAGTGTCAAACACCAAAACCAAACATTCAATTCAATTCAATTTGACATCATACGAATTGAATGAGGAAATTTTTATTGCGCACCACGTATATTTCAGAAATTCTTTACATTCCGAATGACCTGCAAGACGTTTTTTTAATGCGGCCAACCCAGGTCGCTATCAAATCTGGGTTGGTAAATAAGTACCACTATGAAATATACGATTAGTGGGTCAATAACAGTTTTTCGGCAACAATCTTGTCCTGTGGTGTTGGAACGTGGTGGTGGCGGGCCATAGGGTCAGCTTCAGTTATTTGTCAGATACGGAAACGGCTGATGATGAAATAACGTTTAGTGAATTTCGTATCGGGTGTCGTGTTAGAGTGATGACTTTACATAGAAACACTATTTTTCAATTTGATTTCAGAAAAAAATATTTCATCTGGCTCAGCTTAACTTTTCTTATGATTGTTTATGGTTATGATATGTGAATCAAGCAAGAAAAAAATGAAGAGTTATGCTTTTGGAGTCATGTATTGAATCTAGCACTTTTTTTGTTTTCACGTAATCTGAAAATGATGTTTGTTTTACTTTCATTCCAGAGTTTGTGTGAAAATACGGGGAAATAAGTTGCTTCATTTCCTATCCAAGAGTTTCATCTCTTGACCCTTCGGGACTTTAAATCCTGGTTATTGTCACAAAAGACAACTTAGTAATGGTCATTTTATAAAAATACACATTGATGTAATACCATACATCGTACATGTAATTATCCAAATTGCAGATTACAGACCCTTGGTCAGGCAATCAATTATCACAAGAATTTCTGTAGTAGTTGCATATGAAGCTCTCCACGAAAATGCATGAGACTCATGAGTAGACATTGATTCATTAATAAAAATAAAGCCTTGTGTGTTTCATTGCACATCCACATCCTAAGATATTGGTTTTAATGTAAACAGAGATTAGTGTGAAGAATTACTTATTAAGTCGATGGTGGTAATGAACATTTTTTATGGAGGAGGAGAAATATAACATTGTTTTAATGTCCATCTAACTTTACATAGAGGACATTGTCTGATATGGATAAGTGGGAACTATCAGTCAATGGTTTTTATAAGAACATCTGAAATTTTTGAAGCCTGCAGATGTTCTTAACTTTTTTAAATTTTAGCCTAAAAATGTTCTTAACTTGTTCTTATTTTCCCCATTTTTAACCATTTTCATAAGAAATCAAGTGCTTTTACAATGTTCTTAAGATGTTCTTAATCTTTTGAAGCCTTATGTTCTAAAAAAAACATGGAGGAGGAGAACACTTACCATCTCACACATACAATAATTGTGACGTTCATTCAACGTTTTATGTACATTATGTCGCTATGAACGTCGCTCTGACGTATTGTGCAAGCTGGTTTATGGTGTCATCAGAAAATGGCATCTTATTTCGTAAACTTTTTCCTGAGCGGTATCCATATGTGTTTTAAGAACACATGAAAATTTCAATCCATAAATTGTTTTGTCTTAGCAACACCCGTCTAATGCTCATAACATAAAGTGTAGCTGATAGAGTGTTCAATCACGGCGAAAGCTTATAAAAATTTAGAGGCAAAAGCAATACTAGTGATATGATACTGTATCGAATCGTTTTGACATATGCAAATGTCTCGGAATTCAACATATTGCTGCCAAGATGCTTAAGTAATAGACGATATCGGCTTCACATGAAAACTCAGATTTGATCCCCGAGAATTCCCCACAATGCTTTGTGCGGAAACAATTTCACCGTGAACTTTTTTCCGCGCAAAGCATTGTGGGCAATATTCGGGGGTCAAATCTGAGTTTTCACGTTGAGCCGATATTGTCTATTACACGCTTTTTTTTTTATAAGAATGGTGTAAATCCATTTCATCATGGATATTCTTAACTTTTTAGGCAAAATCATCCTAAAATATTCTTACAGCATTCTTATTACTTGGGGGTAATTGGCAATTTATAATTTAGAATGCTCTAAAAATGACATTCTTTGCTTGAATAGCAAAATTCCATGATGGTGATATTCTTAGGATATTCTTAATTTTTTGGCCATTTTCATCAATCATGGACATTCTTATAAAGTGTATTCTTATAAAAAAAAAAGCGTGTACACCTCTCTGGCATGACAAGTGTCTTTTGTCGTTACTAGAATATCTTCATCATAATCGAACTGAAAGTAATTCTTTCGTCGATTGTTAGAGGATTAGAGTATAGCTGTAATACGATGAGTTGTGTTTCACTGTTAAAAAGATAAAGAAGATGACCTTGATTTGGTTTTGAATTTGATTCTGATTTTGGCTCTGATTTTTCTGACTTTTTTGATTCGTTTGGTTTTGAAAAAAAAGTGTACATGCTTCTCCCGAGTGTTTTAAATTTTGTTTTTGAAATTTCAGTTTTTAAATTTTACCTGCAAATATTTACGAAAAAGAAATTTGACCACTGTTACAAAAGCTGACAAACTTGTGTGGCATAGTTAAAGGTTGCTAGGGCGAAAAATAGAAAGGCTTTGGTAAGTTTTAATTTCCGATAAAAGAGACAAGAGTTTGAAAAAATGCTATTGTCTGAAAAATACACCTTCATAATATAATATTTTGACCATTTTCACCCTCACCTTTTTCTTATAAGCAATCATATTAGATTTGACGACTCGATTAAATACCTAAATATACTTTTTCAAAAGATTGTTCAGCTGTCCCAGCTCAGATTGACAGAATCCGATTTTGCTCTTTGGCGTCCGTTTGTTTTCTTATAAAAACCTTTTTGGCTAAGTATCCCTTACTTATCCCTGTAAAATACACCTTTTCCGGAAAAAAAAATTTAATATTATTTTGCAGGCAGAAACAATGATATCCAGACTTTATCCAAATTACAGATACTATCTTTTGTATAGGGCACATACGATTCCTTATGTCTGCCGATCAAATACACAACTCTGTATCAGTGACCCTGTATCGGTGGATATTAAAACTGGAAAATTAACCCAAGTTACAGTAGCGTAGACAGGAGGGGCGCAAAATTAGTGTAGGAGAGCAAATTCCTTACTTCTTCCAGTAGCGTACCGTGAAAATCACATGCCGAAGTCATCTTCCGACCCATATCATCAGATATGAATACAAGCCTTTTTCCAGGGTTCCTTGGTTGCAATGGAAATTCTATCATGCGTGTGTAATAATAATATCATTTCTTTGTACACCCCTGTGTCCCAGACCCGCTGGGACCCTAGCCCCACTGGAAAATTAAGCAAAAAATCTCGTCACCGGTTTGGAAAATACCCTTGAATTTGCCCAACTGAAAAATTGACTCTGATTTCATCCCCTCTCGAAATTTCATATTTAATTGCACTCCAAAACCATCCCTTAGAACTATTAGGATTTCAATACAAATTTTTATCCCCATTGAGGAAAGAAGTTCCATCGGGGCTACGAGACAGGAATGTCTTTGTTTTCATCATATATTAATTACATATTTTCACATGCTTGATTAAATTCTTTTTGAATTATGCAAAATTATGAAAATAATTCATCACCCATCATAGTTATTATAAAAACCCTGGTCTGGCAATGTATTGTGTTAGCTTTTTGTTACAAACAGAAGAACAGTTGCAATTTGCATACTTTGTGATCACGTTACCAAAATCTTCACTTGGGATTGGTTTATCTTCTAATCGCACGATGAGTTATTTTTTCTCATTTGGTGCCCCTTCAAAGAGAGCAATTAATCGTTAATTGCATCCTGTAGAGAGCAATTAATCGTTAATCACACTCTTCAATGACGGGCCAATGTTTGCAAAATTGATTTTAATGTTTTTCTTACATTTTTACTATCGAACCTTTTAATTGCATTCGAAATTAATTTAAAAGAAAATCTATAAGCAACAATAAAAGAAAAACATAAAGAGAAGAGAAAAATATAAAACTTTCAGTGTAATTTACTTTCCTGACGGGGAAAAAGCAGTTAAACCGTTTGTGCGATTAGCTCGTAATCACATGATAACTCGTACAATTCGAAAATTGCACTCGTTATCATGCGATTACATAAACTAATCTCATGATAATAAAGTTTGCAAAATAAATCGATTTTGGTACGTAAGCTACATCAGGGAAATGATAGAGTGAACATCTTTTAACAATACACAGGGTGTCCAGAATAAAAGTATCGAGTTGTACCAGTTTTATAGAAAGAAAGTTTCTGTGTGTGTTTTACCAACGACTTAATAAAATAGATAGACCAAGAACTTCATACAATGGCTCTTAAAAATCTTTTGTTTTCTATTCATTTTGTATTCTTTCATCTTGCCGTCTTTCCACCGTCCGCGTAAGTCATATTACAAAGAAATTAGACTTTTTACAAGCATCTCTAAATAGTGTAAAATCAATTATATTGAATTTCTACTGACCATAAACATAATTTTCGATTTTTTTTGCTTACGTCAGATCGCATTTTTAATCATCTTTCTCACAAGATATTTTTCAATATTTTTCGACAACACTGTTGCGCTTTTCAGCGCAGGTAAAAAAGGGCTGATCCGTGAAAGTTTTCTCATTTGGCGAGAAAAGCTTGTGTACTGTTCTAAAATTAAAAACTTATCGTAATAGTTCCAGTTACAAGTAACTAAGATTAATCCGAACAGTTTGTTCACCTCCACCTTCACTAGATTTTTTTAAAGACACCCTAAAATTTTTCGGATGGTTGAAGAGGGATTAAATCTCAGAGTATTTTTACCAGTGAGGGTGATATTATTCTGTGAAAATTTTCCAGCATTGAGAGAAAGATATTGAACGAGTCTGTACTAGTCTATACGTGGGACTTTTTTGATGCCTAGAGAGAGAAGGCTATATCAAAATGAAAACCTGGGTAACAAGTAGACTCCATCTTTATCAAACAGCTATAGAGGTACTAAAGCCGACTTACACTAGACAAGGAAAATTCACACATCAAAGACATACTTAAAGAATTGCGAAATTTATTCCGGAACTTATAAACCTTGTATATGTACAACACACGCCATGATTATTTCAAAAAAAAATTTCCTGTTATTCGTCTAGTCTACAAATATTAAACACTTTACTTCAAAAGAATCAGTAAATTCGCTGAGGCTCCGCTGCTCTGATCTCTTTGGTGATTTTTTGGTTTCAAAATTAAAAGCTGTAAAAATGTTTGACTTGTTTGTTTTAAAAACGGCTTAACTTAAAATCAACACTTCCTTATCCTTCTGAAACCGGGTCACTTTTTCATTTGCATTTTTTCATCGCATTTAATAATCTTATGAACAACCGTAAGAGTGGGGAGACTGTAGGTCTCCCCGCTTCCGCCGATATATATACAAATTAAACCAATCTTCTTCCACAGTGTTGATGCTTGACCCTGGCGTATAGTTGAAGTTTTTTTTAACAAATTAATTTTGCATCTCATGTGATTGGAACTTTGTGCGATGGAAATCATACTCCTTTAGATTGTTGATTCTACGATCATGAAATAGCAAAGCTATGGTAGTTGTCGTTTTAGATACGACTCCATTATTAAATTATGATACATAAGGGAAACAAAATACAATTTTTTATATATTTATGCTTCAAATGATACCGTGGGATAGCTAAACTTTTTCATTCCCGAGGAAGCATTTCTAACGCGATATTTCAGCTGTTTTTCTGGGCGTACCGACATAAATGCTGCATATATAACGTAGACAGCACTCAACGGCCTTGAGACTAACCACTTGACAAGTTGAAGCTCTTTTTGTACGTACAAAGAGTGCTGGCCTTCTGCTGTTGTAAAGTGGCAATCGGAGAATTATCACCGGGAATGAGAGGGTTTAGCCATTCTAAGGTATGCTCTTTCAGGATAAGTGTGGTCTTCAGCAGGCTGATAGACAATACATAGCCCAAGTCTATGTTGGAAGTCAAAGGTTTGTAAATCATTCACCATAATCAATATCTCAGGTCGACACTTTGCGATAAAATCGACCGCCTTTTTTTGTACATTACCAGAATTCCAATTAGAAGACCAAAAGCACCAAATGTAAGGAAAACACCCAAGAGAATGTTTGTATCGTTTTCATCATCAGCGGGCTGTTGGCTGAAACCTGCTTTTACGTCTTGTTGTGCTGGTTTTTTGGTAGGTTGCTCGGTGAATCTTTCCGTCTGACGTTGGACCGTTGTTTGAGCTATTGTAGGCGTTCGGCTTAATTGATCTTGATTTGCCGTTGATTCGATTGACGAGCTATTTATTGATATTGATTCTAATGAGATGATGGTCTTATTGAGAATCTGTCGTCTGTACATTGTTGAATATTTTGATAATTCATGGTCTGCTGTTGAAGAATTAGGGGCATTTGATATGACGGGGAGTTGCTGACTTTGTTGATAAACTTGATTGATTGACAATGTTGAAGTGTTTGTTGACATTGGCGAAGATTTCAGCAAATAACCTCCGCTTGGTGAAATAACTGAAGATTGGTCTCTTAAATTGGTTGATATGGTTTGTGATAAAAGTCTTGGATTTTCTTGTATTGTTGATAACTCTATATCTGACGACGATTGTCTTGGTTTGAGGGTGGCTCCAGATCGATCTTCAGAAATTCGATTTTGAGGTTCTTGATTACGTATTATTGAGATGGATATGCTGGGTTGCTGACTAGGTGTAGCTACCAGGTTTTCTGAACTTGAACCGATTCTTGATCTTTGAATAAATAGGCCTTTGATAGATGATATTTCTGAATAGTCTTCATCCAATTTGTTAAGCGAAGGAGTTGCGTCTGATGTTAGTTTGATTTTCGATGATATAATTATTTGTTCTCCGATAATTTTAGACCGTGTGTCGAGGTCTTCATTCTCATTGGGTGGATTTGACGATAACAGTTTTGTTGGTGATCGTTCAGTTTCTATTGAAGTTAAAAAGTGTAAAGGGAAGGTTGCCAAAATTGTGTTCTCCTTAATGAATGAAAATGAAGATTCCAATATCGGAGTTGGTAGGGCTCCATTATTTTGTGAGGCTGAGCTAGCCGAAGTTGTATCCTCCTTAACGAATGAAGAGCTTGGTAAGACTTGATCGAGGATTTGTGATGACAAACTAGACGGTGTTATCGGCAGTGTAAAGATTGTTGATGATGGTGAAAGTACAATCCTTTTTGTTTCTCCATTATTATTGATTTCTGTATCTTCGGTTAAATGATTTTCAGTGTTAAAAGACACATTCATGGTGATAGAATTCGAAGTTTGGTTCAAGCTCAACAAAGACGATTTCATTGGTAAATGCGTTTGCTTTTCTGTTTTCTCTGAGACTAGGGTTGGCGATAAGAACATGTCAGTTTGAGAATGTTTAGAAGAAATTTTTATGACTGAATCTTTACTGGTGAAAGACTGGATGATTGGAAGACCTAATTTGCTAGTTTTAACCGATGCTGTCACTGTTTTGTTGAGATGACTAGAAATCTGGTCGATCGGAAGTGTTGATGAATCAATAATGGAAGTTCTTATCCTCGTTTCTTGATTAGATAACGCATTGAATGCGGTCGGTGATCCTGATATTTGAGCAAAATTCAAATCAGTTGTGTAACTTTGAAAGTCTTGAAGATGTGCAGATGTTGAGAGATGTGTCGAATGGCTTGATATTTGATTGTTGGCAAGATATTTTGAATGCTGAAAATTGTTTCCCAAAGAGCTGAAAGATCTAATAATGTCGTCTTTAGTACGAATATAGTGACGGCGTTGGTAAGTTTGACGAATGAAACTTGACATTTTGATGTGTGGTAGCTGTTGTTGTCGCTGGTTTTGGTAGGCTTGATGTTTCCATCGAATTCAATGAAGAATGTATGGTTAACACAGAGCTTTGGTGTTGATCAAATGCAATCAGTACTGAAGATCTTGGAGAAAAAGACTCTGGATATTTTGGTAAAGAAATTTTCTGCAGTGAGGTAAGCATAGTATTTTTGCTTGATGTTGGAATTATATTTCGTTGAGTATTTGTAGAAATTGAAGAGGATACACTCGATAATCTTTGAATTGCTGAGGTAGTATGTGAAAAGGTAGATACTAATTCAGACGCCTTTGCCTTTGAGGAAATTGTATACGATTCTTCCACAATTGTCAAAGATTCTGTTAATATTTCCAATGATGAACAAGTTGTTTTGCTGGTATTTTGGCAATATCCATCATTTACACATTCTACTGTTCTTAGATCAAAAGTTACATCATTTTTGATACAATTCAATGATAGTGAAGTGTCAGATATAGCCATTTTAGATTCACAACAACAGAGCCGTGATGTTTTACTATCAATAAATATGCTAGCATCGTTGTGGATTCCACTAAAGGCATATGGTGAAAATCTATGGATATCTTGTCCTTGGAGATATAAAGCACCACGTTTGAAACCATCTAGAGTATGGTCTGTAATTTGTTTTAAATTTGTATTTTGCAGATTCAGTTCATTCAGATTTGACATATTTCCAAAAGTGTAATCATCAATAAACAACGAATTATCAGTTAGTTGGTTATGTAGATTCAATATGATGACATTCTCCAAACCCTTGAATGTGCTATTACTGATACGTCGGAGAAAGTTATTATTCAAATGAAGCTGCACCAATGAAGTGTAACCAGAGAAAGCTTCATCCTGGATGTATGTGAGTTTATTATTTTGAAGTCCAAGTATCTCTAGACCTGGTAGATCAGGTAAATCACCTTTGTTGATGGTTTCGATGAAGTTTGCACCGAGGTAAAGTCTTCGAATGCTAGATCCAAAACCGTTTGGAATGGATGTGAGAAATTGATTTTCGCAGTAAGCTAAATCACCAGAACAAGAACATTTTGATGGGCATTGGGTCTTGACCAGAGATGGTAGCAATGTCACGACGAAGATCAACAAGTTGATAAGTTTTGGATATTCCATCTTAAACAAAAAAGATTTGATCAAAAGAAAATTTTACATTCTGGATGAAACGGTGACTAGCGCTTTTCAAAATCGAGGATTCGAGAGAAGGTTTTACTGCAATAAGATTTAGCCGAAAGCTAGAGCTAATCTTTTATGTAGAATTCAAAGTCACTTATTCCTTACATTACTTGCGAAGGGTCCCGGGTGCTTTTCATACAAACGCAAGATTGCGTACGTTAAATTTCTTGCCAGAATTTGAAAAATATAAAAAACTAAATCAAAGATATATGTATTCAATCTGTTAGCAAACGAAATTCGGCGCGAACCTCATGGCATAACTTTTGCTCGCCGAAGAAAGGTTAAAGATTTCTCCCTACCCTTCACTTCTACTTAAGTTACAATACACTGATTTGAGGCTTTTTAAAATTAAACAGACGGTGGCATTTAGAACAGCAAATCTTTCGTTATTTTTCACCCTGACAGTTTCGTTAGCTTACCTTGATTGTGTCAGTGAAGAAACAAGTATATTTCTCACATTGTCGTAAACACTCTTCCTCAAAGTCTCGAAGACGTTTCCCAAAAGAGGAAAATATATTTTTTATTTCAAATTGGAAGGAGAGGCGTGAAGGGAAGAGAACAATTCACTAATAATAATCTCAACTATTAGGAAGATAGGTATTTTTTATCTTGAAAACAATGAACTTGCTACGACTTGCTATAACGAGGAAAAAAGGAAATAACAAAAGAAAAAGTGGGTAGAAATGTTTTGAAGAAAATCTTTTGAAATACTTTCAAAATATTATGATGATCTTTCAAAATGATAAAGCACAAATTGATTTTTTTGTGTTTTGAGATTTTTAGGTACTGATAAAACCCAAAAAAAGATTGCATATTTGTTACAAAAACCTTTTTCATAGTCCACGCACAAAAGTTTAAAAAGTTACCTAAACACGGTGCTTGTAAAACAGTTAGCCCCATGGCACTGGTACTTCCGCAAACTTGAGTCAAAAATAGACTCTAGTCTACTGAACAGTTTCTTATGTCAGTCCAAGGTAAGGTTGCAAAACGCAAAATCAGTCCCTTTAAGTCCATCGATGCCTTTTTTGGTGAAAGTTGGAAGAGATAAAGATAATATTCAAAAGCTTTGTAAATAATGATACCTTACTTTCATTTTAATCACAAAAATACTTACTAAGAATCAAAATTATCAAAATATTTTTAAAATCAGACCATTATATTGTCTCATAGCCTTAGCACTGGAACAATTTAACAAAAACAAAATGAATTAAAACTAAGGTGGAACAGAATTCTGGAGTTCTGTTTTTATGAGCTGCCAGCTTGGTTCGTTTCTCGAAAAGTTTGGTAATTTGCATTTCAAGTTTCATTTAAATGTTGAACGAACTTTTGGATAGCCAGCCATAAGCACGTATGGCATGGGTATGAATTCAAATGCTAAAAAAACCCCCAGTTTCATAGGTATATTTGAGTATGAAAATATCATTCGGAGCAATATTGATCAGTTTGATTTGATATTCAGGTTTCCATCATGGTTTTAGGTAAGATTGAAAACAGAGCTGTTATTCCTTTGTTATCATAATAGCGCCCAACTCGCATGGATAATGGCGGCGTTTCTCTTTGACGCCCTCAACTTCAACTTCTTCCTCATGTGAATGGGCGTTTAAAAGCTCAAAGAAATCATCCAAAACCACTTTAGATATAGTTTGTCGACAATTTTTACCATGAAGCGCGAAGTCGATCAAATAATTTCCTGGTTTCGATTCTGGATCATACATCAGTGTAATATTGAAATTATATTTTTTAATCCAGACATCAAACTTCCAGCCGTTCGTTTCCGCTTGCTTTTTCCAACCAGGTAGGAAATAAGCATCGGAAACAGGGCCAGAACATGTGAAACATTCATGCTTCATTTCATGTTTAGCTAAGAAAGGCATCATGCGTGGCCAGAAAGCATTCTCATTCTCACCTACAACTGCGACTACTCCATTTTTTCTTAACAAGTGTTCGTACGTCACTTGTAGGGCAGACACACTATCAATATGGTACGTACATCGTACATAATGAGCGAAATCAAACCTAGTATCTTTGCTAGCTGTTTTCTTGAATTCTTCACAAAACGGGTCAAAGAAACCGGTAAACCACTGGAAAGTGACTTTAGATAAATTATCGTCCTTGGTTACGACGCCTTTGAAGTATTCCACTGATTCAGGGTTAGGCTCAACTACCTGATACACAACGCTGTAATCCTCTCCATGTACTTCACGCCCGCGCTTTGTGATTTCTGCAAGAAAATCAACATCAACTTCACCCGTTCCGGTACCAACAGCCAAGACTCGGATCTCTTTCTTAGCTTCAAAAAGCTTCCTAAAAGGGAAGAAGGGATTCAAGTTATCTACTTTTCACACTGAATCCGTTGGTAGCCTCAGATATTTGATTTTCAGACTTCGAAAAAACCGTTAGTAGAGGGCATGGCCCCCGGCGTGCGCATCGAATTGAGGGCGAACCATGGTGGGCGACGAAGAAAATTTTCGACTTTTTGCCCTTATTTCACCCCTCTAAACGGTATATATAAGATTTTTCAAAGTAAAAAAAAAAATACTTTGCAAAATATTGGGGGGGGGGGCATGGAGGGAGGACCCTTGATAAGTTGTATCGATTAACTAAAACTCGATTCACTCGAAAACTGCAGGAGATTTGTCAATTCTACACTCTATTAGGAGCATAGTATCAAAAATTTGCCCTGATCTAAGGGGTGCCCCTACGAAAACCATTTTAGATTCCACTGTCCGCACTAAGATTCGACTGCAACCTTTCCGGCAAGGTGATTAAATCTGAAATTTGGATAACATTTCTGAAACTAAATTTTCTTTCCCTTATGCAATGACAGATCGTACTAGGTCTCACTTGAATCGTTATCGACTTTGCGTCAAGATCTTTCTCGATTCTGTGGCCGTAAGAAGATTTTGCGGATGTCAAAACTCGGAAACTAGACCCTCGATTGATTTTTTTTCTTCGCCGATTCTAAGCTATAGTCATTTGAACTTTCAATTGAACTCCTGTAATCAGTATAAGCATCGAATTGAATAGTTGAAAGTTACATACTGGTATAACCATGGATTTATAAAGGAAACATCCCTGAGTCAGTGGCCCGGTCAGATCCACCTCGGTGAGTAGCCCGGTGAAAAAAATGCCTAAAAACAGGCCAAATTTTGACCCCGGTGGAAAATTGGTAACCCCGGTCAAAAAATAATCAAAATTTTGAACCCGGTCAAATTTTAGAAATTTATAGTTGAGGCCCTGTCAAATATCATCCTTTTTAGGTCACCCTGGTCAAAAAAAGGAAATGCTTATCGCCCTGTCGAAATTAACAAACTAAAATGAATTTTTTTCCAAAAAAAATCTCAAATACAAAAAAATATCTTTGCTAGCGAATACGTGTATCAAACGACCCATTCAATTTTTCAACAGTTTTCAGTGAAATTACATAAAACCCAAACGCTTTAAGGTCTAGTACATTGAATATGCGTAAAATATTCTCATATAAACAATCTTAAATGTGTTCCTAGGGTTATGATGGAAAGCTCTTCAAGTTTAAAAAGTAATCGCAAAATTGCAACACAAATTATTTTTCTTTGTTAATTTCATTTCTTTATCACTTTATTAGTTTTCTTCTTATATTATTGTTCTGTTTAAAATGTATATTTATAGAAGTCCATTATCGGTAAGGAGTTTTTCTGACCCATACTGCACTGAAATCACCTGGTTAGAAGGTCAAACGGGGGTCAAATAAACTTGTGTTAAACTTACGCGATTCTTGGGCCTAGTTCTTCTTTCATCCAAAGCTTTTGTGGCGGAAGTTGCTCCATATATTTCAAATAGGTCTGCAAAGTATCACGGTAGTTTGCATCATCAGATAACAATGTCAAGTCTTCGACAACCATGGTTACGGAATATTATTTGTACTACACAGAATACTAAAAATGAAAAATCAAAATTGGGACCGAAGTTCGAGTAGAAGCTCTTTTATAACAGTTTTTCTGACTTTAAGGTAACTAACTTTGTTCGAGCTCAAGTGAATCTTGAGGGAGTCTAGAGATGCTTATTGTCTACACCTCCTTCTCACAGACCAACTCTTTCCACTAGAACATTTTGCCAAGATATCGTCCCCGGTGGAAAATCATCCTCCAATTTTTGTCCCCACTGAAAATAATGAAATAAACCAATCCTCACCACAAAATATCATGCTAGTTTTCTCATCCCCACTGAATTTTCTGACTATGAACCGGTCATAAAAATATGGGAACATCAATCCACATCGAGTTTCAGTCCGTTTTTTACCTTCACTGGCTAAAAAGATCCTACCCGGTTTGTGAGAAGGGTTTTTTTTCTGATGATTTAATTCTTTAATGGCTCTAAGGGACAATTTTCAAAAAAAAAAGCCTGATACTCAATACTTCAGATACATGTACCTAAATCCTTTTATTCTTGAGGTAAATTTAAATTGTAACAGTTATAATTCCTGTTTTTTCCTAGGTGGTTGCTGAAACAGTTTTCGATTGCTTGAAACATGTACCGAGAGTGGGTAACTTGCATCAGTGGAGGCTAACATGCACAGCCCTCAAATGGATGACATGGCTGGTCATTAAAAGAAAGCTATATTCAACTCCGCTCACAGCTCTACTCTACCATTTTCGTTTTGATTTAACTTTGTATTTTAATGACCAGCCAGGTCATTCATTTTAGGGCTATGCATGTTAGCCTCCACTGATGCAAGTTACCCGATCTAACGGCAATTGTCGGTTTTGATCTGGACATACGCGTCACCTCACTCCAATATGCCATTATACGATTACAGGGACCATATTCTGCAAACCGCAATTCTTGATATGCGTATAACTCAAGATGATGTCATATTTTTTAACAGAAGCACCCAAAAAAGCCGGTTTTTGACCTCTTTGTTTCTATTTTTAATAACAGATGAGAGAGGTCAAATCCCGGCTTTTTAGGGTGTTTCCGCTAGAAAAATGACTTATGCATATCAAATTTGACTTTTAAACTAGAATCTAAAAATTTCTCTCACACATATGTATGAAGTATATGAAGAAAACGAGATAGTTTGAAAAACACTCGTAGCTGAAAGCCAGAATGATAAACAAAAAAATTAAACTCATTTTATGTATACACTTCATATACACAACCCATTATTTAACTGTACAAACTCAAAAAATAATCAATGTTGATATCGAGGTGGCTTTCTGTGCACTTAAACATGTGCAATACAGTATAATTGACTTTTATAAAAAAGACAACATTTATAATTACCTAGACTGACTAAATACTTGTAATTAGTTTTCTAATTGCAATATAACATTAAGCATAAAACCGAACAAAGAGAGAAGATAAGATAACAAATGTCTTCAAGATCTTGATGACATTTTAGAGAATTATTAAAAGTTCTTTTTATCTCTTTAGGATCTCCTCAATATCCAGGACTTCGACGAATAAACTTCTCTTAAAGTCTATCTCTTTCAGCTAAAAAGCAAACAATCTTACATGCAAAATCTCTGTTCAAATGAATCTTAACAATGCGTTAATCCTTTAATCTTTTTAAGTATACAGTAACCTTTATTTGCTGATATTCATTGTCAAAGTATAATATCAATCCAATATCAATCATATTATCTCCCAGGTATATCACTATACTGATGGCATTTTAGAAAATTATTAAAAGTTCTGTTTAATGATGATGAAATACACGAGAAGATAAGATAGCAAGTCTTATCAGGATCTCGTAACTATCTAGGGCTTTGTATAAAAGAGTCACGCATCACGCATCTTATCAAATTTTTACGCGCCTTTAAATTTTCACGCCCCTTCACTTTTCGTGCACCTTTTTTTAATTTCGCTTAGCGAAAGTATTACAATAGCCTTCCGTGTGTCTGGCTGGCGAGACATTTTTTGGGCCGTAAATTATGGCGTGGGCGTTTGGCTGCGGGCATACTATTGCCAATATTTTAAAGGTGGACTCACTCACAAAAAGTATAAAAACAAGAGCCGCAAAAGATGCCGTTAAAAATTTCCTCCATAACATCTATATAATATACATTCTCAGCTACTTTCTCTTCTCAAATCTCAAACAATAATAGACACATAAGGCATAGTTTATTGGATAGATCTTGCAGTGAACACGCCTTTAGTATTGAAATACATATATGTTACATTTAAAATAGAATTGGTTACAGTAAGTATTACAGTGGTCATTTGTGTAAATTTTGACATCACGCTAGCTAATAATAACAAGAAGCCCGTTGGGCGTGAAGGCCCAGCGAAAAGTAACGTGTTGAAAACAAGCGTGCAAAACAGCAAATGTATGACCCCGTTGACATGGATCAAAGTGAAGACAGGAAAAAAATTTTCAAAATCACCGCGGTACTTCTCATTGGTTAGACGCTTGAAATTTTATTGAATGGTCTCCTACCAACCGAGCCTACTCAGGCGCAGGTTCAACTTTCCAATAAAATTCTAGCCTGTGTATCCAGACTCGAAATTTCAGAAAAAAAAATCTTACCTGGTGTAACTAAAAATGTCGGGTACAGTTTGTTTGATACTGCCTGTGAGTGAACCCTTCTTGACAGACTATCAAAACTTTGAAAACCCAGGCAGACACACATAACTTACCATAAAACCTTATTTACAAACTCAAAAAAATTTGAAAACTACTTAAAACTACATCAAAACATCAGCCACATTTTAAAAGGGCTTGCGGCCATTTTGTTTAGAAATGAACCTGTGTTTTCATTTTCATTTGTTCATCTTTTTTCACAAGGTCAGCTTTTTCCATAAATATAAAAAAATCCCCCGAATATTCTGCTTAGTGAGTGGGCACTTTTTAACGAATTAGGTGCACTCACATATGCAGGGAGAAATATCCCTGCAGGCATGTTAGTTGGACCAGACCGTAGACCAGAAAAATGGTCTTTAAAGAACTAGACGGTGAAATAGTTTTTACGGTCTGCATATCCAAGCTAATAAAATTCATGTGGTTAATGTGAGTTAACAGTTAATGCGAAGATCCAGAAATGACCATTTTCAGTGTTCATGCCTTTCAACCATGAGAAATGTTCAATCTAGTTTGAATTTATCCATGAGCTGCATTTTAGTGTCCATTAACAGATTCCAGAATCAGTTTATATACTTTAAACAATTACCATCAACTGCTCCAACTTGGGACTATCTGAAAAAACATGAGACGGCAATCCGGCCACCATTTCACCGAGCTTCCAAAGTCATTTGATTTGAGTTAAGGAAAGGCGTATTTAAAAATAAACGATTTCTTTTTCGATTTTACAGTAAGTGAAAATACAGACCAGATATGCAACAGTCCCATGTTTCGACCAACGTCCCAAGTTACAGACGGTTGACGGTATGTGAGTTGAGTTTGAAAAAACAAGCCACCGTCTGTTTAATGCGACAGATCCAGAATTGATCATTTTATTTAATGTGTAGAATCATGAAAAAAGTCCCAATCTTTTTCAAATTTACACATGAGCTGAATTTTAGTCTCCGCTAACATATTCCATATTCAGCTTGGAATAATTCTGTGTCGAATTTGAAAAATCAAGCCACTGCACCAATATCGTCAAACGAGACGGATCCAGAAATAACCATTTTCACGCGTAGCCTCATGGAAAAAGTACCAATCTTGTTCCAATTTACATATGAGGTCCATTTTAGTGTCCATTACCAAATTCCAAAATCAGTTTACTTTTAATAATCATGCGTTGAGTTTGAAAATCATACCACGTCCCACGGTCTCCCACCACTGACCGTTGTTAGCGACAGATCCAGAAGTGACTGTTTTCTTGTGTAGCCTCAAGGAAAAAGTTCCAGTCTTATTCAAATTTACACATGAGCTGCATTTCAGTTTATTTATTAAATATTTCCCGTTTTCCAAAAGGGAAATATTTGTTAAAACGGGCTTTCTCCTTCATAATAATAATAATTTCCCGTGTCAAAACGCCTTCCGTACGCCCTGACTGACGCCCGTTTTTAATTTCACAGCGAAAAATGCATCCAGTGAAGTATAAGTAATGTA
The DNA here is from genome assembly GCF_902728285.1 of Clytia hemisphaerica. Taxonomy (NCBI): domain Eukaryota; kingdom Metazoa; phylum Cnidaria; class Hydrozoa; order Leptothecata; family Clytiidae; genus Clytia; species Clytia hemisphaerica. Next base: position 643 of record NW_027104387.1, on the reverse strand, counting down.
TCATGATTCGAGTCGACTGATAAACTATATATAATATATGTTACAAGTTCCTTACGGATTCTCAAGCCCGGTTATAATAAAACTATTACATGTTACTAGCAGACCCGACTGGCAATTGTTATGAAGCAGACTGAAACATGAGTTTTTGCTAGAAAGATGCAGTTTGTTTTCAAGTTAAATCTTTAAAATAAATCAAACTGTGTGGGTTTCTTTACTTCCAAACAACCCTACCAATAGTTTTGGAACACTCCATAATCAATTGTAAAAGGGGTTACGCACGATACGAAAATCTCGTGTTCGCAAGCGAAAGGTGTTTTTTATACTACATACCGTAGGATTGCTAAACTTCCTTATTCCCAGCGAAACTTTCCGATTGCAAGTTAGTGTACAACGGAAACGGACCAAACGCCACAAAAGTAGATTTAAGACCGATTTTTGCCGGAGACGCCTAGAAGCGAAAAGATCCCGGAGATGGGGCAGGTATGTTTTCCCGGGAATGAGAAAGTTAGCCATTTTATGATACAATTTTAAAAACTTATACCCAGCCGTTTGTGTGATGCGTGATCGGGAAATAATTCGAGGCATGATTTGGGCTATTTTCGCGATACTTGCCGTGGAACCTCTAATTAGCGGACACCATCGG
>NW_027104386.1:0-2344 GCF_902728285.1 Clytia hemisphaerica | reverse complement strand
GTTTTTGCTTAAAATATATATCATATACGGTCAAGAAATAAAATTTATTTGATTTCACATCCTCTGTCTCTATTGTCAACGTTGTCAAGTTCGTTTAGGTCGCCTAACTTTATGTTTTTGAGGCCACGGGAGCCTCTAACACATACAACCGCAGTTCTAATTAGACTGAACATAATTTTCCTCTTCACCCAGGATGAGGTGCAGGAGAAAGATGTCGAGTGTTTTTCTGAGAGCATCTCAGCTAGCTTCTGGTAGAATCGGGCTGTCTCTCTACTCATGCCGCCATTCGAGGAAAATATCAACGGAGTGAATGTGGCATTTTGACGAAGCACGTCCTTGTTGTATTTCCTCTTCTTTTCTTTCTCCATTGCACGGAATGAGGCTTGAAGAGACTGGTTTCGGTTAGCGGGGCGATGGGAAAAAACCCTAACATCAAAAATGCCCTTTGCTTCTTGCCAGAATCCTCTTGCATCACATCTGCGCGCATATCATTCATGTCGTCAATTGTGGTTCTTTACGACACTTTGATCGGGGGATAAAAGCTCGGCAGTGACATCACATATCTCGTTGTGCTTAGAGTAACAGACCACCTACTTTACCATAAGCTGACACATGGAAGGCTGCTCCACAGATATTCGGTTGGTAGACGTGGTGGCCACCCATACCTGCTGAAGATTGCTCCCCACTCTCGCTTTGATAGGTTAAATCCCTCCTCGTGAGCGTAATGCGGAAACCATAGGAGGCGCTGTCTGCCGATGTCGTTTGCTTTTAAGGCAGCTCGCTCATAGATTCCGTAGTGTTTGGCCTGATCTTTAGGTCTTTTGGTTGTCAAGATATCGGCTTTCAGGGGTTGGGCTATGTCGGTATCTTTTCCTAGCTTTGTGTCAACGCTTTGATGTGTCATACTCGTGCTTAGCGATTTGGTTGGTAAGCCGAGCCTCCTAGTTTTCCGGTAGGGAGATTAATTCCGTTCGTTTTTTTCACTGTCTTCCCTCGTGCAGTGTGCCCCTTGTGCGTTTTTGACTAGAAGCATGAATTTGTACAGGTACCTTATGGGGTAAGAAAAGTTTAAGCCTCTGACCCACTCCGGAACACCTGGTTTTGTTACAGACCAGAATGCCTCCCAGGCAAGAAAAAAAATTTCCGCACTGATCTAAAAACATCATCTATATATTAAGACGGTGCTTGTGGTCTGTGTATCATTCGTTTTCGCTTGTTTGTGTTTTAAAATTATGACTTTTAGTCTCTTGCTCCAAATTTGTTCCATTGGATTCGCGCATTTGCAACAGATCGGATAGAGCTGGTTGGACTTATTCAGCCTTTGTTTTGAATTAACCCATCTCATTTTATTAATTTTAATTTTGCCCAGAGTTGTTTTCTCTATTTTTTTGTTTTAAATGTTTTCGAATGTATTTAAACGAATCGTATTTATAAATGAATTCAATTTTTTCAAAACAAACAATTTCATTCATAGAAAAAGAATATTTCAAAAGTAAATCAAAACATAAAAATCAAGTTTGTGGACAACACCATTCAAAGGACGATATCAAGCATAAGAAAAATTAGTCACTTCTTTCTTCTTATAAAAATATTCAAGTCGTCCTTCGTCTGTCATTCTTATGTTTAAATTCGAAAAATATGCCAAGGGATTAAAAAAACTTTAAATTGTCTTATTTTTTTTTCGATCTGAAAAAAACAAAGAGTTGCACTACTTTGTGACCTTCCCCTTTTCCTGAAAATTGTCATTAACTGGACGCATATTTTAACGCGAGTGAAGCGAGAAAATAACTACCTGCAGAGTCGTTTCAAACGACACTGGTACAGTAAACGATGTTTTTTTATAACTTTTGACTTAAACAAAATAAATGTCACAGGGGGCAGTACAACGATCCAAATATGGTTAAAAGATAGACACCCGGGAGGGAAGAAGTTAACATTGTAGAGATTTTCTTTTTTTTTTTCGCTTTTTTTAAAGCCAGCTTCAACATCCAAAGGACTTTTATGCGTTTCAGCTACGCTTAACCGGCGTGCGACGCCGTACCGGCTAGTAACATCTCTGAAATGGACTGGGTCCGAGTTGGCACGGAAGTAATTTACAGACCAGTCTGCATACCGAAAATTTTTTTATTTTTGTTCCAAAACATGCATATCATATCGTTGGAAGGTTTTTTTCATACTGATTCTAAAAATCATCATATGTATCAAAATGGTGGTCCTGAAATAAGCCATGAGAATTTACAGACCAAACGCTCCCGGGCATATAAAAAATATTTATATCTCCAAAACATGGCATATCATATACCGTGGAAAGGTATTTTTACACTGATTCTAAAAACATCACAAC
>NW_027104385.1:1148949-1153107 GCF_902728285.1 Clytia hemisphaerica | reverse complement strand
AACTCACCATGTGGTGCATGTTTCTGGACTGTTTGGGTTGTCAACTCGACGGAATTGGAAACTTTCTCTCTGGTTTTTTCAGACAGTCAGACAGCTTAAAAAAGTGACTTTCAGGGATCTTTTTCCTAAGGATTTTTTGAAATTTTTGGATGCAATATTCTTTTCTTTTTTTTTTTTCCTAAAGTGCCATACAGTGTGCTGGTGATTAAGGAAGCATTGATCACCAACAGTGTGAGTAAACAACAGTGCTTGATCACTAAGAGGTACCGCAAAAATATAAACCTTGTCTGCTTGAGCAGATTGATTACTTCTCGACAAAGAGGTCGATAAGACAAACCTGTCTGCAGCAGATTGATTATTTACATCTCGACAAAGAAGTCGATAGAAAAACTATTGTCCGATATTTCGTACACGGCAAAAATATAAACCTTGTCTGCTAGAGCGATTTGATTTACTTCTCGACAAATAAAAGAAGTCGATAGAAAAACTATTGTCCGATATTTCAGGTTGACATATTTCTGCCAAGAGGTCGATAGAATAAAGCTTCTCTTCTTAAAGAAGTATTGCCAAAAAAAATGACAAAACGGCACAATGCAATTGTTTGACCTTTGCCTTTATGATTCAATAAAAACTGCTGATTTGGCCTATCCCATTTGTGCTGGTTTCCTTGATTTTAACAAACTTAGCTTTACGTTTTTTTTTATACATTTTTTAATATACATTATATACATAGATCTTAATTATACATTTTGTGCTTATCTGAGGTTTACATTCAGTGTAATTTTTAAAACACATGACTACAATAATATGCACGTTCCTCACTTGACATTTTCTGTTATGACCCTCGTTACGCTCTTTCTTTATAAGAACCATGAAATTTGAGTTAAGCCTAAGCTGTTTCTTATTTTTTTCTATTGTCTAGAATAATAGACCTATTGTTTCAGTCTAAGCCTGATTGTTCTTAAAAAAAAGTGTATGCTGTTAACCCTTTCAGTACCGAGCCCTTTTTTCTATTTTTTTAGCCTACACTTTTTTATAACGTATCGTAATGCCCGAAGTTTTTATCAGCTTATCCGGAGATGCCCTATGACGCGAACTTCTATTACTCGAACGTCTCCTTAACTCGAACAATTCGTACAAAATGGGAAAAACTATCCCAAACTCCAAATACACCCTGACACCCCCTGTATAATACAATATACTATCAAGCAAACTGCCAACTATACCCCAACACATACATTACATAGTACAATATACTATCCAGAAAACTTCCAAATATACCACTACACCCCTTCATAAAATAAAAATTCTAAGCCAAAAAACTTGAAACTTTGGGGCAAGTTCTTTATTCTTCCCATAAAAAAAATTTCAAAAAATTTTCTCGAAAATTGACAAAAACAATTGAAAATTTAAAAAACTTTTCAACAAAAATCTAAAATAAATCACAATTTGTTTTGATTTTGGCTTTTTAGTACACAATTACTAAGCAGAAAATCCGAAATTTGACCCTGACACCCCCTGTATAGTACACATATACTAAACAGCAAATCAGAAATTTTACCCTGACACCCCCATGTATTGTACACAAGTACTAAACAGCAAACTTTTTTTGAAAACACCCACCCACCCCATGATACATGCCGCTTTTTTGTACATGGACCCCCCCCTGCCATAACTCCAATTTTGTTTTCCTTTCCTGAACTTGAAAAATATAAGCAATCTGATTGGCTAAGAGACAAACCATATTTCTTTTTTGAAAATTTTGATTTTTGGGCCTGGGGTCGAGTTTTCATTTTTTTCAAAATCTTAAACTGCTACAATCAGACCTTTAAATAATAAATAATTCGAAAGTAACTGAAGTACGGCACATTTTTAAGGCTTCACTTTTTCTTGCCTGAGAAAGGTTAGAGATTGAACTCTAGCCCTTCGGGCTTTAAACTCGATGAGTCCATCTGCAAGTGTAAGGGGGAAATATTTAGTCGCATTTGTGCGAATCTTGTTATATCTTATAAACACTTTTTTCAGAACCACGATGAAAAGAAAAGCAAAACTGACTGAATATGCTGCCAAAAAAGTGATTGACAGGTCTAGAAAATGATTGACAGGCCCGGGTTAGATATTTCCGTGAGCAATCTCGTTATATTTATCAAAAAGTAATATACTTGTGGAAAGCCCAATTATTCTACTTTTTCGAATGCTGTGTCATGGAATTTTTTTAACAATTAAATAGAACGGGGTTTCCTCTGATGTAAACAAACCTCGAGTCCTATCCTGAAAATTGACATTGAGCGTAGAAAAAAAGACAAATGAAAGTATTTTCCTTTTTAATTTATATTTCCAATAATTAAAGACTAACTTGAAAACACCAAGAGTGAAATGTAGCTAAATAATTAGAACGCCTTGCGACTTAGAATTTTTTTTCAAAACTGAAAATTTGACCCCGGCTCGAACTACCAAAGTTTCTTGTCAATGATTCTGAGTCCGGCACGCTAGCAATGTACTATCGAGCCAATACGAAATTACGTAATTCAATTCAAATAATTATAAAAAACACTACTACATACACGGGTGAACTGACCTTGGACCTCATGGGCTAGGCTAACTGTTTAGATCAATTACATACTCCAGGCTCCGTAAGGATCCTTATTATAATTGAAAAAGCGTATACTAACAAACGATACGGAACTCGTGAGAGTGCTTTTTAAACCGTTGTCTTTGTTTATCTTCACAAAATTTTGTTTATCCCATTTATCTTTGCAACTTGGTTCTCGCTTTCGGCCTTTCGTCTATTCGTTTTCAGCCTATATCACCTTCGATTTCAGCCTCCCGACTCCCACCTCCCGCCTCCCAGCTTTCGTTTTTCAGTTTTTCAGCCTCCCGCCTCCCACTTTCGTTTTTCACTTTCGCCTCCCGCCTCCCACTTTCGTTTTCAGCCTCCCGCCTCCCACTTTCAGCCTCCCGCCTCCACTTTCAGGCCTCCCGCATCCCACTTTTTTCAGCCTCCCGCCTCCCACTTTCGTTTTCAGCCTCCCGCCTCCCACTTTCAATTTCAGCCTCCCGCCTCCCACTTTCGTTTTCAGCCTCCCGCCTCCCGCCTCCCACTTTCGATTTCAGCCTCCCGACTCCCGGCTCCCGGTTCAGCCTCCCGCCTCCCGGCTCCCAGTTTTCCTGTATGCCATTTCCTCCCTATTTCATTAAAGAATACTGTAAGTGACATGACAAGATTCTCAGAAAAATTCACTGAGTCCTTCCCCCTTCGCTGTAAAAAATTTGAATGAATCACCAACGATTCTTGAATCAATCATTTCACAGACTATTCGTAGATTTTTATGAGAGATGTTAAAAAATACACACTCACCAAATCAACTTACAGAAAAACATTCGAAAGTTTCCCGCACGCATGTGACCTTTGCAAAACATTCGAATTATGAATCGAATCTTTTTGTGTCATAAGGCTCTAATTAGACTTGCGGGTAAAAAACATTCCGGGGGTCAAATACGCTACTTTTTCAAAGTGGAAAGTCTTTAAATGTTGACCTGAAGGTATATTGTTATTCGAATGTTTACCCCCGTCTTTTTATAAAAATAATTCGAACATCAAACCCCATTCTGCGCAATGTGAAGTGAAAGATACTGGAAAATTTTACTTAAGCAACGAGGAAACTGCTAGTACATTGTCACTCGTTGTCACACGTACAAAGAATAAACGTAACGTAAGCGAATGAATGAACACTAAATTTTCGTGAGAAAATTTTTAGAAGCAGAAAAGTCGCCCTTGGCTTGGCACATCCCTGTGTTATTGAAAATTAATGGAGGGATCGTGTAAGACCCGTTCGGCTTTATAGAAGCCCCGGGGATACTAGGGTTGCGAGCTGACGGGTATGTGCCGCAAAAATTGAGGAAAAAACTGATTATTTCGGGATTTTGTGACCCTTATTGGAACTATTGGCTGTTTTTACAAGCCAAAAAAAATGGAAAATAACTCGGAAAGCTACAGGAAGCAAAATTCCCGAGTTAAAAATTCAAAAATAACTCGGAAAGCTACAGGAAGAAAAAATTCCCGAGTTAAAAAATGGAAAATAACTCGGAATGTTAGAGGAAGCAAAAATTCCCGAGTTAAAAAATGGAAAATAACTCGGAAAGTTAAAGGAAGCAAAA